>NC_048225.1:15115970-15245324 GCF_002007445.2 Ailuropoda melanoleuca | reverse complement strand
CCCACCGCCCCATCCCCGACCCCCACCACCCCCACACAGTACCCAGTCTCAGCCAGGGAGCCTCCAAATGGGGAGCCTGGCGTCTTCCCTTTCTGCTCTGCTAATTATCCTTTTAACTCGCACTGGCGTATTTTTGCCACACGATCTGCCGGTTTATTTTTATCCACCTCTCTATAATGGTATCGGGGCCGTTACTCAGGGAAGCTCCCGGCTCTGAGCTGCTCCCCAATTTACAATTGCAATTATGATCTCCGACAGAAACACATGCAGCTGGCGTCAATTTTAAGCAATATTTTGATCATAATAATTAAAAAAGTAACTTATGGCATGCACGCCTTGGATAAATTAATGTTATTCCAAGGCTCTGCTAAAAGCCATGTAAGGGAGAAAGAAGTGAAAAAGGAGAGAGTGCTCCTAGATCTCCGGGCGGCCTGGGAGTCCGGTCCCAGCACCCGCCAGCCTGGGGGCTCCCGAATTAACTTGCACACTGAGTTTAATATCTGTGTGTCCTTCAAGTTGAATGCTGCCTGTCCCCACCCCTCCCTCTGACACACGTGAAATTGATGGTTATTAAGGTATTTGGATATAAACAAGCACATTTTCTTGTCACTGTTCCCTGGCCAGGTGACAGGCAGCTGAAAGGATGTTCTCCTCTCTCTCTAACTTGCTGTTCTAGACCCAAATGAGAGCAGGACCTGACGGCTTGGGGGAGGGGATGGGAAATGGCCCAAATCCCTAATGTCCCTCCTTCCCAGCACATACGGAATGCACATACACACCTGGACTCAGATGTGTCATTCATTCCCAGGCACCATCAGACACAAACACACACACACACACACACACAAATCTACCTGCCCGACACACCGGATTCATAACCCTACACAACCCCTCACACCTCCATCCACAAATTCACATAATTTACACACATTTATACAAATCTGCTCTCTCATAAGTGACTCACAATCACAAAACAGACATTCCACGCTTTCATCGACGTACAAACTCACATGCACGTATACACAAACACTCACCCCTGCACGCACACATCGACAGACAGGCACCACATACACAACTATCTGTTCACAGACACACGGTTCATAATCACAAACAAGGCCCACACACAGAGTCACACAATGAAACTCACAAACGTGCGTGCATGTGTGCACACGCTTTGTGAATTCTCTCTCACACACTCTCCCCTCTACACAGGCAGTCCCCGTGCCCCAAAACAGGCCAGGCTACAAGGCAGTAACAGTATGAGTGGCTGATCAGCTCCTGAGGGGTGGCTGTCCCCACAGAGGAAAATGTACGGACACAAAAACCTTTGTACACCAGTCCAAGGATTTACATCCTTTCTGAAACCCACCCAGGGTCTCCAGCTTAAGTCCCCTAATCTGGGGGTCCCAGGCAGTCCTGTTCCTGCCCTCACTAGGCTGAGTGCACAAAAGGTTGGGAGTGGGGGAAGGGATGGGGAAATTCCATCATCTTTCAAGAACGGTTTACTTTTCCTTGTTTGTATGATGATCATTACTACTTTGGGTAAACAGTAAAAAAGAAATCTATCTTTTTAATACTAAAAAGATGCGTATTTTTGGGTTTTTGGGTTTTTTTTTAACATTTTATTTATTTATTTGTGGGAGCAAGCATGGGGCGGGGAGGGACAGAGGGAGAGGGAGAAGAAGACTTCCCGTTGAGCAGGGAACCTGATATGGGGCTCAATCCCAGGACCCTGAGCTCATGACCTGAGCTGAAGGCAGACACTTAACCGATGCCCCTAGGTGCCCCTACAAAGATGTTTTAATAAGGAAACCACTGCTCCTGTCCCCTACAAGGCCTTGGACATGGCAGAGTTGGGCTTCCAGTTTTCAGAGTCAGATGCTTGGATTCACATCCCGGCTCCACCACCCACTGATGAAATGACCTTGGAAAGGGCTTCATTCCCTCTTTCATGGAGCTGGCACAGGACCAAGTGAGGGGCTGAGCGCAGCACCTGGCACAGGACAGGAGCCCAAGACACCTCATTTGTCTATGGTTTTGTCACTAACATCATCTCGAAGCCTGAGCTTCCTCTCCTGTGGGAATAACCACTTCCCTCTCTTGTCGCCTGGCCGGCCTTCTCCTCTGCCTCTCCTGCCTCCCCTCCAGGGGTACTCAGTCCTCTGGACCCTCCAGGCCTGTCCCTCCACAAGCCTCCTTCAAAGGCAACTGCCACTTCCACCACCTACCAGTAGGGTTGGGGAAAGCCAAGGAATTTGGGGGTAAAAGATGAGTTTTGATTATAAGCTCATGGAGTAAGTCATTTAACCTCTTGGGAGCCTCAGTTTCCCCACTGGTAAAATGAGGAGAATGGTACCTGACTTCCCCACTGGGCAATGCTGAATGAGGCCAGGTCTGAGAACGGATTCTGAGTGCAAAGACCAAGACACATGTCAGTTGTCATGGTGAGCTTTGTCTTATCATCTGGGAGATGTCCTCTAGAACTTCAACGGCCAAGACAGAACCCCGGGCTAGAGTCAGCCCCTCCCTCTGCCACGCACCCTGTCAAACCTTCCCAGTTCCCACCGCTCCTCTCCTACTGTTCTCTTTCTCCCCTTGACTCCATCCTCTTCCCCTCATGCTCCTCTCTCCATCCCCTCCCTCCAGTCACAACCAGGGTCTCCTTCAACTTTCAAAGCTTCTTTTTCCCCTCCCCTCCTTCCATCTCTCTGGCCATCACTCAAGCTTATCACTGCTTTTCTGAAAAGGCACTCCCTGATTCCCTGCCTCCAGCTCCTCCTATGGCTTTGTCCTGCTCTTGACGGGGACAGTGTACCTTCTTCAGGCACCCCGAAAGCTAAATCCAGTCGCTCCAGCCACCCAGGTAAAGCCTCGATCCCTCTGCATGGTTTTTAGTCTCCCCAACAATCCATCTTATTTTCCACCTGTGGGCAAAGGACAGTGAGATGGGCATTTCACCCAATCAGAGCAAAGAACCTACTATACACCCCTGCATGAGGACCTCCCTGAGCCTTTGCTCGGGCCAGACCCGCCTCCCCTAAAGTCCTCCTGCTTTCCCCCAAACCTAGAGAACTCTTCTCGGAGTTCAATACTCGGCTGGAGGAAGCCCGTCCCACAGGCTTGTCCGGTAGCTCCAACCCACAGAAATCCCTGGCCTGGGGTTTTCCCTTTGAAACATTTTTATTATGAAAGATTACAGACATACAGAAATGTATAACAATGTAACAAAATGTATGCACCCATTTTTTTTTTAGCTTTACAGTTTTATTTTATCAAGGTTATAATGTACATAATTTAAGGAGTTACATAATTCTACCAGGTTCGATATTAGAAACACAACACAACAGCAATCCCCTGCTCCCCCACCACACGTGCACCCCAGGTGAGGCACCACTCCCCAGAGGCAACTACTTTCACTGCTTTTAGCTGATTCTTTGGATGCTTACCTCCACACCTCTTTAAAATGTGCTTATATTGCTACTTCTTTTCCATTTTTGGCATTATGTATTCACTTTCCACTATGTAGAATGAGGATCTGGCTCTCCTCCCTCCTGTCTCTCTCTCTCTCTCTCTCTCTCTCACACACACACACACACACACACACACTTTTCACACTCCGAATCCTGACTGTGTGTTTATATTGTAATTTCCGTTAGATCACTAGGTATGTGATTTGGACTATTAAGGATGCATCTGAGGGCTGATCCTTTGCAGGAGTTTATAGACTCTGTCCCCAGTGTCTTGAAATTTCACAATGTCCTGCCTCAGTGGTGGGTATTTTTCCCCTAGCGGGCACTGGTGAGCCTTTTCAGTAGGGAAGCTTGAATCCTTCAGGCCCGGAGCAGCCCCAGTTAGTTTCCAACTTCCTCCTTTCTGTTTTCTTTTACCAGAAACCCTTTGATTCACGTAGAGGACCTCCTGAATTACACCTTCCTTTTTTTTTCTTTTTTTCTTTTTTTCTTTTTTTTTTTTAAGATTTTATTTTTAAATCACCTCTGCGCCCGATACAGGACTCAAACCCACAACCCCAAGATCAAGAGTCACACATGCTACTGACTGAGCCAGCCAGGTGCCCCTTCAATTTTCTTATCTTTTCTATTTTCTCTTTGTTTTCTTTGTTCTATTTTCTGGGAGACATTTTAGACTTTATCCTCTTCAGCATCTGTTGAATTTTTCATTTCTGCTATCGTATTTTTAATTTACAAGAACTCTTTTTTTTGTCCTTTTTTATCGCATCCATTTCTTATTTCCTGTAATTATCCTCACTTATCTCGAGAAGGATACTCATAGTAACTTTCCGGTTGTTTTCCTCTTCCTGCATAGTACGTCTTTCTGCTGAGTTCCTACTTTCTGTTTGTCTTGGCCCCTATCTGTCACGTTGGCGACTTTCCTCACATAAATCACGATCCTTAGTTGTCAGCAATAGTATAAGAATAGAGCACCAAATGCTGATTGGGAGTTCTTAGTAGGTGAATGGGACTTGCTGACAGTGAGATTCATGTAGGTGATTGGCTGTTTAGTTGGGGAACCCCTGACGTCCTTATCTTTAAGTCTTCCCTCTTGAGCTGATGGGATTCTCCAGGGAAAACCTGCCGAGTCTCCCGCCTGGGAACCTTCAGTGAATTAAGTCCTGACCACCCGCATTCTAGGAAGGGGGATGTGGAGTCGTCAGCGTCCTGCATACAGGAGTTCATTTCATATCCCCCCCCTTTTTCAGCATGGTACACATCCTCAACCTGGCATCCCAATCCAAGACCCTCTATTTCACCATTTCTGAGAACAAACCTCAGTTTTCTGCCGGCATGGAAAAGGGGCAACTATCCGCCTGCACAGATTCAGGGAGGGGACCCAGAGATCAAAGTTCTCCATTTTCAACCAAGATTCCTTATTTAGCTCCCTCCCTTGCTCCACCTTCCAGTGATGCTGAGACTGGTGGGGAGTGGATTTTCAGCTCCAGCCCCCTCAGCGATTCCAGCCGGCTAGGTCCCCTCAATTGCTTTCTAGTTTCCGTACTTCTGTGGCTGATTTCACCCCTTCCAATCTCTCCATCCTCTTGGGTTTCTGACTTTTCAAAAATCCCTTTATGGTCACTTTAGTGGGGTTTTCAAGAAAAGCAAAATTAATAGTGTGTGTTCAGTTCACTATCTTTACTTAGAAGTTTCCACCTGCCTTTCACCTTTGAACGGATGGGCCCATGTTTCTTAATAAAATCCTTTTACTGCCATTTTCATGGGGTTTGAGGAGATACAAACCAATGGATGGTTTCAACTTGCCATCTTCAACTTTATTGAACTTCTTTCTAGATATAAATGTCTTTCTCTCCACTAAGTGTGAGCTTAAGAGATTCCTTTTTTTCCCCTGCCCCCTTATATTTTTTTTTGCCTCAAAAAAACAAACAGCAAACAGCACAATGGCTGGATATGGTAGAAGCTTCTAAGGATTTCTCACTGGGCCTGGGCCTTCCTGCTATTTAATCTAGCTTCTCTAGCCTTGACAAATGGGCATTCGACAAATAAATATTTACCGAATATTTACTCTTTGCCTGATAATTCTCCAGGCCCCAGGCCTACAGCAGAGATCAAACCTGAGTCCCTGCTCCCACAGAACTTGCATTCAGCTTGATTCAAATGTCTCCAGCGCTCTGAGCTCACTACCCCCCAAGACAGCCCACCTGTTGCCAGGAAGCTCCCACCAAAACCTGGTTCCCTGTTACTCCCACTCAAGGCCCAGAGTCCTTCCTGCAGAGCCTCCTCTTCCCCAGGACAGACCTCTAGCTAACTAAAGGTCACCTCTGACCCTGTCTTCCTCCCACTTTTCTTCTTCAACCTCTCACCCCCACGTTCTTTCAGCTGCTCCCTCCCCCTGTGAAGCCACCAACCGCTACCACCATCCCGATTCTCCCCATTGCAGCCAAGCTCTGGACCCTTCAGCGAGTAGGAAGATTGTGTTAAAATTCAAAAAAAAAAAAAAAAAAAAAAAAAAAAGACTTGGTCTTTGTCCTCCCTTTCCTAGCACAGAGCTTCAAAAACCCTTGGAATTTCCTGAAGAGTATCTTTTGTTATTCATGACTTGCCTCTTTCACGCTTCTTTCAACCACACCTGAGTTTATGCAAATGCTATGACTCACGGGGAGGAACTAGATAGTTTCAGATTGAGGGCTGGGCTGGTCTTCAGGAAAACCAACCACGGGAGAGCCGGGAGTCTTGAAGGCTTGATCTCCAGGGAAGAGAGAGAGGGGCTGGAGATGGAGTTTAATCAAGTGGCCGATGATTTAATCAATTGTGCCTAAGCAGTGACACCTCCATTAAAACTCTGAACCAGGAGGCTCGGAGAACTGCCTGGTTGGTGAGCATGTCTCTGTAGCTGTCTTGGGAGGTGGCTACACCCTGACGCCACAGGGCAGAAGCTCTGGTGCTTGCAGCCCTTCCACACCTGGCCTCCTATTCCTGTTCATCTACTTATTCACTTGTATCTTTTATAATAAAACGACAATCATAAGCATACTGCTTTCAGTGAGTTCTGAGTCATTCTAGAAAACTGTTGAACCTGAAAGGGGTGGGGGTCAGTGTGGGAACACCAGAATTAATAGCCGGCCAGGAAGAAGTGTGGGTGGCTCAGGGACCCAGGACTCGCAGCTGGCATCTGAGAGGGGGGCAGTCTCGTAGGACGGAGCCCCGTGACCTGTGACGTGTCAGAACTACTTTGAATGGCAGGTCAGCCAGCTGGTGTCAGAGAACTATGTTGAAAGGTAGAAGTGGGGCCTGCATGCTGCCTGGCACCCCAGGAACCCCTCTCCCAGCCTCATGACTCCCTGCCCAGCCGAAGAGGACTCCACTTCCCCAAGGAGGGCCACTATTGCACAACAATGGGATGGCCTGGGGGTAAATGTCTTCCTTCTTTCTACTCTTGGGAATGGCAGTCCGTGTTGCCTATTATTTCCCTGTTTGAAGGGCTACCTCATTATCTCAACTGGTCTGTAAAACCCTTCAGAGTTTCCGTAGGTTCTATGAAGCCTTTGGCTCGGGATGGGCACCCAGGGGATGCTCAACCATGTTGGTTGGCACGGGGTGGCTCGGTTTGTATTAACTTGTCCTTTGGGGAGAACTTCCCCTTCTCCAGCCTCCCTCCCTTCTGCAAAAGCCCACAAAAACCTCCATGAGTGCTCAGAGGGTCCTCACCTGGCTTAGGTCCTCGAGTCTCCTGTTGGATGGAGAGGGACCCCTGTGGATAAGCATCGCACCCCCAGCGTTCCGTGCTGGTTGCTGTTTCACCTTTTACTTTGGACCATGCCCCTGTCTGGGTGGTGGAGGCTTGATGAGCCGCGTACGCTATGAAGCAAAGTGGCCTGGCCAGGCTCTCCCTTCCTGCTACATAGGAGTGGGAACGCAATAATAACTCACATCGGCACACTGCTCTGCAGACCTTGAGTCCTTTCCCACGCTGAAGCTCTCTTAAACCTCCAGCTCAGTGTTTCTCTCACCAGCCCACCTCTTTATAGTTAAGAAACTACAGCTAAATGAAGTTAGGGGACAGTTAGCCAAGGAAGAGGACTCGGGGTCTTCTCACTGCACATCTCTTGAGTTTCTGTTCCACCCCGCGTGATTGACCTGAGGACAGAGGGGGTGGCAGCGGCTGGACAGACGGGAAGGGCTGCAGCCTCAGTCCCTCTCCTCTCTCTTCTGGCCCCAAGCTGCAGCTCCTCCCTTACCTACTCCAACCCACAGGCCCATTTATGTGCCTCCACCAAGCACTGCTAAGGGTGGGGATGGCAGGGGAGAGCAAGTGGCTAGGAAACATGGGCACCCATTAACCAGCAGCTCTCCCCCCCCGAAGGATGGCACTGGGATTGGTGGGGGGGGGCACTGCTGGCATCGGCTGCCCTCCCTCCCTGCAGCCCTTCCCTCGGCTCTGCCTCTGTAATTAATCTGCTCCCCCAGACAGCTGATTTAGAAGAGGACCAGAAAGGGACTCCTCAGTCCCTTCTGGGCAAGGAATGTCTGAGCTTAGCCGAAGCTTAGCTCTGGTGTCCAGACCACCGACCTGGAGCAGAGAGTGGGAAAGAGAAAGGCCACTTGCATTACTTGCCTTCTTTTAGGCTTCTCTACCACCAGAGTCTCGGCATGGTTGCCTCATCTGATGGCACAGTACGCACTTCCTGCCTGCTCCTTTTGGGGCCCCCGAGACCCCAAGTGCCGTCAGTGTGGGTCTTGATTGACCAGGGAACAAAGGCCGGAGTGTGATTTTTAAAAGTCCTATTTAACTTGATTACAAAACCTTCAGAAAAGATGAGCCAGAAATTTGAGCACAGGAAAACGATGTGACCTGGCAACCTACCTTCTAATGCAGGTTGTAAAGGCCCCTAGAGATACTTCGCTAAAAACACAATGACGGAGCAGAGACCATGAGGGTACTGAGCACCCCCAGCAAAGGACCTGGAAAGCGTGAGGCATGGGAGGGGGAGCTCCGACACGGCTTGCTAGGGACCGCCTCAGCATCCAGGACCCAACATCTTTCTTGTGCTCTGTCAGGATGAGCTGGGGACAGCCTGTGCCGCCCTAGCTTCCATATGACGACAACCCTTTCCCCACCTACCTCATGTTTCAAGCCAAAGGGACATTTTAAGTGGCTCTTCTCTCTCAGAGTCCCTCCCCACCCCTCAGTTCGCAGCTATCTCATCCTAGGACCCCCTTGCTGGCCCTCTTCCCTGAGTGGCTGGGGGAAAGCCATCCAGCACCGCAGGGGAGGAAGGTGGGAAGGCGGCCTTGGTGGAGGAGTGGGAGCTAAAGAGTAGATGTTTTCTGATTTGAGGGGAAATCTCAGTGAGACCAGATGGAAAATCCGACTCGATTTGTACAGATAAATTATCTACACTGTGGCTTCGTTGGAGGCAAATAACCCACATTCATGTGGAGAACACCCCCTCTTCTATTTGTCCTCAGGCTTTCAAGAGCTCAGAGGGAGTCATGCAGCCTCAGAAAAACAGCTCATGGGGTAAGAGAGGCAGACGGTTCTGGGGAATCTGGTGTTCCCATTGAGCTATCCTGCACATGTGCAGGAAGACTCCGAAGGCTGACGGGAAGGAAGGCAGGAAGGGTCCAGATGCCCCTCCACCAGCCTCTTCGTTCCAGCTCCCCCGGGGACACTGAGAAGTCCCAGATCACTCAGGCCTGGGGAGTCTGCTCCACAGACCTCTTCACCCACACAGCCTGGATTCACTCCCCGGAGTTGGTGCCAGGCAGCCATGGGGGCGATGAAGAGAGGGCAGGGCCACTCCACAGCCTAGCAAGTGTGGTTTTCTCAGGGACTAAATGCCACCCCGGGTGCTCCTATGGGATCTCCAGAACCACAGAAGGACAGGCTGGATGGAGGAGGTGTGTGTCCCAACTGAAGAGGACAAGGGACTTGCTCAGGTGACACCAGTGCTTCGTGGAAACGCCGCTATCTGGTCCTAGTCTCACCCCTCCCCAGCCCCTAGGGCTCTTTCCAGATCTACTGCCTGAGCGGGTGGCCTCTCAGACGTTGGTCCCTGAGGTTGAGCCCTGGCCTGGCTCAGGGGTGTCCACGGCCACCCTCATAATCCGCGCACGGGGTGGGGAGGTGGGGGGTCTTCGGCATGAGCTCTACAGAGGCATGGAGGACTGCCACGACCGGCTCCCCCCTCCCCGGCGGCTCCCCCTCCGGGGCGGGCCCGGCTCCAGCCCTAGCTGTGCCCTGGCAGCTGTCTGCCGCTGCCAGTGAGGGTGATTGCCATGTTTGCGGCTCCTTTCCTTGTTTGGAAAGATCTGGAGGCAGGTGAGGCTGGAGGGGAAGCGGGACTGACAGGCTGTGATCAGACTGCTCGGGAGAGGAGTCTCGAGAAGACTGGCTGGCGGCTGGGGGCTGTGCCCGCCTCTGCACCCCGCACCCCACCCCGGGTGCCCCGCCCTCGAGGACCCGGGGCGGGCCTCCTCCTCCCGGCCCCCGCAGGCCCTCCAGGCCGCCAGACCCCAGCAGAGGTCGCCTGGCCCTCCTTCTGCCTCCGACGGACCCCTGAACAAACCCCCACCCCCAGCTGGTGGCCCTCCCCCGTCCCGGTGTCTAACTCGGATCTCCGGATCTCTTGCGGCCCCGGCACCACGCCCGGCGTTCGTAGGAAGGCACATTCTGCTGTCGTGCCGGTCCCTTCCCCGCACTTAGAGGGACCCACTAGATAGACATCAGTCACGTTGGGCTTTTTCTCTGAGCCTGACAAGGCAATCTGTGAGGAGCAGGGCTCTCTCTCCGGCAGGATGCTAATGCGAGCCGAGGAGGTGGGTGTGGGGGTGTTCTAAAGAGATACCCAAATTAAACATCCAATCTGCCATGTCCTGTGTCATTCAACGCGATTCATCTTCTCCCGGGCTCCCCGCTGGGACGGCTCCCCGAAGCCCGCGGACGTGGCGCCACGGTCGTTAGCGGCACTGTCGATCTTCCTCCTCCGCCGAGGAGAACAAATGGACGCCCCGCGGTCCCCCGCCCCGTTGTCACTCAAGGAGCCCGCGCTCCCGCGCTCCGCCGCCCGCCGAACTGCCGCCCAGACTCCGGGGCCGAGGGGGCTGCGCCGGAGCGGGTCTGCGGGGGCAGGAGGCTGTGCGCGAGAGCAGGGGCCTGGGGCTTTCTAGGGAACCCCGCCGCCGCACAGGGGCTCAGAAGCACCCCCCCCCCATGCTGCGGGGTGTGAGGTGTGTTTGAGTTTGCACATTCCAGAACATGGAAGGGACTCTGTGTGGCTCTGGGCCTGCTAACAGGCTTCCTCCCGTCCCACCCCTGTCCCCCCAGCTAACTGTGCCCCAAACCTGCCTTGCCTCCATTCAAGCCAAGGAGGAGGGGCTCCAGAAGCATTGGGGTTTTGGGGGTTTTGGTTTGTGGTTTTTGTTTTGTTTTGTTTTTTGTTTTTGATGAACCATATATTTGCAGTATTGCTTCCCAAACTCTGAGGTCCTAGAGCTCCCTGAAGAATGTCCCCACCAGACCAGGAGGAGGCAGTCTGCCCAGGTTTGGTAAGATGAAGACATATTCCAGTGGAAAGCCCAAGGTGAGGGCCTCGCAAGATCCAGAAGAGAGGGGGGAGGGCAGGAGACCCTGAGAGTCCTGGCGTCCAGTTCCGAGGGCTCACCAGCCATAATCACCTCCCAGGTCTAAGGGACTGGGTCTTTCTCCGGGTCTAAGGATTTGCCATCAGGCTCTCTAGAGCTCATTCTGTCCGTCCCCTTGCATGCGGCGGGACCTTCCCCTAAACAACCTACCACAATTGGAGCAACAGAGAAGGGAGGGGGAAGCAAGAGCCAAGTCGCACAGGGCTGAGCTCCCTTTGAAATCCTGGTTTGTGCCAATGTAAAGGTAGATACGGCAGGGGATTCCAGGCTCCCTCACCTGGAATGGTAGCAAAAGCTTCCCATTTTTGGCTCCATACTTTTTGTTCCAGCTTCTAGTCTCAGCTCTGACACCGATTTTCTCTGTGAATACAGATGGCGACACATTCTCTCTCTTCCTCAGTTTCCTGTTTCCAAACAGGGAGTTTGGACACCTCTGCCTGAGTGTCCTTCCAGATTCTTTTCTCCCTGGTCCCCTTCTGGTTCCCTGCCTCCTGGTCTGGGTCAGCAGGGAACATGGGGGAAGGGAATCCTGGAAGTCAGTGACACCAGGACAGGCTCAGGTACAAATGCCCTGCCCCTTTGTCCTTAGATGTTCACTGACACCTAGCAGACAGCGAGACTTGACTTCTGCTTTGGTCTAAAAAGCTCGGAGCATTCATTATAAGCCTGTCCTGGGTAACAGGCCAAAGAGGTAGGGGAGCCTCTTGCCCAGGGCATATTCTGATTCCAGGAGAGGTGGTGACTTGGTGACTCGCTTAAGGTGAGAAGAGGCATAGCCGGCTCAGAGACCAAGTGCCCTGTCCCCCAGGCTGGAGTGAGTCTTCCTGCAATGTTACAGGGCTGCCTATAGGAATGAATGCCTCATACCCCAAACCTGAGCCTCTCCAGCTATTCCTTCAATGCAGCCAACAGGTCCTTCTAGTGGCAGCAGTGACCAGTGGCTGGTCAGGCCCAGCTGAGTCAGTGTTGGCTGGCTGGCTGGTTACATAGGAATGATGAACAGGTCCGCGTGGATGGAGAGGTCCGACACAAAGCTATGCTAATTCTTCATAAGCTCTGCCTGCCGCCTTTTATATATCAACCTGAAATGTAATTATCTTTATGGCTGGCAGAGTAAATCACCAGTATGTGTCAAAGAGATTTGCTCCTGTGTTTTATTACGTAATATATTAGCTCTACAGTTTTAAGATGTCATTACTTGGCTAATCACATGAAACGTTTTCATGAGCAAACAGTGGCAGTGGCAGGAGCTGGGACCAGAGACCTATAGCTAAATCCTTCTGGGAAATGCTAAGAGGCCTCAGGAGGTCATTTTGTTTAACCCTCTGCCTTTAGACTTAGCGAGGTCTAGGCAGGCATGGGTTCTGCACAATCTGTGGGACTCTGAGAGGAAAGAGATGGAGAGAAACAAATGTTTGATAGAAGATATCCAGATGACCCAAAGATTCCACTGCGAGGTGTATATCTAACAGAAATGAGCACTTTGGGGGCGCCTGGGTGGCACAGCGGTTAAGCATCTGCCTTCGGTTCAGGGCATGATCCCGGCGTTGTGAGATCGAGCCCCACATCAGGCTCCTCTGCTATGAGCCTGCTTCTTCCTCTCCCACTCCCCCTGCTTGTGTTCCCTCTCTCGCTGGCCATCTCTATCTCTGTCAAATAAATAAATAAAATCTTAAAAAAAAAAAAAAGAAATGAGCGCTTCGGCTTATGCTCACCAAACGACATGGGCAAGACTGTTCAGAGTGGCTTTATTCCTAATAGCTAAAAACTAGAAACAACCTAAATATCATTGTAGGAAATGAACCACATTTCTTCTACCCTTTTAGTTCGGTACCTGGGGTCTGCAAATTAAATTAACAAAATGCAGATTAACAGAAGAAGGCATACAAATGTTACTGATGTTAATATTTTTACAGGCATGGAGCTTCATGGAAAAGAAGTGAAAACCCAAAGAGATGTTTAAGTCCAGGGGCTTATATACCATTTTAACAAAGGGCAATACATTGGAAGAAGTGACCAAACAAAGGAAGAGGGGGGTTTGAGCTTCTGGAGTGGTAAACTGTCAAAGATGACTAGGAAATGCATTATTTTTTTGTTGCACCTAAAAGTCATAGTATGGCTTCAAATTCTTTCTTCTCTGGCCCAAGTCTGGGGAACAAAGGCAGTGCGGCTATGCCTCTTCTCGTNCATTATTTTTTTGTTGCACCTAAAAGTCATAGTATGGCTTCAAATTCTTTCTTCTCTGGCCCAAGTCTGGGGGACAAAGGCAGTGTGGCTATGCCTCTTCTCGCCTTAAGCAAGTCACCAAGTCACCACCTCTCCTGGAATCAGAATATGCCCTGGGCAAGAGGCTCCCCTACCTCTTTGGCCTGTTACCCAGGACAGGCTTATAATGAATGCTCCGAGCTTTTTAGACCAAAGCAGAAGTCAAGTCTCGCTGTCTGCTGGTGTCAGTGAACATCTAAGGACAAAGTGCACAGGTTCTGCAACGAGACCCACCTGGCTTTGAATCCTGGCTCTACCACTTGTTCATTCTATCATCTTAGATCACTTAAACTCAATTAAGCCTCAATCACTCAAGCCTCAATTTCTACAGCTGCAAGCTGGAAATAATAATACCTCCTTCGCCTGCTATCGCGGGAAGTGATGAAAAAAGGTGAGCAAATTGACTTGGTGACTAGCACGTTCTTTCTTGCACCATCCATGCAAGCTTTCAGTAAGTATCTACTGCACGCCTGTACTGTCCCCAGCACTGGCTGGGAGCCGGCACACAGCATCACCACGATCTACAGTGCACAAGCCGTGTTTTTGCCTGCTCAGCGTCTGATCGGCTGGCACTGTGATTTCCCTTTTGCGAACCACCTCTCCCTCACTTGCTGTTCAAGTGGTTCCACGTTGGCTAAGCCTCCACCACGTCCTCACCAACCCCCCACACTGTTCACGATATTCATCCCCCTGGCCACAGAGATTGTTTCTGGGATGGGCTCATGGTCCAGACTGCCTCTGTACAAGTCAGCCCTGAGACTTTCGCTGGAGCTACTGAGAGAGAACTGTTGCTTTTCCACTGAGAATGATCAGGGTCAAATGGAGCCCTGGACCTGCTGAGGGGATATCTTTGCCACCTCCCGGGGAGAGAATGCCCGAGAACAAAGACAACACAGACAGCTGAGAGATGAAGAGGGTAAAATTCCTAATAGCCTCATTTAAGCACCCAGATCCAGCAGCCACACCAGGGCTGAGTTGGGTTTCTGATACTTGCAAATGAAATAATCCTGATTAACATATTGTTCTTAAAATGAGTAACATTCGAGGAGTTTTTTCTGTGCACCAGGCACTGTGCCAAATGATTTACAGGCACATCTTATTTAATCCTCACAATAATCTTATGAGGTGGGTGTCGTGGGTTGAGTACGTGTCCCCTCCCAAAATATGTCAACCCAGAACCTCACAATGCGACCTTATTTGGAAGTAGGGTTTTGCGGATGTAATGAGTTAAGATGAGGTCATAGTGGATGAGGGTGAGCCTTAAGTCCAACAGCTGATGTCTTTGTTAAAAAAGAAGACATGTGAGAGAGACAGAGAGAGAGAGCAAAGAATGTCATATGAAGGCAGAGGCAGAGAGTGGAATAAGGCACCTACAAGCCAAGCAACACCAAGGATTGCTGGGCGCCACCAGGACTAGGAAGAGGCAAGAGAAGAATTCTTTCCTAGGACCTTCAGAGAGAGCACAGTCTTGCCAGCACCTTGATTTCAGACTGCTGGCCTCCAGAGCTGTAGAGGGAATACACTTCTGTCGCCTTCCACCACAGTTCGCGGGAATTTATTGCAGCAGTCCTGAGAAGCGGATCAGGAGATAGCGATCGGCATTATTGCTGAAGTGAGAAAACTCAGGCTAAAGAAGTTCAGTAACTCGCCTGAGGTCTTGTAGCTAATTTAACCAGAGGCAGGATTCGACCCCACGGCGACGCCAGAGCGCTCTCTCTTCATTATTAAATGTTACACAGCAGGCACATAAAAACGCTAGTTTCTTTCCTTCCGGGATCACGTTTCCTTGTTCTTTGCATCCTCCTTGCCGAGGTTGGTGTCTGGCATTTAGTAGGTATTTAATAACCATTCGTGAATTAGAATCACTGCGAGCCCTTACGGAGAAGGCAAAGAAGATGAGACAGCCCTTGACCTCCAAGGGTTGCAGTCTACACGGGCTACAGAAGGAACATATGCTCAGGGCTGAGTAAGAGCCTAAAATTAAGCCGGGGAAGAGCTCTGAGATGGGAGAGCACTAGGGGCTAAGCCAAGAGGAGGCGTTTCCACAGAAGAGATTGACCTTGACTCGGGCCCTGAAGAACGTAGGAAAGAAGTAGCAAAAGACTGAGAAACAAGGAGAGCTCCGTGAGCAAAGGCTTGGAGGAAGGGCTTAGCATGATACACCTGGAGCAGAGAATTCACGCTGGGGAGTGGCGGGTGATGGGCTGGGGAGCATCAGGTGGGGCCAAAGCATCGAGGGGCAGGCAGGAACTTGGACATGAACTGGTTGGAGGTTCCTATAGGCTCTTGGCAGAGGCAGTTGCTGCCTGGGTTACTGCTGGAAACGGAGACAGGACTGCAGATGTGTGCCCCCCACATTTCCCAGCCACCTGCAGCCAGCAGAGCCTGGCACCTTGCAGTCAATGGGCTGCAGGTCTGAGTGTCGCCTCTGCCTGAAGCACAGACGAGCAAATCCCCTAGTCTCTCTTCTCTCTTTGTGATAAGTGTGGCATGAGTTAAGATGGTGCCTTTGCCAGATCTGAGCTGCTCGGATCCCTGGGGACAGCTGTCCTAGAGAGTCATGCAAATTTTTGTGAACAAGAAACAAATGTGTATATACTAATTAGGCCACTGAGAGGAGAGGCTTTAGTTACCAGGGCGCAAGTCTAGCCTCTCCTAATACAAGGTCCAGAGTCACTAAGAGCAGGAGGCTGGGGGGACGCAGGTCAGGGAGAGAGTGGCGGTGGGGAGAAAGAAAGGGTCAGGAGAGAGAGGTGTTTAGAGGTGTTAGCAGAGGGGAGGATGAAATAGATGAAGGTATTAAAGGGGCTGATGAGTTTAGTGAGGGGCCACTGGTTGACAGACGCCAGACCACAGCTGGACTGGGGAGGGAAGCTGGGTCTGATGGCAAGCGAGTGACTCCAGTTTTGTGGAGCTGGTGAAGAAATCCTGAAGGAAGGTCAGGAAGCAGTGGCAAGTGTGGGAGCGGGTGAACAGATGAGTGGCACACCCTTCTCCTCCGGCCTTTCTCTGATGACACCAGCCGCCTCTGCTCTGTGGGCCAGCTGGTGGCTGGGTGGGGGGGCTCTCAGGCAGTCTTCTCTTCTTGTCCCAAGGTCAACAGCAGCAACCCCAAAGGCCTAGCTAGACATGATTTCATTCTGTTATCAGAGCAGCCCTGGGAAGCCCTTGGTTCTCATTACCCAAGTTTACAGAGAAAGAAAAGGGCTCAGAGGAGGGAAAGTCACAGGCAGTCGGTGCCGGTTGGGGCTAGATGGGCTACAGACTGCCAGAGCTCCGGCTCCCAGAGCGAAGGCCAGCTCCCCCCGAGGCGTTCTCTCCCACACACAGGTGCGGCCACAGCCCGGAAGTCCCCCAAAGCCGGAGCTGGGAAGGGTGAGGAAGCGAGGAGGGCATGCTGACAGTTGTGGCGCCTTCTGCTGGCACTAACCACCCAGGGAGCTCTTGTTTTAGAAGCAGGTGCTGCCTCCAAAGCCCTGAAGCTAACAGAGGACTTTGTCACCACACTCCAGTGGCAGCTGGCGCCACTGAATCACACCAACACCCAGATTGCCCAGCAAATATACTTAGTAAAACACTCCTTGAAAATACATACATAGTAAAACATTTCTTGCCCCTTTGGACCAAGTCATGACCCTGTCACTAAGTTCTGAGCAATGAGATAACAACCGAAAGTTTTTGAATGAGACTTCCAAGATAGTTCCTCCAAAGGGAGATGAACAATTGGTACAAGCCCTTTTACCATACTCTCTTCCTCCTACTTCCTGCCTGGAACTCAGACTTGATGGCTGGAGCTCCTGCAGACATCTTAGACCATGAAGTCTAAGAAAGCCACATGTTAAGGAGGGTAAAACAGAGGTAGTAAGAAGCCTGAGTCTCTGATGTCCCTTGGTACTGCCCTAGCAGCCCCAGAATGCCCAACTCTGGATTTCTGTGTGAAAGAACAAGCCTCTAATTGGAGTCAGTGTCCACAGTCAAGTCTCTTAGTAGCAGCCAGATGTAATCTGACATTGGTTATGGTGGCTGATTCGGCCGCTACCCCAGGCTCCCGCTTCTTTAAATATGAAACAACAACATTCAGATCTGCCTGATGGCATTTCAAATTGGGAGAGAAATCGTGGATTTTCAACCTACCACGGGCGAATTTTTAAAATAATGATCCAGAACTGGGGAAAGATCTTCTGATGCAAACCCAGAAGTCTTGAAATAAAGAATTGATCATTTTAACCTCATCAAAATGAAAAAATTTTCTTTGTGGCAAAAATCATCTATATCTGTCAAGATAGGCTAGTTATGCTGCAGCGAGAAAAAAGCCGAAGACTTGGGAGCATCAAACAACAAAGGATTCTTTCTTGCCCGTACTATATGTTCTCTCGCAGACTGGCTGGGGTCTCTGCTCCCATGTTGTCACTGCTGCCACCTTCACTTTGGGCTCCTCGGCTGGAGGCACAGCCATCATCTGCTGATGCCAATTACCATGGCAGCAGGAAACAGAATGTGCAAAGCGCTGGCAATTCAAACTTCAGCCCAGAGTGACAAACCTGCTTCTGCCCACATTTAATTGGCCAAAGCAAGTCACACAGCTACCCCTGGTCAACAGGGTGGGCAATATAATACCTTCTCGGGGAGAAAACCTGCATATTTGTGAAGAGTAATATACAAAAAGCAACAGGCTTAGCCCATTGGAAGCAGTTTTAGGCATTCATATTACAGACAAAGAGCTAATTTCTCCGATAAATAAAAAGCATCTACAAATCATCAAGAAAATGACCACATCCAGTAGAAAAACAGGCAAAAGATAAGAACATTTTACAGAACAGAGAATTAAAGACGCTTTCATTCACTCATAACAAGAAAACTGCAAATTAAAATCACACATTTTCACCCATCTGAGTGGTGAAGGTGTGGGCAAACAGGCACGCTCATACATTGCAGATGGGCGGTGAGTTGGTATTACTTCTAGGGAAGGCAATTTGGCATTAGGGGTCAAGATTTAAAGTTCACGTGCGTTTTGGTAAGTTCCTTCTACTTTTTGAAATGTGTTCTATGGATGAGCTCAACATAAGAGAAATGGTATTTTTTTAAAGAATTTATTTGAGAGAGAGCGAACATGAGCTGGGGGAGGGGCAGAGGGAGAGGGAGAAGCAGACTCCCCAGTGAGCAGGGAGCCCGATTTGGGGCTCCATCCCAAGACCCTGAGATCATGACCTGAGCCAAAGGCAGACATCCAACTGACTGAGCCACCCACGCACCCTGGGAAATCGTATTTTTTCAAGGCTTTTGCATTGTTTGTAATAACAACTAATTGGGGGAGAACTAAATGTCTTTTAATAGGAAATTGATGAAATAAATTATTCAAATTAAAAAAATAATTTCCTTCCATTCAAGGGAGTGCTACACATTTATAAAAAGAATAAAAAATTCTTTTTTGTAATATGGAATAATCTATAAGATTTAATGTTAAATGAATAAAGAAAGGTGCTGAACAGTGTGTATTATATGTCACTATTTGTGTGAAAAAAGGAAGAACACTTACTCATAATTGTTTGTATATGCTAGACACGTCCCCCCAAAATATATTTAAACTGGGAAATATTGGTTGCCTCTGAGGAAAGAAAGGAATTCTGTACCTTTTAAATTGTGAAAAAATATGGAAATGTATTGTGTCATCTAACAATAGAATTAAAAATTAAAAGAAGAGAGAGCTGACCCAGCAGTTCCAGCCCTAGGTATATACCCTTATATACCCTAAAGAAATAAAAACACACATCCATACAAAAACTCGCACATGAATATTTGTAGCAGCATTATTCATAATAGCAAAAGATAGAAACAACCCAAATGTCTGTCAACTGATGAAGGTATAAATAAAATGTGGTATATCCATACAATGGACTATTATTCAGCCATTAAAAGGAATGAATTGCTCTCAAATCAATCAATGTGATACATCACATCAATAAGAGAAAGGGTAAAAACCATATGATCGTTTTAATAGATGTAGAAAAATGATAAAAGCCCTCAACAAAGTAGGTTTAGGGGGAACACACCTCGCACGTATTGCATGGTGCACTGGGTGTTATATGCAACTAATGAATCATCGAAATTTACATGGGAAACCGGGGATGTACTGTATGGTGACTAACATAATAAAAAAATCATTAAAAAAAAAAAGAGGGAACACACCTCAACATTATAAAGGCTATGACATGGAGCTAGAGAGTGTTATGCTAAGTGAAATAGTCAGAGAAAGACAAATGCCATATGATTTCACTTGTATGTGGAATTTAAGAAACAAAACAAAGGAGCAAAGGAAAAAAAAAGAGAGAGAAAGACAAACCAAGAAACAGACTCTTGAGAGAGAACAAACTGATGGTTACCAGGCGGGAGGAGGCTGAGGGATGAGTGAAATAGGTGATGGGGATTTTAAAAGAAAAGGGGGAGGAATGAATTATTGATCCATGCTACAACCTGGATGAACTTTGAAAACACTATGCTAAGGGAAAGAAGGCAAACACAAAAAGCCACATATCGTATGATTCTATTTAAATGAAACTTCTAAAATAGGCAAATCTACAGAGACAAGAAGTAGATTCATGGTTGCCTGGGGTGGGGGGCAGGTTTGAGGGGGAAATGGGTAGTGACTGCTGATGGGTGCCATGTTTCCTTTTAGAGTGATGGAAATATTCTAAAATTGACTGTGGTGATGTTTGCACAACTCTGTGAATACACTAAAAACCATTTGCACACTGCAAATGGACAAGTTGTATGCTGTGTCAGTTAGATCACAATAAACCTGGTTTTTTTAAATAAGGAGAGAAAAAAAAATGGGCTATGAGACAACGGCTGAGGACACATGTCACTGGATCTGCCATGACTCACTTGTCCGGCTCTCTTGTAATACTTCATTCATAAGACCTCAAAAGAAATCCCACAAGGCAGCTGTCAGACTGGGTCCCCCAAATGTAGTCTTCCATGCAGGTAGCTTCTTTGGGGAAGAGATCCGTGGAAAAGCCATGGTGGGAAGAGAGCAACAGGGAAGGAGAAAGGCCAACCCAAATGTAACTGAGCTGGTTCCCGGTAGAGGCAACTGAGGCTCAGTCCCGCCGGGGAACCACTGCGAACCAGGCAAAAGGTGCCAGGACAAGGAAGGGACGGGAGAGAAAACCAGAGCGCGGAGCAAGCGAAGCCAGGCGCTATGTGGCTGCATATGCTGTGGCCACCAGAGGTGCCACGGCAGCAGAAGAGCGGGCTGAGAGCGGAGGATGGCAGTGGATGCCCTTATTCCTCGCTCTACAGAACTCTCCCTGCTATGTGGTTCTCCAACCTCAGCTCAGAGAGCCTGAGCAGCATTTCCAAAACCCAATCCCATCCTCAAATACCAGATACCTGCTGCCTTTGTGGATTCGTGAAGGCTTCGGCTGAGGGTCACTGAGTGCACCTGATGTGATTTTTTTAAAAAAACAGGAGGCATCCAGAGCCAAGCCTGGCACACAAGCGGCCATCAGGCCGTGGGCTGCTGTTAGGTCAATGGTGAGGAGTGGTTGTAAAGCAAGGCATCTCCTTGCTGTAAACGGGCTCTGACAGCAGGGCCCAGAGGGAGTTTGAGAGGTGCCCTGAGTCACGGTGGCATTGCTGGCATAAGTGTGCTGCCTTAGACGTGGGCATTTTTCACGGGACAACAGGTATTCAAATGTAGAGTGTGATAATGTAGGCAGCTCGAGGGGAAAGTAAGGTGCAGGGGTCTCCCCTCAGAGAGCAAATACTCAGCCTCTCCCCAGCCAGTCCCTCCTCCACATACGCAGCATCCGTGGCACTTTCCAGTGTCTTAAAGGAAGTCTGGAGGCTGACTCCATCCCCCCTCGCCAGGATGCCAGGGACAGTGCCGGGGCTCTTCATGCCACAGCCCCTGGTGCCCGCAGCAGACGATGCACAGGGGTGGCTGCCCGCCCCCTGCCATGCTTGTGGAAGGGGGGACAGCCTTGTGAAGCAGGGACACATTCTTTATGACCAAGCTACCCCGGAAGCTCAGCCCAAAGTGCCGAGACAGAAGGGGACTGACCGAGGCTCCGGCTGATGTCACCACCCCGGCGGGAGGCCCTCTCAGGAGTGGTGCTCAGAGCAGCATAGCCCTATGAACCTCCTAGGCCCCCTCACTCTGCTCACCTGCCAGCCACCCTCAGATACAAGCTGGTCTCAGGGTAAGAGTCCCCCTTACCTCCAAAACCTAGAACCACCTTCTTCTCCTCTGGCTCCAAGGGCGGGGGGGCTGCTTTTCCCTAAACACTCCATACCCACAAGCCTGGGTCACTCCTCTTCTGGACTAATGGAGAAGGTGATGTAGAGACAGAGGCAGAGGTGGGAGTGATGTGGCCACAAGCCAAGAAACAGGAGGAGCCACCAGTAACTGGAGGAGGGGGGCAAAGATCCTGCCCTAGAGTCTTCCAAGGGAGCATGGCTCGGCCACCACTTTGCTTTCAGACCTCTGGTCTCCTTTCTGTGCGAGATTTTGCTTCTGTTGTTTTAAGGCACCCAGCATGTGGTAATTTGTCACGGCAGTCCTAGGACACAACCACAGCCCCTTAATAAAGACCCCCCACCCCAAATAAAAAGTCCTCCTACGAGTGAGTGCCGCAAGCTGGTGAGAAAGCACACAGATCATTCAAAGCCTCACTGCCCAAACTCAGGCTCCTAAGTCCCTCAAAGTTCTGGTGAGCACATGAAGACTCCTGCCAAACAAGGCCCGCCTCCTGGACTGTGAATCTACTCAAAGGTTCTCAGGAAAGAGTGAAGTGATTTGACTGGTAAGTAATTTTAAACAAAGAGGCACGTGGGGTGTAGAGCAGAGGGCCCACGTGCCTGAATTTTTTCAGATAAAGTTGCTTCGAGGGAAAGCTGTGTTTATTTGGGGGCTCTGCTCCTAGACGCCCCTGTGATCACCACCTCCTTGGGATGTCCCCATTCACCCCTGTGGAAGGAGACCTCCCCTAGCAGGAAACCCAGAGTGACAGGTGACTGCAGCCATTACACGAGGACCCTCAGCCCCTGGAACCTGCCAGGCTTCCCAGAAGCTGTCTCTCAGCCCCAGGGCTCTCGGGGTGTGCCCTGAGGTGAGGCAGGTCTGGCAGTGGACCAGGCAGGTTTATAAAAGGTCATCTGACTCCCAGCCCTGACCCTGAGCTCCTGAGCAGAACACTTAACCTTGTTGTGTCCGGGTGTCTGGTCTGTCAAAGGAGCCCCAGCCCCCAGCCTCGGCTGGCCTAAGGAAGCCCAAGGCTCCAGCAAGGCACTCCCCACCACACCAGCCAGATGACTCCTTTCCACCAGGGGAGGAGACGGGGCTGGCAAGGAAACTGTTCTTTCCTAGGATGGACAAGAGGGGACACGTTCCCTCGGATTGGGAGAAGCAAGAGAAGCCCCCCCTTTCCAACACAGGTATCCGCAAGACTTTGGGGATTCTGAGCCCCCACTCCCAGCACTGACCCCAAGGGCTCAGAGCTGAACCGACAGCAGGAGGCAGTGATGGTCACAGGACAGGGTCCCTCCACCCGCTCCTCCTGCCAGGCCTGCACTCAGAGGGAGCCCACTCGGAAGTTGGCGCCAGGCTCCGCAGTTAATAAATGTTGACATGGGAGGAGTGGGAGTCGTCAGGGAGTCTTATCAGTATTAATGTGACGTGGGCAGTATTAGCAACTCCCCAGATTGTTCTCTGGAATACAGCAAGTGAAGGCAGAATGGGTCTCCTCCCTCCCTCCTGCCACTCGACTTAGGATTTGATTAAAAGCATCTTCCCTGGGTGGCTCAGTTGTTAAGCGTCTGCCTTTGGCCCAGGGCGTGATCCCAGGGTCCTGGGATCGAGCCCCACATCAGGCTCCCTGCTCCGCTGGGAGCCTGCTTCTTCCTCTCCCACTCCCCCTGCTTGTGTTTCCTCTCTCGTTGGCTGTCTCCCTCTGTCAAATAAATAAATAAAATCTTCAATTAAAAAAAACATGACGACATAATTGCATGACTAGCCTGTTGCCCCAGTGCCTGTGGTGGGGGGAAGGGAGGGCAAAGGGAGGGGGCACTGGCCCTGTCTGCCCTGCCTCCTTGCCTTTCTCCCTGGGAGCTGGAGGTGCCCCAGCACCCCAAACTTCTCTCTACACACCTGCCCCTCCCCCCAGACCTGAGCTCCAGGTGCCTCTTCTGCCCCCACCCCCCTCTCTCCCTCACTCCCCATCCTTTGGGCACAGGCCCCTCTGTGCTTCCCTGTCTCTCTCTGGCATAGGACCCTGGGATTACTTCTGCTATCTGGGCTGGCAGAGGGGGCTAACTCTCCCACACACACCACAGGGGCTGTCTCTCTGATCCAAGTCTTTCCTCTGTGGCTCTGGAGGCTGCATGGCTCTCAGATCAAAAACCAGGACAGAGAAGAAGGGTCTCATGAGGCCTGGTCAGCCTGCATTTCTCCAGCCCCACCACAGAGTGGAGCTGGGGGCCACGAGGGGCCTGTGAGGTCATCCTGCTCTCAGTGGCTCAAGGTTAGCCGCTCCCAGACTACAAACCGGCCCCTGCGAAACAACTGTTTTCTTGTTGCTGGTAGTTTTGGTGATTGCTTTTCTTTTCTTCCTGTATTTGAAGACCTTCCCAACCGGCATTTCCTCTTGCCCCTCCTGCAAGGCCCCCAAGGCCCCAGCCTGTCCGCCTTCTCACGACAGTGTCTCCTCAGCCCCTTGCTGATCCCAGGGCACCACCTTTCCCTCAGGTTGTGTCCTCCCACCTGGGCCGCCCAGGGCCCAGTTTCTCCGTGGGCCACACAGCCCGTCTCCCCTGAGCATAACCCTCTTCATCTCACTCTCGGTCCTCTGGGGAGAACCACCCCGGCCTTTCCTAGAGGTCAAACTCCAAGCCTGCTCAGGCTGTGCCATGAGGCCGCCTCCCTGGGGAGGAGTGTCTGTGTGTGTGCACAGGTGTGTGAATGCAAGCCAGGGGTGTGTGCACATGCCTGATGGCTTGGCCACCCCAACACATGTATTTGGCCTCAGCTTTCTAGATACTGGAGACTAATCCCCAAGAGAAGTTTCCAGAATCCAGTCATGCTGTGCCTCAGTACCGTCTGCGCCATGTCCCCAGTGGCTACCAGGAACTGAACAGTCACCACTGCCTGGGCGCTAAGCTTGGGCTTTCCGTGCACTATTTTATTTACTACTTGTAACAACCCAACATTTTACAGATAAGAAACTGAGCAGCTCGACTCAAGGTAACAGAAAGCAACTGGCCAACTCAGAAACTGCCCCAGGTTTATCCGAGTCCACAGCTCGCGGTCAAGTATGTCTGCTTGAGGCAGGCTGGGCATACGCCCGGGGCAGTGAGCGGAGTGTCCACAGATGGTTTCCTTCCAATTCCTCCCATTAAAAAAATTCTTTATTTTTTTCACTTTTTATTATGGAAAATTTCAGAAGCTGGTGTAATGAACCCCCATGTACCATCACCCAGCTTCAAAACCTATCAACATTTTGTTAATCTCGTTTCATCTATTCTCCCAGACACAGATTTTTTTTCTGCAGTATTTTAAAGCAAATCTCAGACATCATTTCATTTCACCTGCAAAGACTTCAATTTGTATCTCTAGCAGATAAGGACTTCTTTTCCTTTCTCCTAATTACCATGCCATTAACACGCCTAACAAAATTAGCAATGGCTCCTTAGTATTACCTAATACTCACTCTAGGTTTCCCCAGTTGCCTCAAAAACGACTTTTTACAGTTGGTTGGTTCAAATCAGGATGCAAACAAGGCCGGTTCATTGCATTTGGCCAATGTCTCCCGAGCCTTCTGAGTCATTAACTGCCCCCCCCCAAACTTGTTCAAGCAGGCCGTCTGGACTGTAGAATGTCCCACATCCTCACCGATGGATCCCATCCTCACCGTGTCTAACAACCTCTTCAATCCCTGAGAGAGAGCGTCTCTGAAGTATAAAATAGATTACACTGTTCTCCAGATTAAAATCCCTCTGTGGCTCCTTGTTGCCCTGGAAAGAAAATCCACACCCCTTTCTTGGCCCACAGGGACCTGCCACGTAATTTGGCTCTGGATTCCGTCACGAGTTTCACCTCCCTTCCTTCAGCCTCCTCCTGCTCCAGTCCTACGGGCTACCTTTCCCGACTTCGACACTCGGGGGCCAGGGCAGACATGGTTTCTTCTCGCCAGACCGCTCCCCCTCAGCTCTGCCACTGAGGCCACCAGCCAGCCCTTCCTCATCCTCCCACCCACCCTAACGCCTCTTCCCCAGAGAGGCCCACCCTGGCCACCCTCCACCCGTGGCTCCCTCCTCAGTCTCTTTGGTGACCCCTCCACTTCTCAGAATCTGTAGTTCTTTTTGCTTTGTTTAATTCCTTGATTTTTAACTGCCTCCTCCCTCCTCTGCCACCCAGAATGCAGGCTTTCTGAGGGCAGGGCTGTGTCTGAGGCCTAGAACAGGGCTCAGAACATAGTAGATGCTCAAGTATTTGATAACTGATGGGACAAACAGAAGGGAGGGAAGGAGAGAGAAAAGGGTTATCTTTCCAAGAATTCACAGTCTGGTTGGAGAGGCAGGAAAACAATGAGAATGCAAGCCCTTTTGATCAATCCAGTCAATATCTATTAAGCACCAAGTAATAACCTCCATGCTTTTCCAGGCATGGAGGGGATATCTTGGGCCTTGACAGCACTCAGTGCATGGATAACCGGGTACTCTCAGTCTGGGTGGGAGTATTCACTTAAGGCTTCATGGGGGAGGGAGTCCTGAACTGATCCTCCATCAGGAAAAAACCACCAGCCTTCCAGAGCACCGTCGGGTTCCAGAGGACGCCTGGGAGGCAGGCAGGGCCAATGTTATGATTCTCCCCACTTGAGCAATAGAATCCCATTGGCCAACAGGGGACAGAACGGGGACAGGAGCCCACAGGTTGTGACTCTGCCTTTCCCTACTGGGCAGGCAGGTGTAGTGAGGAGGGCAGAAGGGAGGAAGAGGGCGGGGACCACCTGGGCAAAGGGCAGGTGGATGCATGAGCAGGGGCCAGGGAAGGTGACTTGTGAGGCCAGAACCGTGCTCCCAGCCCAGAACTGTAGACTCACAGGGGGAGACACTCTCCGTTAGCCCTGCGCCGTCAGGCAGCGCATCTCCTGTCTGGCCTGGGGTCTGGAGCCTAAGGGAGAGCCAGGAGAGTCCCCTGTGCTTGGCCCCATGCTGCAGCCTTTGGAATCTCCACGCGCTGAACCTCGGGCTCCCTACTTTATGGCTTAGTTATTTTTAATTTAGACAAATAACCTCACTGGGCCGTTAATGGTCTCATCCAGTAGAGCTTTTTGTCTTTTTACCAGTGCTGTCTGTTTTTACTGTTTTGATTTCTGCTGTTTTATTAAATAATCCTTTCGCCTTTTTTCCCCCCCGATCTCATTTATTTTACTTCTTTTTTTCTCTTTTGCTTTTAAATGCAAACAGAGAGACGGCAGTATCATCAAGGTGAGCCCACGAGGGAGTCTAATGAAAACTGGGACCCCCAAGCCTGAGCCCCGGCTTGAGATGTGGTCCCCCAGAAAAGACCAATGTTCTCATTTTAAAATGACCTGTTTGAGCAGCACAGAGATTCACAGGGCCAATGACTCTCACAGGAGAAGATAAGATTAGCCCCTCCACAGGCCAGAGAACTTACTGGAACACAGGGCCTTTTAATTTATTTCTGGGAGGGTGACATCTTGATGAATCCGTTTTGACACGAAGACACTTGAGGTGGCCTCAAAAACAGCCATTAAACCTTTAGCTTGCTCTTATTGTCAGTTATGTGCAAAGCAGACTCTTCACCCCACCCCCAAACTGCACCCCAGGGGTAAAGTATGAGGCAAGGGTCTCCACAGCAAACATTTCTGGGTAATAAGGAACAGACCTTCTACCTTTAGGCAAAGCATCAGAATGTCTCCTGTGTCCCACCTGAGGAGTTAAAATGTCCTTCCATTCTCATGTTTGGAGTTTCATTTATCTACGCATATGGGCACCCTTTAAAAACACGGTGTTGGCTCTGCTTTGAAATTTACATAAATGGTTTCACGCTATCGATTCCATTCTGTCTCTTACAATTCCTCCCTCTGGGTTGCTTGCAAGATCTCCCCAAGTTGCTCAACGGAGACACAGTTCATTACCGCTGACTGCCGCGCTGTATTCCATCATTCTTTACTCCCCCCCCNCCCCCCCCCCCCCCCCGCCGCCCCGTGAAGGACACCTGGCTGGTTCAGATCCTGACCACGACTCACGCCTCCTTGCACGTGTCTCCTGTGCATCTGCTAGAAACTCCGCGAAGCTGTACACCCGTAGTGTGTGAGGGGCAGCGATGGGGCGCCAGACCCTCCGTTCGAAGGTCAGCGGGTTTCTCTGGGCATGGGTTACACTTTCCACCAATAGGACCTGAAGGCTCTTTCCCACCTCCCCACTCGTATTTGATAGGATTCCGATTTTCTAATTTTTGCCAGTCTGAGGGGGTAAAATGATACCTTCTTATTTGAATTTGGGGTGAAGAAATTGATTCTTTGTGTAGCTATTAGCTCTTCAAATGGCCACTTCTATGAAATGGCCTGTTTACATCCCTCTTCCCTTTTTTTCTTTTAGACACTTGTGTTTTTCTTTTGGATTTGCAGTTCTTTTGTATATGCTGGATATTAAACCTTTGTTAGTTTTAGACTTTGAAAAATATCTACTCCCAGTCTGTTACTTGTCTGTTAACTTTGCTTATGCCGTTTAAAAAAAAAAAAATCTCTAACGTCGATGTGATCAAATCTTTTTATTTTGTGCCTTATGGTTTATGTCTGGTTATTTTTTAAATCGTTTCAAAGAAATGCTCACTTCGAGGTTCAGAGTTATTTTTAATACATTTTCTTCCATTTGTGTTTATAATTTTACTTTGCACCTATAGGTCTTTCTCTGCTTGGAAATTTAAAAAAAAATCTAGTGTTGAGTAACAATCCAACTTAATTCATTTCCAAAACAGTGAACCATTTTTTTCTGATGACTTTTACAAAATAATTCATTCTCTCACTGATTTGTGATGCTACCTCTCTCATAGGGAGTTCCCTTATAGTTTTTTTATTTAAATTTGTTTTTATTTAATTTATTAATGTGTGTCTAGGTCTGTTTCTGGTCCCTTATTTTATTCCTTTGGCTTATTCGTCTGTCCCTATGCCAATAACACACTGCTTATATTATTACACTTTTATTGTAATCGGCTTGATTATCAGCAGAATAAATGTTGCTTCTTTGTTGCTTCTTTTTTAATTGGATTAGCTATTTGTGGATCTCGATTCTTCGATAGAAATTTTATACTCACTTTGTTTAATTCCCCAAAATTCCTCCTGGAATTTAATTGAATGTAGAAATTAATTTGGGGCTAATAGACATCTTTCCAAAATTAAGTCATTCCAAACATGGATATAGTATTTCTTTTTATTTAGGTCTTTCGTTTAATGGTTTTTGTAAAGTTTAATGCTTTTTTTTTTTTTCTCCTTTGTGGTCTTGGGCCTTTGTTGTTAATGCCTGAGGCCTTTGTGATTTTCAGGGCTATTATCTGATACAGGTCTGCTATCTTCTCCAGGGGTCCTGGGAGGGGCCTAGACATGTGTCTGCTGTTGCAAAATTGGGAAGCAGAGTATTGTAACCACAATTGGTCTGGACTGTGTTATTTCTATCCCAGCTTCCCCTCCACAGCAACACGGGGGTGAGGATATCTTTTCGAGTTACTGTCTTCATTTCCTTCAGACAAATACCCAGTGGTGGAATTACTGGATCGTAGGGTGGTTCTATTATTAACTTTTTGAGGAACCTCCATACTGTTTTCCACAGCAGCTGCACCAGTTTGCATTCCCACCAGCAGCACACGAGACGTCCTTTACCCCCACATCCTATTAGTCTGTGCAGGCCTTCTATTTCTCTTGTGTTAATTTCATCATATTTTCCAGAAATCTGTACATTTCATAGAGAGTCAACTGTATATACTTGCATATACATGCATATTGTTCTAATATTATTTTTTATATTTTAAAACCTTAATTCTACCTCACGGTCTTTCTTCCTACCCCTGGGAGAGGACCCTGCGCTCTCACTTACCCTCCAATGCTCTGCAGAGTTGGATTAATTCTGCAGTTTATTTTAAAATCTACTCTCTTGTTTTCTTGATGTTTATTTTACGGGTCTTTTAAAGGATGCTCATTTTGTCTTTTCAGGGAAATTTCTGTTTTTAGTACTCATTTATACTGTTTTTGCTGTTCTTGGCATCATTCTTTATTTCACTGATTTCTGTTCTAATCTTATTTTCTTCTTGCTTATGTGGGCTTTCTCTACTGCTTGGTTTTTTTTTTCCCCCTCTCCTTTTGATTTGAAAACATGACTCATTTGTTTTCAGCCCTTCTTGTTTTCTGATAGATGTATTTAAAGCTATAAATTTTCCTCATGGGCCTGCTTTAGCTGTAGTACATAAATTTTGACATGCAGAGCTTTCTTTGACATTTAATTCTAAGTAATTCATCATTTCCCTCAAAACTTTCTCTTTAGTCCAAGGACTATTTGGTAGTATGTTTTTATTTTTCTTACATGTGGGATATTTGGGTTTTTTTTTTTTTTTAAGATTTTGTTTATTCGACAGAGATAGAGACAGCCAGCGAGAGAGGGAACACAAGCAGGGGGAGTGGGAGAGGAAGAAGCAGGCTCATAGCAGAAGAGCCTGATGTGGGGCTCGATCCCATAACACCGGGATCACGCCCTGAGCCGAAGGCAGAGGCCTAACCATTNTTTTATTTATTCGACAGAGATAGAGACAGCCAGCGAGAGAGGGAACACAAGCAGGGGGAGTGGGAGAGGAAAGAAGCAGGCTCATAGCAGAAGAGCCTGATGTGGGGCTCGATCCCATAACACCGGGATCACGCCCTGAGCCGAAGGCAGAGGCCTAACCGTTGTGCCACCCAGGCGCCCCTGGGTTTTTTTATTATTATTATTATTTGGTTTATTTGAGAGAGAGAGGGAGGGAGAGGGAACACGAGCAAGGGGAGGGGCAGAGGGAGAAGCAGACTCCCCGCTGGAGCAGGGAGTCCAATGCAGGACTCGATCCCAGGCCCCCGGGACCATGACCTGAGCCAAAGGCAGATGCTTAACAGACTGAGCCACCCAGGCGCCCCTGGGCTATTTTGGTTTGGTTTGGTTTTGGTTTCTTCCCACCTCTCATCTCTCCTGAGTACTATCATGTTGACATGATCTGGACTTTAGTTCCAGATTGTGCCATATATTCATCATTTGTTCAAGCAACAGTAAAATCTAATAAATTCTTTTTCACTCTTATTTGTCTTACATTTGCTTCTTAGATTCACTTTTTTTTTAATTGCTGGGATACATTCTGCATACCTCTTTATGCCAAAGGATATCTTTATTTTGCCCCCACATTTAAATATTTAGCTACATATAGACTTCAACAGTTTCTAGATATCACTTGATTGTCATCTCATTGTCCCTCGGATTTCTCCTTACTTATAGGTGATCTGCATGGAAGTTTCCTCTCTGAGATGCACTTAACTATCTCTCTAATGTGTCTGTGAATGAGGTTTTTCTTCATCTTGGTCAGCACTGTCTTTACCCCTTCCCCTCTGAAGGTATATATGTCCCTTCAATTAGGGGAAAAGTTAAGTCACTGTCTCTTCCAACATTTTGTCCTTTCTATGTACTCTTTTATTTTTTTCTTCTCCATGGTAGACACCTATTAGTGACTGTATTCCCATCCTTCATGTCCTCATGTTCTCACAGCATTTCTCTCTATCCCTGGGGGAGATCCCAGAGATTTATTTATCCTTGGATGCTCCACAGAGTTGGGTTTAGCTGACCTGAATGTGTAACTGGGCTGGAGGGAAGGAGAGCTTCAGCCCCAGAGTCCCCTCCTGCAACCCCCTTGGCTCTGACAAGAGTAAGGGAGGAGTGGTTCCCACTCATCCTCCTCCCCATGGGCCGGGCCAGATGCTGGTGGAGGAGACACAAGGAGCTGCCACTGTGCCCGTCCCTCCCTTGTCGGGAGAGGCTTGGGTAAGGCAGCAACACGGCCCTCTCTAGGCCTCACCGCTGCAGCAGTCTTTACAAGCTTGCAGAGGGCTTTCCACACCCTCTGTCTCTTACCGTCACAGCTCTTTGAAGTGAGTAGGCAAGGGATTGTTCATTGCTGTTGTGTAGACAAGGACACTGAGGCCCAGCAAGGTAAAGTCATATACCAAAGGCTGCCCTGTGACCCTGAACTGGTGGTCTAGCAAGGACTAACCTCATACTAACATGTTGTGGTTACATGGGTGTACATGCACAGATGTGCGTTCACATGTGGACGTGCATTAAGTGTTTAAATGTCCACGGCGCAGGCCTTCCCAGGCACAAGAAGTCAGTGGGAATGCCATATGCGAGGGGAGCTGTCTCCCTAAGCTGGGCCCCCATGGCTCCCAACTCTGTTGCCTGGGAGTACTATCCACTCCCATCATCTGCTGTCTGGTCCTTGTCAAGTACTCTCTCCACCCTCTCCCTACCTCCCCCTCCAGAAGAGGTCCTCCTCTTGGGCTGAGATCGCCAGCAGGCTGTTCTTGCTTCCAGCAGAGCTCCGTGGGCACGGGGCAGCCACCCAATCCCACAGAAGCTGTCCCACTCACATTGCTGTGTGCTGAGCCCCTGCCCACTGCTCCTCCCTCTCGTCCTTTCCTCAATGCAGACAGCAGGAAGTTCACCTTGGGTCTGACCTACATGTCTATGAAAGAAACAGTCCCTCTTCTCCATCTGAATTCAGCTGGATGCCCCCACCCCCACCCTGGAGTTCTCACCTCCTGCTAGCCCAGGATGGCCCTTTGCCCATCGGGAAGAACAAGGCTCATTCCCCTCTACCTACAGGTGGTGTTTGGGGGACGCCTCTCTTGCCTCTAACCTCTCTCTATTCTAACAGAGCTGTAATCCACAGGCCACAGTAGCGAGTGGGGAGTCAGGGCCAACTCACTGCTGTCAGTTTTCCAGCTGGGCTTATCTGCGCCTTCACATGGCATTCTCTTGTCAGAGGAGCCAGGGGCTGCGTGTGACAACCAGGTTAAATAAATGCTGCCTCCTTCCCATCCGCCTACCCTCAATTCCCTGTCCTTTCGCTGAGGACAGCAGTGTCTCCCGGGCCTCAGTTGAAGATGTTGGTATACTGTCACCTGTCCTTAGCTGATTAGTGTCTTACTCCAAATGCCTGGGGCCATCTTTCCACAGAGAGAAGGGTTGGGTGGGGGGAGAAAGAGAAAGAGAGAGAGAAGACAAGTCTCCCCTGTCCCCTTTGCTGCCTGAGCTGCTGACTTGGGGAAGGGGCTGGGTGGGGGGAGGCAGGACTCTAGGCAGCAGGGTGGGGAGATGGGGCCGTGTGAGGTCAGGGAGGCATGAAAAGGAAAAGCAAGCACAGAGGCCAGGAGTTTGAGGACTGTGAGCCTAGGATTGAGGTTCCCAGACGTTGATTCCTAAACCTTTTCCAGACACCCTGTGGTCATCCTCTGCATGCCATCCCGACCCATGGTGGCCTCTCCAAGCTCCAGTACCCCAGAGCCAGTAGATACATAAGTGCTTTGGTGCTGAGAAGTTCTGGAAGGGAGTACAGCTCTGTCCCTGTGAGCCCTTCTCCACGGCTGCAAGAAGAGCCCAGAATTTGCTAACTCATCGAAGTCATTGGCCCCATCCATTGTCTCATTCCATTTTCTCAGCAGTCCTGAGACAGCTAGAGTTCTCTTCAACTCTCCAGATAAGGAAGCTGAGGCTCAGATGGCCAGACGGCTTTCTCAAAGTAAGTAGCAAGCAGTAGAGCCATGACTCAGGACGGGATCTCCTGACAGCGGCACCAATAATCCCGCCATGACCCCAGCTAGAACCGACAGTAGCCTGAACGGTGGCCATTGTTGAAGGGCGAGCTGTTCAACTTGCAAAGCGCGTCAAGGACAAAACAATCAGGAGTGAGGAGGTCCCTCCGGCCCTCCCAAACACGTGTCCTCTGGTGCTGTTGTCTTCCTTCCCAGGTAGCCACGGACCGAGCTGGCTCATGTTAGACACAGTCCCCAGTGAACAACAGCTGTCACACGAATTCCTCCGCACACTCACCATCAATTGCCACGTGCAACCATGTGCTCCAGCCATGTTACCTCTCTCGCCCCCGCCCGCATCCCCTGGGAATCTGTTTAAATCTAGTCAACAGAGCAGCAGGGAGAAGAGGATAAACCTATATCAACACTGTATTTCTCTTCATCTCTCTCCTTATGAAAACAAAAGAGAAACCGTGCAAAGCCTCATCCAATATTCACCAGGAGTCATCCCGACATGATCCCAGGAAAATAAGTCCTTTTCAAACCCACAGTTCCAGTGCATCCTCTCCCACGACTGAGCAGGCAGAGCAGGCCGTGTGCGGGGCCCCGTGGCTGGCAGAGGCACTCGGCGGTAAGGCTTAATTATGATTCATGGAGTTGCGTTGTGGAGATGGTTTAAAGCCACTTAATTAGTGTAGGAATATACCGCCATAATTATCCTGAAATATGACCTAATTAACCTATGGAAAAGCCAGGCCCACTGCTCAGGAATGCTGGAGACATTAGTAGTCTATTAATACCCTCAGTCTGCTCTGGAGCGCAGCATTGGGGGTACACGGGGCTGGGGGGCGCACACAGAGAATAGCGTTGGCCCTGAAGGGTGATGATGCTTAAACTGTGTGAAGTGGGCAGGGAAAGGAGAAGCGAATGATATTTACTGAGCACCTATTATGAGCCAAGCAGTGCTTTAATCCATTTCTTATTTAATCTTCAAAACAATCATTTAGGATAGATATTAAAGTTCAGAGAGGTTCAGTAACTGACCAAGGTCACACAGCCAGGAAACAGCTGAATTGGAATTCATTCTCTAGTCAGGCTGCTCCTAAGGCCATACTCTTCCTGTTCTTACTCACAGCCTCTGGCAGATACAAAAGACTCAGGGGAAATGGACAAGATAGAGAAAAAAGGCCCTTTCAGCTCTAAGAAGTTGCCTCTCCCTCTGACAATTTAGAAAAAAAAAAAAATGGAGTCATTCAAGCTTCCTGGAGGCAGGTTCCAGCTTACAAGTATGCTATGTAGGCGGGACACTAAAGGCCCAGGAATCCTCGCTCACATCGGCCACAGTGGGAATGATTTCCCACTGTTGAGAGCCTGCACAGCCATTCCCAGCAGTCCTGGGAGACTGCCCTATGTGCCTCCTTGATTTCCCTTCCCACCCAAGTCACCAGCCCCAACCCAGGCTTTGAGCCCAAATGTTGGCCCAAAGCCAGAGAAGCCACATCTGGGATAATCCTTAAAAGCCAGATTTGAACCCAGTCCTCCCCAGGGGAGACCCCAGAGCCCAGGGTCACTCAGGCACCAGGATGAAAGTCCAGAGCCCTCCAGGGGGAGCCCAAGAGCCAGACTTCCGCCTCAGAGTCTGTCTGGCCAGCAGGTCGAGGAATATTCCAACAACGTCCTCATTCTTCCCTGATCAAAGGAGCTTGGATTGAACCTGCTGTAATCATCCGTCGGGGAGTTTGCTTAAAATTCCCCTAATTACGGGAGAGCAGAAAATTGCTACGCCTCAGACTGAATAGAGAAATCGAAGGCGCCCTGCTCCCAGCTGCCTGGGGAGACAAGCCAGGATGGGAATAGAAAGGCTGGGAGAGGCGGGGCGGCGGTGGTGGGGGGGGTGACGATGGGTGGCAGCAATGGGAGGGAGAGCCAGGGGGTGGGAAAGGAAGGGAAGGAGCCTGCTGCAAGGGGGGTGGGCGCATGGTGGCTGGCTCAGGTGGGGCACGCCACCTCCCCTGTAGAGAGAAGGGTGCAAGAACGGAAGGACAGCGATGTAAGGCAGAATTAGCCAAAATGCACCCTCCCATAGCTGGAGCTAGTTTTCTAAAGAGGCTGGGGGAGCCCATAACTGGCTTAGTTTAGAAAGTAGATTCTGGAATGTCTTCCCTGCCAGAAGAAGGAAAGGAAAGAGCAGATGGACAGGTCAGGAAAGAAGCTGGCTGGGCAGACTGCCTCCAGGTACCCTCTCTGGGCTCTGTGCTGGTCCAGGCACATTGAGGGATCTAGAAGGAGGGGGAGGCATGGGATCCCTGCCCTTGGGGAGTCTCAGTCTAATGGGGGAGGCTGAGTAAGCACCACACCCAAAAGTAAAGCTCAAAGAAGCCCTACATACCCATGACCAATATACGAAGGCCTTGAACTACAGGAAGGGGATCAGAAGGTGCTGAAGGGGGTGGAGTCAGAGGGGAAGGTTTGCTGGGGAGGCAAATGCTGGGCAAGAGAAGGCAGGTGGAGGAGCAAAGATGGGACAAGGGAGGGAAAAGTTTGAAGGAGCCCTGCAAAGTACAAAAAGGTTGTGATTACCATTTTTTGGTGGGGGAAAGCAAGACTCAGGGAGGTGAAGTCACTTATCTAAGGTCACACAGCTCATCAGTGGCTGAGATGGGGCTCAAGCTCAGGCTTCAGACTCCTAGTCACTGAGTCACACCCCCATGGAGTGGAGTAACAGGGTGGGGTGGGTGGCCCAAAGGTGGAATGCTAGAAGGAACGCTGAGGTCCACTCACTGACCATTCGATGTTGATAGTAAGGAGGAAGCAATACCCTAAAGGTCCTCCTTCCCTAGCACTGCCCCTCCATGAGCCCCCCAGGCTCCCCACCCACGACAGCGTGGGGAAGCCTAATGATGCTCCTGGATCCTCTCACCCTTTCCCCAGGGACTTCTCAGTGCCTCACTCGAGTGAGTCCCTGTGTGGGCCACCTTTGGTTCTCTGAGGGCCTGGCTGCCCTACCGTGCGTGTCCCACTTACAGAGTGGCAGGATGGGTTGAGATGTGGGGCTTGCCTTCTACAGAAATCCATTCAAACTAACATTTCAATAAAAGGGGAAGTTTACTAAAAGGACACAGGAGTGTCTTGGAGGCAGGAATGTGGTCAAGGGCTGGTATGAAGGACAGGACAGCCCACGGGAACCAGGAGTTCCTGCCGGCCATCTCGCTCTTCTGTTTCTCCTGGCATACCTGGGCAGACCTCGCCACTCCAGACGGCCACCGCAGCTCCAAGCCCGCACGTAAGGAAGAACGGTGCGAAGAGACCGCCTCTAGGCCCTACTAATGATACCCTAAGATGAACTCTGATTGGCCCAGCTCAGTTCAGGCACCTGCTCTAATCCGATGGACCTCAGTCCAGGGGGCTGGGTCACACTGAACAAGGGCTACCGTGGGCTCGCCGCTGCAAGGGAGAAGGCTGATTCGGGAGCCACGGTGAATTAGACAGGAATGCCACAACTGTTCAACACAGCAGTGAGAATACCCCCAGGTGGTGGTTCTGCGGTGCATGGGCCTGGGGGCAGAGACCCAGGCTTCCCTGTCTCAGCAGGGGCTCTCAAGGTGCTCAAGGACTCCCTGGAAGCCGAGTGCTGAGGGACACACAGGTGACCAGCTGTGGCCAAGGCCAAGCCTTGAGCAGGAAACAGAAGGGCGAGGGGACTCAGCCTGGCCCCTGGCCCTGCAGGGGCCAAGGTGGGTGGCGGCGGGCTGGTCTGTGAGGGCTGGAGTCCTGGCATGGGGCCTGCTGGGAAGGCGGGCCAGCCTCCTGGGCTCCAGGGTGGTTATCCGAGGCTGGGAAACCTGTACTTTAGAAACTTGACTATTTTCATGCTGTTTGTATTTTCTGTAATTACTTCCCTTTTGTTCTCCCTCAGTATTTATGGAAGTCCTTTGTGAAAATGCCAGCGGATCCCAGCAATGCCGAGAGGAACCAGCAAAGGGGTTTGTGTCTCTTCCTGGGCTCAAGGTAAAAGAGACACATCCTGGAGCCTGGGAAGGGAGGTGGCAGGAACCTGGCCAGGAGGACAGGGGAGGGTTGGGGAGGGGACAAGGACGGCAGCTGAAAGGCTCCTCTTCCTCTGGCCTCTTTCCAAGCTCTTTCCCAAATATGGGGAAGCCCTGGGCTTCCTTTGAACAAAGTCTATTGTCCTGAACTGAGACGGTGGCAGAGCTGCCCCCTTCCTATCTGTCCCATCGTCCCATCGGGGGGCCACCAATGCCACCCGCAGGCCAGCCTTGAACGTGAACTCCTGAAGAACCTGTGCCCCCTGCATGCTCCTCAGGCGCTGGGGCAGGGACGGGGATCACAGAGGTGCTAGCCCAGAGGAGGGGGCTCTGCCCTGGGACCCAGGGAATGGGAACCTGAGTCCCTGGGACAAGCTCTCCCCAAGTCCTGGTCTCCACCAGGATCCATGACTTCCTCCAAGTTCAACTTCCCCAGCCATGACATTTTGCTGGGCCCTACTTTAAAAACTCTACGTGGGCATCAGAGCCACGTCTGGAGGGTGATGGGGAGGCAGGGAGGTAGGGGGGCTGTTTCTCCCTGGGCTCAGGGTTCTTCCCTGCGGTAAAGAGATACATAAGGCTCTAGTGTTAAGAGACTGCAGGTACCCCCGTGGCTCCTAGGGGGCCATAAATGAAGGTCCACAGTGACAGAAAGGACCAGTGACAGGGTCATGGAGACCTTTGCCCTCTGAAATTAAGTTATTTGTAAGCAAATTGTCATCAGAACATCGCTGGCAGGTCCTGGCCCTGCCCCCCCCCCACTGTGGCTATTCCTGGCCAGATGGAGTTGCTCTGGGTGGCTGAACAGCCCCCAGGAGCGAGGTGTCCACAGGCAGAGAAGCAGCGGTGACATGGGACATTAGGTGCTGATGGCTTTGCCGAGCAAGAGAATTGCAATTAAAGATGCGATGGGTCCCTCTGGGGGGCTGTCAGCCAAGGATCCAGAACAAGGGTCCGGAAGCTGGGGGCTTAGTAAAGCAGCTGGGGTGGGGAGTCAGGCAGAAGGGAGTCAGGACAGGCCTGTGGGGGTGCAGCCTCCACCCCTCCCAGCAAACCCATCCACAGCAACACCTGCTATTAACTGGGTGCCCAACATGCCCCCACTAGAAGGTGGGGGAGTGCAATTGTCTCACTTTTACAGATAAGATAAGGAAGGCGTGGAGGTTAAGTCACTTGTCTGGAGCATACAGATAGTGGAGATGAAATTCGAGCTCAGCTCCACCTGGCATCAAAGTCAGGACTCAGAACCACCCTGCCACGGTGTCCTCTCTGAGCGTCCCCACACTGGGCCCACCAGACTCCCTCCCCTTGGGGCCACAGGGAGCACTGGCCCAGCTTGGGGCTTGAGGCTGCAGGTGGGTGAAGCCCTGGGGTGTTGGAGCGCTCACCCAGACTGCCTAGCAGCCCTACGGCCACCACCACCTCTCCACCCTTTTGTGGGGGAGGAAGAGGAGGATTGTCTGGCCTGGCCTATGAGGTGGCAGACCCAGGAAGGTGGGAGGTGAAGAGGGGTGCACCCGTCACCTTGAAGCCCGAGTCTGAGCTTCCCACCCACCTCGCTCAATGAACCTGCCGCTTCGGGGAACCCCACTCCTGATCTTCCCTCCTCGGGCTTTGTGCAGTGACATCACCGTCACAAACAGGCGCTTCCTTATCTATACCAAACACGCCTGAAGGAGGGGCACCTGCACCATTCTCCTGGCCCTGCTTATTTGTACACACCCACCATGCCCCAGAGTGACCCCAAAGGCCAGGTGATATGTGGGAAGCAGCCTGTGAAAAACTGTCCTTTTTAGGAGCTAATCATATCACACCCAAAACGGAGGATGGGAGAGAGTGGGGGATGGGAAAGGGGAGACGAGATGAGAGCAGAGGAGAAATGAGATGCTCAGATGCCCCCAAATCTCATGGCAGCAATGTTGAGCTGGGGCTCAAGGAGCAGCTGAATGGGGGGCTGGGGACCAGAGAGACTGAGTCATCCAGTCTGGGCTCAAACCTGCTCCCTCCGGCTGGGTTTTGAACCTGTCCAGGAAAGACTTACCACAAACCGCCCATGTCGGGCATTGTTCCATCTGGTCAGAGCCCAAGGAGGTGAAGGGTATTTGAGTTCTGAGGCTGCCCTCACGAGTGTCACTAGTTTGCTGGGGAAACCTGGATGCCCAGAGCCTGCAGGACTCACTCCGGAGAGCAGAAAAGCTGACTAGAACCCGAGAGAAGGGGAGAGCCTGGGGGTTCAGAAAGGGAAGACAAGAAGTGAGGGAATTCAAGACGATGCCCTATTTCACTACAGCACCTGTCCCTTCATGCCCATCAGCCCAAACCTTATATCCATCCTTCAAAACCCAGAAGAAATGCCACCTCTTCCATGAAGCCTTCCCTGACCTCCAAATGAAGTTTGCTCTCTCCCTAAGTACTTTGTCCCACTGATCTCCTGACCCCTGTCACTTTCTTCCTTGCATTGTGTCCCCCAGGCTAGATGTGGACTCTACATGGCCGGCCAGTTCTTGCTTATCACCCCATTACAAGAGCTCTGTAACTACCTGGATAAAGGGAGACTGATGGAGAAGAGGGGTTCACTATGGAGCTGGACAGGTGGTAGAGCACTCAGATCAGAGGACACAGGAGGGATTCAGGAAACGTCAGCTGAAACAAGACTCAGAAGAGCTTTTTCTTGCTTCCTGAGGTTCAGATGGCATTCGGGATCAACGAGAAAAGAAGCCTGTTTTTCTAGAGTCCTGGGCGACTGAGAAACCCAATGCAGTGTCCTCACAGGAGTGAGGAGGCACTGGCTGCCAGGAGAAGAAGCTAGAAGGGGAAAATGCCCCCACCCTCCATGCGGTTTTGGTAGTGGCTGTGGCAAAAATAAAAATCACTAATTTGTTTAAAGGTATTTTTCACTTCAGATATTGTTTCCATCTTTATAAGTTCCGTTCGGTTTTTGCCATCTTCCATTTTTCTCCTCACCGTGCTCGTGTTTCCTCTACAGTTCAGAGCACATGGAGCCTATTTGTAACCCCTGCTTTGGCGTCCTTGCCTGCTAATTCCATCATCCTTATTTGGGGAGCTGTGTCTGTTGACTGATTTGACTTCTGGTTATGGGTCGTGTTTCCCTTTTTCTTTGCATGACTGTTATTTTTTTATTTGGTGACGGGTATCGTGAATTTTGCATTGGGGTCTGGATTTTGTTGCATGCCTTTAGAAAGAGCGGGACTCGGTTCTGGCTCCCAGTTATTTGGAATCACCGTGACCCTATGAAGGCTTGCTCTTAAGCCCTGTTACATGGGTCCAGCGCAGCCTTTGGCCTCTGACTAAGGTAACATCCTTCTAGGACTGCGTCCATTGCGCCACACACTACAAGCCGTCTCCACCCTGACACGTACACATCTGAGCCATCCCCAGCCCTGTGCGAGCTCGGGAATCGTCCGGTCTCCTGCTTTCCAGCAGCTCTCTCCCCAGCCTCATGCTGCTTCACCCCGATTACATGCAGATCAGTTTCAAGGACCCTCCTACAGATTTTCAGAACTCTCCGTGGACAGCTCCCCCTCTCTAGTGTTCTTCCTGACAAATTCTAGCCTCCTCAGCCCCAGTCCCAACCCTCAAACCTGGGTCTTCCCACCTCAACCCCCAGGCTCTGTCTGGGATTCCTCTCCCCTCCTCCTTTGCTTGGCCTGGAGGTAAACTGATACACAAGTGGGGCCTCCCTTCTCTCAGGGACCACCTTGTGCTACCTGTTGCCTACTGTCTGAAAGTCACTGTTTCAGATTTTTTATCCACTTTTCAATTATTCTCATCAGATGCGCAATTACTGGCACAGTTAACTCCTCCGTGGGCAGAAGGGGCAGCTCCCTGGGCAGAAACTAGTCACTGGGGCAATCGCCTATGAGAAGGGAGCAGTGTCTTCAGTAGCGTGCTCACTAGGAAGGGCTCACTAGGAAGGCAAACTGAGCAAAGTCCTAGAGGAAAGGAAGGGGTGAAACACACATGTAAAGTACCCTGAGTGGGAGCAGGCCTGGCTTGCTCCAGGAACAGCCGGGAGACCAGTGCAGCACTGGGGGGGTCCGGAGACAAAGAGACAAGGTCGGAGAGACAAAGGGGGGAGGGGCCAGAATGTGAGGAGCCCCACAGGCCCCAGAAGGAGACCAGAGGGTTACTGTGATCAGCCAGACACAAGAAGGTGGGAGCTTGGGCCTGGGTGGTGGCCAGTGAAGTCAGAAGATTCTGGGTGTTATGTTGAAGGACTGGGCGGGAAAGGAGTCAAGGATGACTCTTGGTTTTTGGCCTGAGCAGCCAGAGGATAGAGTTGCCATTGACCAATACCGGGAAGGCTGCAAGCTAAGTTCTGCGTGCTGGGGGCAGTCCGCTGGAGTGTAGACATGTTAGGTCTGAGATGTGTACTAGACACCAACATGGAGATAACCAACACAGAGGGAATGAGGCTGGGAAAGGAGCCCACCCGTGAGGTCTGGCCTAGCGATGCCCAAGGTCACCAGAGAGCACCCTGCGGATCGTACTCCATGGAATACCCTTCTGCCGCCACAGAAGGGGGCAGGAGCTGGCAAACCAGGATGGGCCCTTCAGAGGCCACTCATCCCTCCTGTCATTCCAAGAAAGTTGGCTCAAGCCATTAAGGGCTGTCAGGTGGCATCCCTGCCCAGGAGCCGCACACTGGGGCTCCAGGAAAAGGCTGCATCCATGGCTCTGTCCCCCAGGGCCCATCTCTGCTCCTTCGCAGTCTGCCTGGTTCCCGTTCATGACTCTGGACAACAAGATGTGCTGCCCTCGGCTCTAAGATGGCTCACCTGATACCCTGCACTTGACACTTACTCCCCCCAACTCTGCCTGATCCCTCTGACCAGGACACCTGTTGGCTGTGTTTCCCAAGCAGCTGCTGACACCTCTCCCTTCGGGCTGCCGTCACTCCGTGGGGTAGCCGCAGCTGGGCTATGACTCAGAGTAAGATCTCTCCCACCCCCAGAAGATCTCTCCCAACAGCCCTGGTATCTGAAAGTCCTTCCAGATAGCTAACCTCCATCCTCATCACTTCATCCTCTGTCCTTCTATCTAATGCCCTCCACCTGGAACAGATGGGCCCCCAGTGGCCCCTTCATTTCCTTCTCCGTTTCTGCTCCCTCCCAGGTGCTCTCCCCTCCCTCTGTTCTCCCGTGTCTCCGGCACCTTTCCTCACTCCGTCTGGTGCCCGCCGTGCTCTCTCACCTCGCTCCATCAGTGGACCATTCGTCTCAGACAGTTAGTTCAGGGGAGTGCACAGGAAACCCTTGCTGACTCTGGTGAAGGTCCTTTTCCCTCTTCACCCAGGGGAGGCCAGACGTTAACTCGATGCCCCCAGAGTACTCTCTGCTCCAGATGGTTCTCCTCCCTCAGACACCTCCACGACTTCCCTACATTATCCTGCTGCTGTCCTCGCAGCGTCCTGGCTTGGCCGAGAGGCCCATCCCTCGGGAGACGAACACCTTCACCTCCATAGTGACAGCCCCTCCTGTTCCCCTGCCCCTCACACACACACGCACACACTCACACGCACGCACACACACACAAACACACACACATATGCACATGCACACACACACACACGCACACGCACACTGCCCCTTAAGTGACGGTGAGGGCACTGGCCGAGTGATCCATAGCTCCTGTTTCTTCTGCTGCTGCGGTAAAATATGGACAGCGAGAACCACGGGAGAAATGAGGCATGAAAATTAATCTGCTTTACAATCCTCATGAATATTTAAAAGCTGATGAATATGTAACTACATTTCTTTTCTCCTCCATTAGTGTCTGCTTTTGAGTTACTCCATAGCTGCCTTTGGTTCCTTTGGGGGCTGGTTGGCTAGACTGATTTTTAAATTGGTTTTACAGGTGCCGTTAGCTCTTGGGTTCCCCGCACCCCCAATTCAGAGAAGAGGATTTGTCCCTTTAAAATTCCTCAGGAAGTCCTGACAGAGAGAGAGAGACACAGAGAACCCCCTCCTGACCTGATGCTGTGGGAGCCCAGAGACAGGGCAGCGATCAGGGGAGACACTTCACAGTTATGCTCACAGAGCACACCCTTTTAAGGATAAACCACCTCCTTCTTCCTAAGCCTCAGTTTCCCCTCACTCCCCGCCATCATCAGTCTTTCAAGGCCCTAGTCCAGGGGGGCTTGAGAAACTAAGAAATCCAGCAGCAAAATGTAATTTTTTGCCTACTCAGAGAATCCAGTATTAAACTGTTTGGTACTTTGCACCCATCTCCTGGCCCCTGGAAACAGTCACTCCATCTAGAACCACCCTGTGGAGCATCTGAGCCACCCCCTGGCCTACCCTCCCTGCCACTCCTCTTTGGCTACTCTGGGAGTCTGCTTCCCACCCCCTCCAACCATCTGAACCACGCTGTGGGGGAGGGAAGGCTGTTCACTCACCTCCCCACAGCCATCAATCACCCCAGAGCAGAGCAGAAGGAGCAGCAGGGCCTCTTCCCAGAGCAGCAAGCTTTTTCCCAGAGCCTGAGGCAGGATCCAGCACTAAACTGGCATCCTGTAGAGGGAAGGCTGAGACCCGGCTGGGGGAAGGAAGGTGCCGTGGGGTGGGGCAATGGGGTGTGGGAGCCATCCATCCTTCCAGAAAGCAGCCCAACGTGGGTCAGAATGTGCAGAGGGTCCTAAAGCCCTGCAGCCATCCAGAGAATTCCAGGTTCCACGGTTAGCACTTCGAACTCCAAGTCCGAATGGGACATGGTTAAATCTCAGGGTGCTCACCTGCCCACACCTGTCCTCTCCATCCAACCTTCATTCTACACAAAGCTTTGCAAAGCATCCCACACTCTGTTTTGATCTTACTCCTACCTTCTAACCATCCTCAGAGTCTCTGTAATTTCTAGCTTATCAAATTCACATCTGACCTTCCATCTCAATCATCAGCTCTCTGGACCCCTCACCTACCTACGTTCTCCACCCCTAGGCCCATCCAAGCTAACCTGCTCACCATCCCAAACCTTTCACCCCTATGCCCCAGGCCTTCTGTTTCACCTCAAATACACTTGTCATTTGCTTCCTTCCAGACTCCGCTCAGAACTGCCTCTGACGGGAAGCCCACCTTGGTTGACCTCAGCCCCAAAGAACAATCCTGTCATCTTTTCTGGCTCCCAGGTCTCAGTGCAGAATCCACGAGGTGTTCATTGGCACCATTTTCATGTGTGTGCTGCATGGGAATGGCTGTTTGTCATGCAGTGTCTTTTAAAGCGGACTTGCTCATGCTGATGGCAATCAGTGTCACAGCCTGGTCCCAGAATGGCGGCACAGCTGCAGCCTCAAGTCTGTGGAAATGCTCAGCAGGCCCATCTCACGCATTCAAGCCCTCGCCTTCAGATCAGCTTCACTCCACCTCTGGTGACTGGCCTCTCCCAGTGCAGGAACTTCCCAATGCAGGGACCCAGGCCTCCTCTCCCTCCCTCTCCCTCAACTCCTGTCCCAGGGGAGACCTCACACAGGAGCCTCTGGAGTGACACCAGGCTAGGGAGTGGCTGGAACCGAGATCCTGCCCAACTTGGAGACAGAGAAGGAGCTCTGATGTCTAAGTCAGGAAACCAGGCTGAGGACATGGTTCTGCCCGGTGATCATGACCAAGCCACGATCATTCAAATGGGGATAAAGATCTGTCCCTCCACGAAAGGATTATGGTGAAATCAAATGTGAAAATGCTTCGAAAAGTATAGGACACAATATAAGTATTGGTGTCTCTGCTATTGTAATTGCAAACAATAAATTGTTATAACCGTTACCATAAATACATGACGTTCCCCAGCACTCCCTGTGTCAAAGGAGTCCTCTTGCTGAGCACGCCCCCCCCCAGTCTTGCTTTCCTTCCCCTGGCCAGGGGAGGGACAGGGGTGCCCAATTGGATGAGTGCCCCTTGGGATCAGCAGCTCACTATACCCAGTATGTTCCCCAAGCAGCAACATCACCTCCAGCCCCTGGTCTCTCCGCTCCGCTCCCGAGCTGCCTCTCGGCAGGAACAAGAGTGTGCCTTGTCAGACAAGCCCTGCATCTCCATAGAACATGCTCTAAGCATAATTACCCATCGGAGAAGGGCGCGGGCCCCGCCCTTATCATGGAGCTGCTGCCCCCGCTGGATTGTTGCTGCTCCGCTAGCTGCAGGCTGAGCTGCCCTGGACCGAGGGAGCAGGAACAGTTCTCCGGCTGAGCTGGGACCAGCTAGAGCCAAGTGCTAGAGGGGTGCTCTGGGCCCCTGGCCGTGAGTATCTGAGAAGTCTCCAGCGGCCCAAGCAAATGCTGAGCCTGGTTTCTCCCCACCTTTTCACCACTTGCCATGTTAGTCCCCACTTGCCCCTCTTGAGGCTCCCTCTGGATGGGGGAATGTATCCACCCTATGCTTCCTGGTTCCTGACAGGGTCCTTTGTTGGCCCTCCTGCCCTCCCTGACCCCATTGCTCTCAGAGGCTGAGGTGTCCCCTGCAGTGCTTGAAGATGTAGACAGGTTCAGAGTGGGTCCCATTCCCCAAGGCCAGGTGCAGGGTAGGGGAAGAGAGGCGCCACCACCTTCCTCCTCCCCCCTCCATCTACATGCCTTCCCCAGGGAAACCACTCCCAGATAACCCTTTGTGAAGATGTGTTCCTGCCTCCCCCACATCTCTCCAGGCTGCTACATGATTGACTTCACACCATGAACATCATTTCTCCCACTGTCGGGGTATCTCCACAAGGGAAATGACCCAAGCCCCTGGGTCCAGCAGAGGTCTGCATCCTCCACCTACCGGTCTCTAGACAGTCTAAATGATCTTTACACCATTTCTTTTTTTTTTTTAAGACTTTATTTATTTATTTGACAGAGAGAGAGACAGCCAGCGAGAGAGGGAACACAAGCAGGGGCAGTGGGAGAGGAAGAAGCAGGCTCATAGCAGAGGAGCCTGATGTGGGGCTCAATCCCATAACGCCGGGATCAAGCACTGAGCCAAAGGCAATCGCTTAACCGCTGTGCCACCCAGGCGCCCCATACACCATTTCTAAAAGATATGGGGAAACTGAGCCTTGAGTTGGACACTTGACTCCTTCAATTTGTTCCTCTAAGTGGGGCATAAGTCTGAGGGTGGAGTAAGCAGAGGACATTTGGAGGTCCTTGGGATGCAGTCCTCCCAGCTAGGCTGTCAGAGGCAGCAGAGATACCTAAGATGCTCACTGTTTGGACTTCTAGGAGTTCCACTCGTGGGAGCAGAGGCTCTGAAGGAGGCTGATTCTGCTCTTCCTCTTACTGTGGAGAACCCCTCTCTCCCTCTATGTACCTCCTCACAACCCACCCTCTGCCAAGCTGAGCCCCAGAGCAGGGCCTGCAGGGCCCATGCTGTCCTCTCTTGAGCCAGGTGTGGGTTCTTCTGAGCAGCCCCAAGCCTGTTCTGGGACCACAGCTCCCTATCCCCCGGGATACCCTGCCTGGTGCTATCTCAGGACTTCCAGGGGATTATGTCTCAAATCTAACCCCAGACTAAAACCCAAGCCAGACCCTTCCATCCAGGATTCTAAGACATCCACACCACCCCTCATTCTCAACCCTGCATCCTGAGTCTTATCCCAGCCTTTCTCCACTTGAACTCCACTATTGCTATAGTGACAGCTCTATGGGTAGGATGCATTGAGACAAATGGGGCTGTGATTAGCCAGCCATCAATATCTCTTAAAGGCCTATTCTCTCAAGAGCTGGCAGGTCCCTCCAGTCCCCCGCCTCCCTGAGCCACGCAGAGATCCCCAGGGCAGCTCTAGCCTCCCTCTTTCTTTCTCCTTCCCTTCCTGCTCTGGCCATATCAGCCAGATGGATTATGTCTTATTTCTCTTGGATTTGGCTGCAGGAACCAAACAGCATTTAAGGCTATTGATTGTTCAAAAGGCCAAGTGTATAATGTACCAGAAAATTAGTTTGGAATGCCCTGCAGGAGAGCAGCTCCACTCTGGCCTCAGATTTACTCTATTCTGGTGGGCCAGGAGGGGCATAGGGTGGGGGCCAGTGTACCTTTCAGTCTCCCCAGGAAGTTCTAGGAAGTCAGCAGCCTCTCCCTCGTGGCCAAGCTGGAGGCCTTCTCGCCAGCTAGTTTACCCAGGTGAGTTACATTATAGCAATACCGCTCCTTCACTTCTTCACTTCAGCCCCGCCCATTCATCATTTACCCACCAACCCACAAACGTGCGCGCGCACACACGCATGCACACACACAAATACACTCACATCACACACACCATGTTTTTTAAATGCCTACATATATGTATGCACATGAGACAGTCCCATGCTTACTAACAGGGGCACATCACTCTCACCTGTGTACACGTGAGAATGTCTGGGCATCCAGATAAAAGGCTCCCTTTGTCTAAAGAATCTGGTGCTTAGAAGAGTACCAGACACAAGACAGGTGATCGCTGACATTTACTGATCTCCGCTGAATGGCTGCAGAACCATGGACAGCTCCCTGCCCCCTCCACTCCTGCAGGGCTCCGTGATCAGTTAGTTCACCTGGCCAAAAACAGCTCCAGCTCACAGCCAAGTGGAGTCACTATTAAGTTGGTAATCATGATAATGGCTTTCATTTTTGAGCACCTATTATGTACCAGTCACCAGCCAAGCCCTTTGTATGAATCATCTCCTTTGGTCCTCACGACCTCCCGGGATGGAGTCACTATTACTCCCACTCCACAGATGACAAAACTGAAGCTCACAGAGGTGGTAATTCTCCAAGGTTTTCATTGAACTTGTCTAAAATAACAAAGGTAAGGGCACCAAACTCCAGGGGCCCCTGTTAAACTGTACAAGCTTCATATGACAATAACTTCACCAGACAGATTTTCCCTGAAAGCAGAAGCTGAGAGACTGACATGTATCAACCCATCACATATTTCCCATCTCCAACAGAGCCAGCCCCAGCTGGCCTGAGGCAGACAGGAAGTGTGTGCTGGGCTGGCTCATCAAAAAGTGAGCAGGTATTCCTGAAGCCCGAAAATCAAGGCCAAACAGGGCCAAAGGCATCGAAATCTTGCAAAGAGGACACTTGAGAGGCTCAAAGAAGTGTCTGGAAGTGAGATCATGTCCAAGAAAATGGGATGTCACAGACACACCCGGTTTAAAGAAAGAAAGATAACCAGGACATTGCCAGAAGCAACTGTCCAGCCCTTCTCCTGCCCTCCCTGAAGCCAGTGAAAATACTGCAAAAGGCAAAAGATTTAGTTCAAAGAGATACTTAACAATGAGAATGATGGCTGAATTGTTCAGCTAAGGAAAAGCAACAGACTCCCATAAAAAAAAAACAAACAAACAAAAACCAGGAAATTGTCTCATAAAAGGTTGAGCCATACCTTTGTCACGGACAAAAGAGAAATAATTTCTATTTATTGTGTCTTGCAGATAAAGTCAGACTACGCAGCACTGATACCCCCGCAGACCCAGGATCTGAGAACCAGTGCATCTGCCAGGGGAGCTCCAACTCCCCAGGCCCAAAAAGAGGCTCAAAATCATAAGGAAAGGTCATGGACCATTTGGTTTTGAGCATCAGTCCCCACCCTTCCCTCACCCCTCTTCCTCACTGAATAGCCACTTGAGCTTTATTTCACGTGTCGAGATTCTGAGATACTCAAGAAATCTGCACAGCAATAAGCTGGGGCCTGTGGAACAGTGAATGTCTAGACTACATTTCACTGAGCAATGTTTTAAAAGGTAGTGAGCCAAAATAGAATCACCTATTCTGGTGCCTTACCTGATTCGTCAGACTTGAATCCAAATGACTTTGGGGTATTTCCAAAGATACAGTTCATCCTGAAAAAGATAAATATTCACTGACAGTCAATACCATAAGCCATAGGGGAGTTCCAAAGGTGCCGACAATGTGACATGATTGGCATACGTATCAAACTGTCCGAGTGGGCTACATTGAAGGAACAACATGCACTCAGATGTCAAAGTTCAGACATGTAAGTGAAGAACTTTAGTCTAATTTTTTCTCGTTACATCGGCGGCGAGCCACCAGCTGTGGATCCAAGCCCTTTCTTATGTTAGCTGGTCCTTACGCTGAGACCTGCGGGGGAGAGAAGACAAGGATGGCTCAGTGAAGCAGGTGGCGCATCCTACCAGGAGTCAGGATACCTGGGTTCAATTCTGGTCTTCCTTTAACTACCTGTGTGGCCGAAGACCTGAATCCCTTTGAGGCTCAGTTTTTTTGTTTTCGTTGTCATGTTTTGTTTTGTATTTTTCATTTCCAAAATGGTACCAGTCATTGGCAAGGTTGCGATTCTGGCTAAATGAGATAGAAGGCCTAGCACAGGGGCGCCTGGGTGGCACAGTGGTTAAGCGTCTGCCTTCGGCTCAGGGCGTGATCCTGGCATTGTGGGATCAAGCCCCATATCAGGCTCCTCTGCTATGAGCCTGCTTCTTCCTCTCCCACTCCCCCTGCTTGTGTTCCCTCTCACTGGCTGTCTCTATCTCTGTCTCTGTCGCATAAATAAATTAAAAAATCTTAAAAAAAAAAAAAAAAGAAGGCCTAGCACAGTGCTTGGCACACAGTATGCGTTTATGTAGGTTAGTTGGTGCTTTTGCGGGGAAGGCGTCAGGCAGCCACAAGTCCTGACAAAGGCCCGGGACTTGTCCTGAGGTCTGGAGAAAACAAGGGTGAAGATGGGAGCTGGAGACAGAAGAAGAGCATGAATGGGGGGAGATGGGCATGACCCTAAGAGACAAGCTTAATCTACAGGTGTCATCTAGGTCTTCCCACAAGGATACAGGACGGAGGTAGGGTTTCATCAGTTATCAAAATTAATTTAAGGCCTGAACTCAGAAGGAGAAAGCAAGGTGCTCTTAGAAAGAAAGATACTCTTCATTACCCTAGTGAAGGGTTCAAACTGGCTCACACTGCAGCAAAAGAGGGCAGTTAGACAAGAAGAAGAACTTTCAACCTGAGCTACAAACCCCTTACACAGGCTTCTCCCAGGGGCTCCAGAAGTCAGACAGGCAATTGCCCAGATACAGGGGAATGGATAAAGTGGACTGGGGAAGCCCTAGTCCTTCCACCTCTGAGATTCAGGCATTGAGGGCTCTCTTATGAGCAGCTCTCCAGCATGGGGAAGGGGCCCTGCAAAGCCCCAGGAAAGCACCAGTGTGGAAACTGAGCGGTAAGCAGCAACGCTAATGAGTGCCAAGAATAACAGTGGCTTCTTAATGGAGCCCTTAATGAAGACTCATTTTGGGTTTTATTAACGTAGAGAAAAAGCACATATTCTCTCCCCCAGCTCTCAGAGAGCAGGTAGAATGAAGAGCAGCCCCAAACATGGGCCTGAGCCCACTCCCTGGATCCTGCCAGCACTATCATAATCGGCTCCAGGGAGTGGAATTGGAAGGGCATGTTCAGAGCTCTGAACCTTCCTTTGCCCTTTGGACAACCTATTTGGATCCCTGGATCCCACACGGTCTTGGGGGTAGATTTCCAGCTGGGCTTAGCTCTGCCATTTACAGACAAGCCGCAATTAAGAACACAAAGGAGACCCATCTCCAAGGTGGTGGCAGTGATTTTAACAGACAGATATATCCCATTAAATATTTAATTAGAATACAGTCCCACCAAAGCTCTTCTATAAAAGACTAAAAACCACAGCCCTCTAGGATTTATCTGATGTTGGTCACTTATTACCAAATATAAGTGTCTATACCAAGTCTATATAGTCTCTGTGGGCTTCAAATACAGCAAGAGGAATTCAGGTTAGACCTAGAAATTCAGAACTCTAAAACTTGCAGATGACCCTGGAGTTCATCTCATCAAATCCCCTGTTTTATGAGGAAACTAAAGCCCAGAGAAATTAGAAATTCATTAAAAGTCAGAAATTAGAAATGCATAAAAATAATCTAAGAGCCAGTTGTGTCTGAGTCATAATCCAGGACATCCACGACAGCGCTCCCCCATGACACCAGCCTTTGCTGGCCCCCTTCTTCCAGGGTGATGGAACTTGGCTAATTAACCATCCCTGGGACTGGGCTGGCATGAGCAAGATGGTATGGGGGGGCATGTCTGGGCGAGGACCTGGAGGTGTCTCTTGTCACCAGATACGAGCCTGAGCCCGGGAGGCAGCTCAGGGATTGCTTTGCTCCATCATTCAGATGCTCAAAAGCTCTTTGTTGGGGGCGCCTGGGTGGCACAGCCGTTAGGCGTCTGCCTTCGGCTCAGGGCGTGGTCCCGGCATTATGGGATCGAGCCCCACATCGGGCTCCTCCGCTATGAGCCTGCTTCTTCCTCTCCCACTCCCCCTGCTTGTGTTCCCTCTCTTGCTGTCTCTATCTCTGTCAAATAAATAAATAAAATCTTTAAAAAAAAAAAAGACTCCCTCTCCCTGTTCCTCTGCCCCTCCCCCCATACTCACACACACTCTCTCTCTCTCAAATAAATAAATCTTAAAAAAAAAAAAAAAAGCTCTTTGTTGATTAAACAGGAGACCCCTATTCTGTGGATCACTGACACTCTACCCTCAAATGAGAAACCTCATCAGAGGGTTGAAAATCATCCCTAAATAGCTCCACGGTCATCCTGGCCACACCTGCAACGGCTTTGTCGATAGTTAATGCACAGTTATCAACTTCATAAGAGGAATGTCCTGAAAGCCTATGAAGGGAGGGAGTGGGACTTTTTCCCCAGGAGCCTGAACCCTCCAGGGTGGGGACTTCCTCTGCTTGGTGCTGGGAAAGTCAGACAGGAGGCACTTCCGCTGGGAAGGACCCAACCTGAGAGGAGCAGCCCACCCCACCACCCACACACAACAGGGCAGCTGCTCAGTGATGGTTGTGTGCCCCACATCGTACTGGGCGCTGAACCCACGTTCTTTCTAACCTAATTTTCACAGCACCTTTATAAGGTAAATACTATTTTACATCTTTTAACAGAAAAGGAAAATGAGACACAAGTGGAGTAAGACATAAATGGCTTTAAGTCAATTGCTGCAAAATGAACCCCTCGATGTCTAGAGGACACCGAGCATTGAGACAGTCATCGCAGGGAGCCAACTGTGGAAGGTCTCCCAGTAAAAGTTCCCTGGCACTTTGAGAAAGGTGAGGCATAGCTGGGAGGACCTCATGACCAGGTGGCAGACCTGTCAGAAAAGCAGCTGACGGTGATTGAGCAGCTGCTGTGTGTACTGAGCTCTCTGCCATGCGGCTCACTACATGATCTCATCTGATTCGCACAACCACCTCCTGAGATCAGCATTCTGATCCTAAAGAGACTCAGGTTCAGAGAGGGCAAGTGACTTTCCCAACGTCACACAGCTAGCAAATGGCAGATTCAGGATCTGAACCTACACCAGTCTGGTTCCAGTAGGAGAGGACAAAACCACTGGCTTGACCGGCAGGGACAGCAGCTGGTGAGGACAGGCTAAGAACTAGCTCGGAAGCCACTGGGGGAGACATCTCTTTCCTAGAACAGAGGAGCTTATTTCAAGAGCCTTAGCTCTGAAAATCAGGAGAAAGGACCAGGTGCACCCTGACCTGCAGGCATTTTTCCCTGACGGATGTGCCCCTCCTCCCCCAGGAGGGCCCATGAGGATGGCAAAGAAACATATCAGGAAGATTCCATTAACATGCAAGGGGACTGCACAAATTTTCGGCACCACTACAGCCACTTTAATCTGTTTTCCCAGAGAGGTTTGTGCCCCATCTGCTCACATGGCCCACGGCACAGAGCGACTCGCCAGCGACTGCTGGTCAGCGTCCTTGTGAGCCACACAGCTCGGCCTGCCATCAACAGCAGGGGCTTTCAAGACAGACAGAACAAAGTTCAAATTCTGGTTCCTCCAGCTCAGAGCCTCTGTCTCCTCATCTCTTAAGCAGAGCTAATCATGGCTGCCTCCCAGGGTTGTCATAAGCATCAAAGAGCTTGTCACCAGCCTCCTTCACTGTCCCGCTCTCCAAGCCAAATTACCCCCACTACACACGATTCACCTGCCATTTTGTCTTCAACGGGGGAGAAGACTGAGTCATTTGGGGCTCTACTGTGTCCAGAGCCCTGGTGATTGAGAGAGGGGAAGCCGGAAAGAGCTCCATCTCTGGGAAAGACCAGAAGGAGGCGATCCTGGGAGGGCAGGGATGTAGGGAGACAGCCCAGGAGATTCCAGAGACAGAGGGGTCCCGGGGCCCTGAAGACCAATTAGGTCAGTGCCAGGAATCAGATCCCTCTGCATCAGGGGGCCTGGGAAGAGCCTGCAGCTTCCCTGGGCACTTGGCAGGGAAACTGAGGCACTGGGGCAATAGGAGCACTCCCCTTCCTCGGAGGCCTGACCAGAGTCAGTGACAGAGGATTGCAAGCCCCAAGCTCCATCCATGCAGGCTTAGTGGGCTGTGAAGGGAAACCACTGTGGTGATGCCATGCCCCTGGGCCAGGCAACTCCTCTCCCTCCCCCCCTGAACTTACTCTGGCCTTCTCAGGCCCTGGACCCCGAGCCTTCTCCCCTCAGAGCCTTTTCTCCACACTGGTGCCTGCTCAGCGAGGCCTTCTCTCTTCCTCAGCATCTCCCTAAATCCACCCATCTTTCCAAGGCCATCCAAAGAGCCCCTCCTCTGTAAGCCTGGCTCCACCCACCTCCCTCCATCCTGTCCCTCCCAGCCCCGGTGGAAGCAGTTTTTCTCCCCCTTTCCCGGAGCCCAGAAGGGCAGGGCTGGGCTGGTTAGCCCTGCATCTCCAGCAGTCTGCACAGCCTGGCAAGTAACAGGTGTTTGGGAAACACCCATAACAAAGCCACCCCTGAGGAAAGCCTGCTTTTTCCTCCTCTTTCCCTTCTGCCCCCAGGCCAGACACTGGGTCTGCAGGAGCTGTAAAGAGAGGATGGCTGACCCAGACCAAACCTAAGTGATGTCCTTGGCTGGTCCCAAAGACTTCACTCCTCCGATAAAAGGAAGACTTTTTTGCCCTTCAACTCTCAGCTGTAAAGCTCTTAAAGGGACCTCACCTTTATTAGCTCCCTCCTTCTTCCTGACAGTTCCAAGCAAATTCTGCCTCCTCTAGAGCTCCCTCCTCCCCAGCCTGCCTGTCCCTCCCCACCTCCCCACCCCCACCTCCCCTCCCACCTCAGCCCTGTAGCAGGGAATGTAATTAGGCCTTTCCCCAGGATGGCACCCCCTCCACGCAGTTGGACTGCCCGTCCAATGGGGGATAATTTATGGAAATGGGTAAAGGTGTTTTAAATTATTCAATTTAAATGTAAATAGGGGAGATGGTTTCTCTGAATAAATTGTCTTATTTATGTTCCGCCCAACTCCCCTCCCAGGGAAATATGAAGCAGTTTGGAGCCCTCTGGAGCACAGGGCCCTCCACTTCTCTTTAAGTAATATGGGACCAGCCCATGCCCCTGGGGGTTGGTGATTTGGACACAAATGCCCCTGACAGCCTCTGTCCTAGCTGGGGTCACAAGACAGGCCAAGTGCTCACCACAGGCCGTTCTACCCCCACCCCACCTGGGAGAACTATGGCCAAGCCAGGCCATGGATGTGGGCAGAAAGCAACTCGTCCACCTCTGTTTGCTGGGGAGTGACAATGGGTCAGGGGGCTCTACCGCCTCCCCTTACTGCCCAAGGTCTCTTTCCATCTAAGTCCCAAGCAGTGGGGGGGGGGGACTCTGTACCTCCCTGACAAAGTCCTTCATGCTCTGAGCCCTTCATGCTGAGTGACTATGGTCCATCAACTATTCTCAGGCTCTTTCTATCTGAAACAGGGTCCCCTCTGGGAGGCAAGGGGATGGGGTAGTCCCCAGACAGAGAGCTACCTTGAAAGGAAAGGACCTTTCTTCACACATCTTGGACACCGTCCCATGTGCCAATGGGCAGGCATTTGAGGGTGAGGAGAGGGGCCATTCTTTAGCCCCCTTAGTGCTACCCAGATGCCAGCTTTGCTGTCTCTTGGATTGGGCCACCATTACACATGAGTAACCAGCGATCGATGTAGCTGTTAGAGGGTTTTCAGGGGCACTGAACATTGAACAGCTCAAAGTGGCTCACATATATGGAAATTTGCTAGTTCTGGAAACCTGGAGGTAGGGCAGAATCTGTGTGTAGATCTGGTGTGATCTAGAAGTCTGGTCCTGTTTCCTTGTGATTCTTTTTTGTGTATCCATCATCCTCAGACTAGGCCACAAGATGGCTCGGGCAGTTAGGAGCCTTATATCCACCCATGACAATGTTCAGAGAAAACCAGAAGATGGCAACTCTCAGAGACCCTTCCAGAAGTGTACAAAAGACTTGCCCGCACCCCTCAGAAAAACTCTTCTTGCACCTCGTTGGTCCATCTTGACGAACGGCCAGCAGGGACTGGGATGACTTTAGACCAATTAGATCGTCCAGGATCTGGGCGGGGGGGGGGCAGCTTCTCCCTGAAGCACACACAAACATGGGGAGGAGGAAGTGGAGACTGAGCACTGCCTAAGACAGTATCCACTGGAGTAACAGTTGAGCAAGAGATTGTTGAAATCGATGCATGTTTTAATTGCCAACCATGCTATTTCAACCTGCCCTGCTTGAACTGGGTCAATTCCTTTCTGCCTAATCCTAAGAACCAGATCACTGTTCAACCCCAAGAGTCAAGAATCAAACCAATTACTCAGATAGCAGACTGGCTGACAGGATGGTCCAAGTAAGACACAAGTTGCCGTCCAGATGCCTTAGCTCTTTCCTGGGATATCCATAAACAAAGGCCAGCTTGTCCATGCGCCATGACCGGCAGCATCCCCTCACTACCTTTTACTCATTCATTCTACAACTACCTACCTGGTGCCAGTCATAAACTAGGGGCAGAGGGGCACTGGCAAAGCAAAGATACATTTCCTGTTCTCCCTATACACCTCCCCTCTCTGTCTCTCCATCCTTGCAGTGGACTTCATCATGTTTGTTGTCGGTTGGTCTGGCTGCCCACAAATCTCCTTGCTGAGTTTGGGAGTTTCCAGCCTCATGAGTCAAATAGAAACTTGGTTACCCAGACTTCTTTGCAGTAGATGGGTACAGACCTGTGATTCAGACCCCACTAATCAGTTTCACCCATAGGAGACTTCACATTAGAGGGAGGAATTTGAGTAAGTTCATTGCCCAGAATCCACTGTTCTGGCAAGGCTAGAAATGGAGGTGTCCAGCTTTGGGGCAGAAGTGACAGGAGGACTGGGTTCCTGGCCCAGAAGCACAATCGGTGGGGAGTGGCAGGAGCAGCAGAGGTTCCCTGGTGTCTGGTGGGACAGCAGCAGTGGTTGGGGTTTCCCCCATCAGTCTGGGTCTAGGGTACAGGGAACATCTTGTCTGGAAGCTCAGTCTTGAGTCTGGTTCTCCAGCCCTCCCTGTGATTAGATGAGACACCCACTATGCTTCTAATAGAGTCCTTTTCTGCTTAATCAGTCGGAGTTGCTCCTGTTGCTTATGGCTGCGAACCCCAACGGATACAGAAGCACGTGCCATCCTTGGTGAAACCAAGTCATTCTTAAAACCCACACTGGGTAGCCCCTTCCCTGAATTCCCCCAAGCCCAGGCGCTTTGTTCATGCCTCTTACAGCAGACTTAATAAAGGCATGAGCCCCTGTGGGAGTCTCCACTACCCCCTAACACACACACACACACACACACACACACACACACACACACACACTCTGATTTCCATGGGCTCTGGGACCACACCTTTTTCATCATTACATCCTCAGGTCTAGTTTTGAACCTGGTTCAGAATAGGTGCTTACTAAGTATTTGTTGCAATGTGATATTGCCACTGTCTTTAAGATTGACATCAAAAATCCACCAATGCCTGACACTGGTTTTAGCAACAAACATAGAGAAGGGCCCACATTGTATCTCTTACTTTCTGCAAAACCAGGTTCACATCAATAGGCTCTGGGCACTGCAGTTCCCACCAAAATGTTCCCTAAAACAACACAGGACTGTCCTCTGACCCCTACACCCTGTTCCCTAATGACCTCTGACGGTCTTGCACTTGCTTCTTCCAACCTGCAGTGCCCCTTTCTGCCTTGGTGCCACTCTGGCCTCAACCCTCTCAGCCCTGAGAAGATATCCATTCTTGGACATGGGGATGACATCCCAAAGGCTCCTGAAGAGATATGCCTGCATGAGTTATGTGGCCAACCCAAGGGTGTCCCTCATCCTGGCCAGCCCTGCACACACACACCCACTCTACCCCCTCTGCAGGAAGAGCCAGAGGAAATAGACAAGCTTTCTGGAATCAATTTCACGCCCTTGGGCATGATAAACAACTAAGCAGAGAGCAGCACCCATCGAGGGAGCTAATGGCCTTGGGTATCGGAGGGACGCATCAACTCCCTGAAAAAGAAAGCCTGACCTCAGATGCTCTCTCCAAACACACTTTTCGTCCATACATTGCCCTACTTGGAGCAGACTCACCGAAGCCCCAGCTGCACCTTCCCGGGCACGGACAGGACCTGTACTTCCGTTTTTCCCAGGGTTGCACACAGCCTCTCATCATTAGGGGGGCTTGGGGAGACCTAAGGCAGAAAGCACCTGGCCCCCCACCTTAGCCAAGAGTGCTGCACTACAGACAGGGCCACGCCACCGGGAGGCAAACCCCAGACTTCTTCCTACTATCTGTGTGACCTTGGGCAAGCCACCTAAATAGAACAAAGCTCACAAGGTTCTTGTGAGGATCCCATGAGATACTGTTTGCAAAGAGCTTAGCGCGGTGTCTGGCACAACATCCTTAATAATCTTACCTATGACTGTTTTTATCCTGAGCCCCTATCGTCAGCAAGTTCTTGGTTCATCTAACCTGAATGCTATGCATCGCCTCTGACGGCCATACCAGCTTGCTCTGCTCCAAGTGGTCCTGGAACTGAGCAGCCCCCAGAGTGATGCAGTAGGAAAAGTAATAGTACTAGAAGCAGAAGAGCTAATCCAAACCTCATCTCGAATCTGTAGCCATGATCTCTTTATATCCAGTCGGCAAGAGACAGATTCTAAATACGTGATGACTAGCTGTGTGGACAAACGAAGGTCGCTCTGCTTCTCTGAGCAACATGCCACAGCGGCCTTGTCTGCACAGTGGGAAAGGAGCACTGTCCCCAGCAAAGTCACGGTGAGGATGAAAACAAATGCAGTGACATGTGAGAGAGAGCCTGGGATGGCAGGTGGCCAAAGGTGTTAGTTAGATCTGGATCCGCTCAAACCCTCAGCGAGTGAGACTTAGTTTCCTGAGCATCCTTCACCTGACAACAAAGAATGACCCCGTTTCTATAACCTTCACCCCTTGCTGTCTAACCCAGCAAGTTCCGCCATGTTTCTTCAGCCCAAGGAGCACTGATTTAACGGCGAGAAACCAACATCAGATTTTACCAGAAGTAAGTAAAATCCTTGCAGCTCTCCACAGGAAGGCCAATGTCCGGGAGAGGGCTAGTGACTCCAGCCATGGACACGTGCACCATGCTTTGCAGTTCACAAATGCGCTGTCAGTCAGTATCTTACCAAACACTTTCACTGGCCAGTTGTGCCAAAGGGGAAACTAGCTTGGACTGGGGAACCAACTTGCCCACGGTGGTAGAGGAGGATATGAACTCACCTTGTAATCAGTCTCTCTCTTGACCCCATTGGGCGCTCTGCCCCCTGCCAGCATGTCCTCCCACACCAGCCTGGCAGGCCCTTTCAGGTCTTCCAGTCCAATATCTGGCACATCTCCTGGCACAGAGTAGGTTCCCGATAATTTATCGTCTAATCTAATTATCAAATTTCTTCCAACTACATCATTTCACCAATGAGGAAACTGAGGCAGAAAGCAAAGAAGTGAAGAGCCCAAAGTCACACAGCTGGATGGTGATGTGATGGACCCACTAACAGAAGAACAGGAGCTTATCCCAACATGTCAGAACTAGAAGAACCCTAGGAGGTCACGGGTCAAGACCCTGCCCAGCTCTTCCTTGGTGCTCAAGCCACATTCTCCCATTCAGACCTTGGAGGAGGGGAAACAAGGGGCTTCAGAGGCTAGATATAGCAGGTTGATTGCAAATGTCCCCAAATCCTCCCCTACCTATATCCATGCCCCTTAACAACGTGATTTTGCAGTTTCTCCCAAAAAGAGGTAAAGTCTATTTCCCCTCGTATTGAATGTGGGCTGCCTTGTGACTTGTTTGGACCAACAGAGTTCAACAGATGTGATGGCATGCCAATTCCAAGGCTAGACCTCGAGAGACCTTGCGACCTTCCACGCTCTCGGAGAACCCTGCCAGCACCCTGTGAGCGAGCCTGGGCGAGCCTGCTGGAGGATGAGGATTATGTCGAGAAGAGCCCCGTTGTCCCACTCGAGGCCTCCCTGAACCCGCGTAGGACCAGATGCCCCCCAGACATGAGAGCCCAGAGATCAACAGAGGTGCCTCTTCAACCCACGGCCAACCACGAGTACACAAGAGACCCCAGCCAAGACCGGAAGGACCACCCAGATAACCCACAGACTCATTAGAAACCACACATATCTAATTGTTCCAAGTCACTGAGTTTGGGGGTGGTTTGTTATAAAACACTAGCCAACAAATACATTGAGCCTTCAGAAGAGCCAAGTCATAGCCATAGGCAGAAGTCAGGATTTGTGCTCTAGGAGGACCTTTCTGCAAAGAGCTGGACGCAGCTTCCACCTCCTCTGTCCAGCCCGCCAGGCTATGACCCAGCCCCAGGACCTGTGAGGTCACTTCTAGCTTCAGTCCTACCCTGCCCACCCATCTTGGCATCTGCGAACCACCTACTGCAGCATCCAGGAGGGGTAAGGACCCCAGTGTCTGACCAGGGAGGGCTGCCATGAGACTTGGGGCTGTCCATAGCCCCAGGAGGGGCTCACCTCAGACACAAAACCCCGACAAAGCCCTGGGGTGGGATCCCAGTGCTGGAGAAGCACGCAGGGCCAGCTCCCCACCCCCAGACTCGGGGGGAGCAATCAGCCCCAGAGGAGCCGAGAAGGCCGCTTGACATTTGATGGGAGTCATTAGAAGACACTTATTCCCAATCAGGGCTCAAGTGCCTCTGAGGGCCCCTCTGCTGCCTTCTCATTCCAGGGAGCATTCATGGGAGGCGGGGAAGGGGCACTCAACCCCCCTAAGTCTGGGCAAAGGCCCTCATGACCCGCCCCTCAGACTCTAGCCCCCTCTTCTGCTCCTGAGGCCCCCAGGAGCAAGCTACCACCAGCCAGACTGTGGAGAGTGGGGACTCCAGAGCGGGGACTCCTGGGTCCTTGGAAAGACTGGGGCACAAGGAGGCTCAAAGGGATGTGTAGGAAGGACAGGTCAGAACTCAGATTCCTGCGGGGCTCAAGAAGAGCTCTGCCCCCAAAGCTCAGACTCCAGGGCTCCTGAGTCCCTGTCCCGGGCAACCACCTCCTCCTCCAGACAGGCCTCCAGACATGTACCCAAACTCCCTCTCTTTAGCCAGTCGGCCCCACTGCTATCTTCAGAGAGTCATGGCTCAGGAGTGTGAAGGCCTTTTAAGGGTCTCCCCACTCAGAGAAGGATCTTGGGCAAGCCACCTAACCTCTGAACAAAGGACAAGGATCCCTGGCCTGCCTCTCTCTGCAGGAGGCTATTGTAGGAATCCTTTGCTTCAGTGTATGGGACAGCACTTGATAAATTGTAAAATAAGGGCTGGGTCCAATCGTCTGTCTCCAGCCTGATCCGCACCACAAATATAAGCAAGCTCAGGTGAGCCCGACTCTGGACAGGATGGAAAGGGTGTGTACGCATGAGTGTGTGTGTGTGTGTGTGTGTGTGTGTGTGTGTGTGTGTGTGTAGCTGTCTCACTGCATGCTACAGCACTCCAACACCAATATTTCATGATTTGGGATTTTCTGTGGGTTTCCACCATCTATGTCTCTATTCAGGCAGTGAATCAACTGTATTGATGCATTACAGTCAGAATGCACAGGTATTTTCCAGTTAAAAAAGAAAGGGAGTAAAAAGCCTTGTAGAGGGTTTGACAGGAGAGAGAGAACATACACACACACACACACACACACACACGCACGCACACACCCCACAACCCTATGCTCTCAAGGAACATAAGGACTCAAATAACCAAATAAAAAAAAATAGAGAAAGAGGGGACTGGAGAGTCATGAAATAATGAGTCCTCAGAGTGGTCAATCCAGAAGGCTTCCTGGAGGAAGAGATAAAGTCTGAGCTGGATTTTGGTAGAAAGGCTGGGCACGCAGGCACCAAGGAAAATGGCTTTGGGAGGAGGACAGAAATGGATCAGGTTTATGCATTCTTGTTATCAAATGACAATAGCTATATTTCACCCTTGTAGAGCCGTTGGCGATTTACAAGGCTTTCCCACATGTATTTCCTCATTCGGGTTTCACTATAGTCCTCTGAACTAGACAAGTCAGTTTTTATTATCTCCATTTTACAGATGAGGGAACTGAGGCTCAGAGAAGTGATGTTCCCAGTATCTCCAAGCTCGCTGGCCGTGGAGCTAGTGGAAGTGCCCAGGATCCTGACTACTACATAGCCCAGTGCCTTTCCATGGTCTCTCTCCAATCCTACCCCACCACTGTGTCTGCCTCTGTCTGTAAGCTCCTTGGGGGCGGGTAGCAGGTCTGGGTAATGGACTCTGGGCAGTGCTTGGGAGATCAGCCTAGGAGAGGGAGTGGCGTCTCTAGGGTCAGACAGAAATGAGGCCCTACCATCGACCTTGACTTTGCCTGTTAGTCCTCTCTGCACCTCCGCTTCCACATGCCTAGAATAGACTATTACAAAGACGGGGAGAGGGAATATCTTGGAAGCACTTAGCATGATTCCTGGCACATAGTATTTGCTCAATTAATTGCAGCCACTATCGTTAAGCTCTTGGTTATTGGGTTATTATTGCTAATCAGAAGACTTTCTTCATGGCCATTTTGCACCAGTTTCTCCCTTCCAGGATAAATGGGTCATTTAATACCCACACTGTGACCATTCACTGCTGTCCTGAGAGATGGTTCTCAGAGAGCACAAGCAATACACTTCTCCCTCCAGCCACCTGGCCCACGTGTCTGGCCCGGACCCCACAGCCCGGAGGGGCCCTGGGAGCCCTTCTGCATGAATCGGCGTCAGGCCTGACCCTTCGGCCACCTGTTGAAATACATTTCAGTCGCCAGAGCTCTCATTTCTATTAAAAGTCCATTTGCCAGGAAAGTGGAAAGGTAATTATGAATCCCAGTCTTAAATCACTCTGCCGCTGAATTATTAAAGGGAAGAATTAAAAATAATCAGGCTTTTTCATTACACTTCATAGCAGGGAAATTAAAGGTGTAAGAATGTATTTTTTTCCTCGAATTTAAGTATTCATTTTAGAGATTTATAGGGGAGTTGAGATGATTCTCTGCATGCCCAGCTCTCCCTTTTATGAAAGGGGGAGAGGGAAAAAACCTTGTAAAATTAAGAGGGAGATAGAGCGAAGAAGGGATTTAACATAAAGAAGTACAACTGAGTGTTTTGCATTTTAATACATTTTTTTCTGCACAATTACACCATTGAGTGATATGGCAGAGAGAGATTAGACTGCTGCTAATTTCAGATACTGGTTGCAGAAATGGCAAGGGGGGTTCTCACCAGTTGTCAGGTCAGGAAAAGCATGCTGGGGCATCTGAGCTGGCTCCCCAGATCTCCAAGCACTGGGAGGCAGGGCCTGTTTCAGTGCCAAGCTCCTGGCACCCTCTTTTCTTCAGAGAAGAACAGGATGAGGGGCCCTGCTCCTTTCACAGAGCAGGAATCCAAGACAACAAGAAAGGGAAAAGCAGCAGCCAGGAGCCTGGGACCAAAATGAGAGGGACAGGGAAAAGAACTTCCCAACTAGGGTTTTCAGGTCTGGAAGAAGGCGGGAGAGAGAGAGATGGGGGGTGACTTTCTACCTACACCCCACCCAACTTCCTCCCAAGGTGGAGTGTGAGAAACAGAACTGATCAGAGTTATAGGAGACAGGAGGATTCTGGAAGGCCTTGCCCTCAGAACTGAATCCTGAGAGCTCTTGGTGGATGAGGACAAGGATTGATGAAGTCCCTGCCTTCCCCAGTCCCCGCCAGCAGGGCAGGGGATGGGGGGAGGGCGAATCCAGGATGCAGACCAGACTCCCCGGAGTCAGGTGACTAGCAGGTATAAACTCCTCCTATCGGGACCAGGTGCGGAAGGGAGACAATGACAGCAGACCTGTAGCGGATTTGTCCAGGGAGGCTTCTGGGAGGAAAGGAGCGGGGAGAGAGGATAGAGCTTGCGGGCAGACAGAGGCATGAGAGCACAGAGCACATCCATTCTTCCTGCTCTGCTCTGCACCAGCTGGAGACCACCACGCTCTCCCCCTGCTGGGGGCAGTTTGAGGACAGAAAAAGAATCAGATGCCATCAACACACAGGCATCGCTGGCAGCAGCTGGGAGGTCCCAAATCAGACCCAGGGGAGGGCGCTAAGAGCAGGCTGGTCCCATCCAGATGTGCTCCAACAGCTGGCCTGCCTCTCCTTGGGGACGCCAAGCTGGAACACCTCTGTCCCGCGTCCCCGCCACCTACACAGGCAATGACTGGACCAGGGGAGGGGGTGGGGCTCCCTTGATGGAGCCACTCAGCTGCCTGCCCCCTCCCCGGAGGTGGTAATGAATTGCAGGGAAACGCGCTGAGAGGTGTCAGAACAATTTCTATTAAACATAATTTCCTAATGAAAAGGTTATGAGGGAGCTGGTGGAGCTAATCAAGATTGAATGCTCACTCCAACCCTCTCTGAGGGAGGGGGCTTGAGGCCTGGTCCCTGGTTCCACCTGGTCTGGGTTGGAGAGAAGGGCTGTGGGGCTGGGGAAGGCCCTGAACTGTTTTCCATGCATCCATCTCAAGGTCTTGCAAGTGCCATTAGGAACTTGTGGGGAGCCAGGCACCTTCTTAAGTGTTTTCCGCGTCTCATATCCTCACAACATCCATGCAAAATGGCAGTTATGTCCCCATTTTCAAGATGAGCAAGTTGAGACTCTGAAAGCTCACGAGGCTTGCCCCAGGTCCCATCTCCAGCAATTAGGAAGCCAAGGCAAGATTCTAACCCAGATCTGTCCGATCAAAAGCCATACTGCAATGCCATCATCGCTCCCCACCTCCGAGTCCCTGTCCTACTCCATGGCTGCAGAGTCCTTCGGAAGGGCATGTGGAGCCCTAGAAGGGGGCAGGGCAAGGCAGGGCAGCAGAGTTTGCCTGAGTCCTGCCCAGGTATCCACCCTTCACCCAGTCTCTTACTGAAGATTTGTGAGGAAAGAAACCAAGGTCATTTTCCAAATGGTTCTGTCTCCTCAGAGACTGGCATGGTGCCCTGCTGAGCCCGGAGGGGGCACACTTATCAATGCAGCCAACTCAGGGGCGCTGAGAGCACTTTGAGTCTACTTGAGAACAGGAGGCACTGACCCCATGCAGATCACTCCCCCCCCCACCTCTGGTCCCAGAGACTGTCCCCAAACAAAGCTTGTCTCTGAGCAGGGACCCTGCCCCTTTAGTCTTCCTTCACCCTGGGTCTCAGAGGCTAAATTGCTACACCACGCCTATGCTGAGGGCGGGGCCAATGTGGCCAAAACCAAGAAAAAGGAAAGGGCTTTTTCAGAATGTTCACAGATTCTCCCTAAGCCCTCAATTATAAACTCTTTAAAAATGGCCTTGGCCTTTACTGGTGGAGGTTGGGAATGGGGGATGGAGCAGGAAGGGAAGTGGATCGGAGAGCAAATGGTAATGAACCCTCTTCCCTTGTAACTCAGAGGCTCTTGATACCACCAAAGCCCAGTTGGGAGCAGTTTCAGGAACACTGGGGCTTTGCTCTACCAGAATCTTCTGCAGCTGTTGAGACACCTCTTTGGAGGGGGAGGAATGTTCCAGATGTGCCCCTGGGGACAGAGGCAGGCCCTTAAAGTCCTCCAGGAGGCTCACTACCACCCCGATATCCTGTGGGAGAAGGGGGCTGAGCTATGGGAGGGGCCCAGATCACAGATTCTCCTCTCCTTCTCCCATCTGTGCCCACCCAGCACCTCCCCTGCTCCTCCCCATCCACTGTCTCTCCACCCCAGCAAGGAGCCCCAGGTTCTGCACCCCACCCCCTGCAGGGTGCATCTCCCCATCCCTCATTACGATGAAGCTGTCACCGACTGCCAGTGCCTGCCTTCCTGGGACCTTCAAAGCCAGGAACAGCATGAAATATGCAACCGCCTTCCCAGCTCCCACTCCCCGCTCAGCCCCCTCCCTCTAATTGCTCCGTGCAGATTAAACTTGGATGTCACAGCTCTGGCTGGGGACATCCAACACTTACATTCTTCAGAAACACTGGAGGCTGCTTCTGCCTCTAGGCAAGAGGAGCTCAGTCCCTGCGTGTCCGTGTCCTAGGTGCTGCTCCTCCAAGCCCCCTCCCCCCCAGACATGCATCCCTTCGACTGAAGGCTCCCTGGAAGGCCAGCAAGGTTTTTGCTGAAAACAGCAGTGGTTTTCCAAGTGTGGTCCCTGGACCAGCAGCATCAGCATCACCTGAGACCTTGTTAGAAATACCAATTCACAGATGCTACCCTAGATTTACTGAATCAGAAATTGGGGGCAGGGCCCAGCAACTTGGAGTTTAGCAAGCCCACCAGACAATTCTTTTTTTTTTTTTTTAAAGATTTTATTTATTTATTTGACAGAGATAGAGACAGCCAGCGAGAGAGTGAACACAAGTAGGGGGAGTGGGAGAGGAAGAAGCAGGCTCATATCAGAGGAGCCTGATGTGGGGCTCGATCCCATAACGCCGGGATCACGCCCTGAGCCGAAGGCAGACGCTTAACCGCTGTGCCACCCAGGCGCCCCCCACCAGACAATTCTGATTCAGGGTTAGGTTTAAGAGGAACTGAACTAAAGAGCTGCTCAACCAGCATCCAGAGAGAGCTCCTGGGGCCCCCAGGGCTGTGCTGAGGCTGGTGGGGATGAAAGATACCACCTCCCCTGCACCGGGCTGGCTGTCCATGGCCAATAAGAGAGGCAATAATCAAGGACCACTGCAAGACCAACCTGAGGATCCTGCAAAGTACAGAGGGGGATAGCTGGCTGCTACAGGGAATGAAGGTTCTATGGACAAGGGCAATTAAACTAAATGGGGGCCAAAAATGTAAAGAAAAAAATATATTGAGACCAAATGCAAATCAAAATCACTTCACACCTATTAGAATGGCTACTATTTGAAAAACAAAGACAAAAAAACAAAACAAAACAGAAACAGAATAACAAGTGTTGGTAAAGATATGGAGAAATTGGAACCCTGTACTCTGCTGGCTGGAATGTAAAATGGTACAACCACTATAGAAAACAGTAGGCAGTTCCCCTAAAAACTACAAATAGAGCTACCCAGCAATCTCGGTTCTGGTTATGTATTCAAAAGAAAGCAGGGCCTCAAAGAGATATTTACCCATCCGTGTTCCCATCAGCACTATTCACAAGAGCCAAGGTGTGGAAGCAATCCAAATATCCACTGATGGAGAAGCAGGTAAATAAAATGGGGTATGTCGTACAATAGAGTGTTATTCAGCCTTAAATAGGAAGGAAATTCTAGCACATGCTACAATATAAATGAACTTGGAAGACATGCTAAGTGAAATAAGCCAGTCACAAAAGGACAAAAACTGTCAGACCCTGCTTACATGAGGCACTTAGAGTAGTCTGATTCCCACAGAAGTCTGGGATGGTGGAATGATGGGGAAGAGGGAATGGGGAGTTGTTGTTTAATGGATACGGAATTTCAGTTTGGGAAGATGAAAAAATCCTGGAGATCTCTTGCACAATAATGTGATTATAATTAACACTATTGGACCATATCCTTAAAAATGGTTAAGATGGCAATTCTGTATTATGTGTATTTTACCATAATTTTTAAAATTTTTAAATAATAATTGGAGGCAAAATACGGACAGGAAAAGGGACGATAAGCAAGCCTCACGTGTTCACACATCTAATTGCCGGCACATGCTCCACCTCACTGGGAAAAGAGCAGAGCAGGCATGACCATCCCCATTTACAGGGAGATGAGCTGTGAGTGGAGAGCTGGGGCTGGGGCTCAGCTCCTGACCCCATGCTGGTAAAGAACCCTCAGAGTAAAGAGCCCTCCAGCCCTGGAAGCTGCAGGCCTGTGCTGTGGCAGGTTCTCAAGGAACTGAGGGTGGTGTTGGGGGGCCCTGGGGTCAGGCTGGAGGGGTGAGACCATGGGGTACATCCTGGTATTGTACCTGCTACTCCAAAAAAATCATTAACAGCCCTCCCTTCATTTTCAGCAATGTCCCAGTTTGGAAGACAGATAATATTCACCCCAATTGTAAGTGACTAGAAAGCCAAGGAGCAGAAAGTTGAGTGGAATTTGACAGGAAAGAGGAAGCAGCCCAGCTTCTTGGGGAGAAGAGACCTTACAAGGATCTCAGAAGGTCCCTCTGACTGTGAGCAGGAGACCCCACGGAGGAAGGAGGGAGGGGACAGAGGCTGTGGTCTGGGACATGGGAGGAGAGGAGGGTCAGTAGAGTGAGACACATGGGCCTTCCTGTGGACCCCCAGTAACGTCACATACCTCCCCCAGCCACCATTCTCTCGCACCCCCCTTCTCCATCTCACCCCCTGGGCTCCTCATATGCAACACAAGAGCAGGCCCCTTGGTAGGAATTGGCCATGAGTTCTCTTCCCCCTTTGAGCATTCCCCAGTGCCTGGCTTTGGGCCAAGGCAAAGTCCAGACCAGCTCATACTTGCCACCACATCGCACTGGCCAGTCTTAGCCTGGGCCAGCCTCTCTCCTTCAGTGCCACCCTCAGTCCCCAAATCATCCCTCCTAACACTAGAAAAGTCCCCATGCTCTCACCCCTGCAGCTCTTCCCCCAAACCCTTCTTCTCTCGGACCCTTCCCTTTCTAACTTCCCCAGCTGAACAGGCGCACAGCCTCAGGAAACCTTAGCATTTATGTACAAACCAGACACCTGCCCTGCCTCTGTGAGAGTTTCCTCCTCCGTGAGCAGTACCCCTCTCCTTTTCCTCCCCCACACAGCATGCACAACGGATCAGAGGCTCCAGGAAACCAGGGTCAGAGACACACAGCAGGTGGAGAGCAATGGGGGAGCCATGGCACATCTCCATCCTTTGCCTTTGCAAAGTGATAACGATGTCTTCTCCAAAGACTTTCCCCCCTTGGGGGAATGTTGTCAATGCTGACTTTGACATGAGTTTGTCGATCCCTGGCAGTGAGGGAGGTTGGGGCACAGGGCATGTTCCAGTGCCTGCCACAGATGCTCAGCCATGTTTATAAGGAGGAAGAGGAGAGGAGGGAAGGAAGAGCCAGTCTGCACAACCCCAAGTTTGAAGGGTTCAGGTTCAGTCTGCGATGAGGGCGAGGGGTGAAGTGAAATGCTAGGGTTGAGGTTACTCCTAAAGATAGTGTTTAAGTTAAGATTCATCTTGGGGAAGGGATGGGGTTGGGCTGAACCTTAGATTTGTATTGGGTTCCAGTGTGAGTTCTGGTTAGAGCTCTGGTTAAGAGGAGCTCTAGGGTACAGGCTGTGATTGGGGACTAGGTTATTGCTAGCACTAAGGCTTGAACTAAAATTCGTCTTAGAGTTAGATATGTCTGAGGGTTCTGGGATTTGCACCAAAGGATCACTGCTGTGGGCTTGGGCAGGGGCTCTGCAGGTGACAAGCCTGGCAGACAGACAACCGCCAGACAGTGCCAGATGGGATCCGAAGCCAGCACCATGGACAGCTCCAAGGAAAGCGCCTTGGTTGGCAAAGCCCGGAAGGTGCTCCTAGCTGCCTTCCCCCCACCATCCCCTCCAATGACATTACAACTCTGAGCTATTCACCCAAGACTGACTCCTGAGAAGACCAAGGTAGCACCATATCCCCTAAAGATTTTGGGTCTCCCATCTTAGGGTCTTTGCCTTTCCTTCAGAATCATCAGAGCCCTATATCCCTTGGGCCTGGAAAAATCTCTGGTTTCGGCCTTTACAAGATGATCATTTTCTTAAAAATCAAAGTTTTTCAAATTCAACTCCTGATGGCCAGATTCACTCTACTCTGTTTGACATAACTCATTCCTCTGATCACTTTTCCCCACAGGGAAATCAGAGAGATTCTCCAAGTCTTTTCCTCTTATCTCTCATTTTCCCCTCATCTCCTGAGCCCTGAGGGGTAGGATGGGCCCCAGGTGAGGCCCTCGGGTAGGTACACAGCAGAGAGAACACAGAGGCAGGAAGTGTGCAAGGGTCCAGATTTCTACCCACCCCTGGCCAGACTGGGAGCTGTTTTTGCCCTGTACAGCCCCAGACACCTCTATCGTGGGAACAGTAGATACAGCACATGGACCTGCTGAAGGACCCCAGATGCTGCATCCACCAGCCCCAGGCCCTGGGAGGTCCCAGAGAAGACGTTAGAGGTTTTCGGCCTCAGACTCCCAATCCTGCCCCACAGAGTAGGGGGAAGATCCCTGACATGAGCACCTATTATGTGCCAGGCTTTGCCTACATATCTCACTAAATCGTCAAACCAACCCCACAATGCCTGTTAGTAGGTGTGACCATCCCATTTCTACAGATGAAGAGACTGAGGCTCACTAGCAAATAGCAAATCTGGGATTTGAACCCAGGTCTGTCTGACCCTGTCTTTTGGCCCAAAGCCCATACTTTTTCCACACCATGAACTCTGGTTGTTAAAGAGGTCTTAAAATCAACCTGGCAGGAACTCTTTGCCTTCTTGTCAGATGACCTCATAAGGTCACTAAATCTGGCCTGGGTGTGGCCTATCCATGTGTCCTAGATGTCCTAAGGCTGGGTAGAGGGGCCTCTCCTCCGCCTGGAGTGACCCCCTTCTAGGGCCCAGAAGCTCCTAGCAGACAGTAGGTTCACATGATGGCCCAGCAGTTGAGCAGTGTGGTTTCTTCTGATCCCTTCCCCCCACTGACCCAGCAAGGCATCTCCAGGAGACAGCTGTCCATGTGCTCTGGATACAGCCCTGAAATTATCCCATAGGGAGGAGAGGTGGAAACGTCCATGAGCCCCTGAATGTAGCCCTGGGGATCTAACCAATCCATCCCTCAGAGGTCACTGGGGCTGGGGGCAAAGGTGATCCTCGAGAGCAGGAAGGTACTAGTCTGGGAAGGCTCTGGGGGAGCAGCAAGTGGAGCCTGGCTCCCCTCCTGTCCCTCTGTAGTAATTAACAGGCCTTTGTTCCTGTCCCTGATCTCGTCTGGCAGAGCCTTAATCATCCTCTTCCCTGCAATGAGCAGCCTTCTCATTAGGGCCTTAAGAACCTCTATTATAAACATGTAAATGGAACTCAACGAGGAGGGAAATATTTGACTGCTCCAATTTCCTTTGTGCCACTGCCAGCTTTGGGCTGCGCACGCCTGTGATTTCACTGCTCGGCAGCCCAGCGCCAGCTCGCTGCCCCTACCGCCCTGTCACACAGCTCCATCTTCTCCTATTGGAATTTAATTACCTTCTCTGGCGAATGTTTGGAGAACCTCTCTCCATCAATTGATTCTGAAGTCCGATTTTTATTCCAAGATACTTAATGGCACTTGGGCTGATGGCAGCCTGGGAGCAGGTAGACCCGGGGCACGGGGACCACTTTAACAACGGGGTTAGGAAGGGTCATCAGAGTTATTCCCCTGTCTCTGAGCAAGTCAATATTTCAGACAGAGAAGCATATTCCTGAGACTCCTGATGGTCTGGACTGGAAGTTCTTCTTGATGTCTGCCTGATGCTGGATGAGCCTTTCATTTATTTTTCTTCCATTTTAGTCCTTGACGAAAAAGGAGGAGCGCTATTAGGTAGAAATCCCATCCGCTGCCTAAGAAAGAAGCTGATGATATGATCAGCATCTCCTCCCACGGCCAGGATGGCTCTTCCCTGTCATGGGCCAAATGGAGACTCGCTCCCTGGCAGCCCAGGGCAGCTGCGTGTGAAGGACACCCCCAGCATGCTGAGTCTTTCCTGCAGAGGAAGTCTTCATGTGCCTGAGTCCTGCTTAATGCTAGAGATGCGAGATGCTTGTCCCCACTTGCCTGCTTTCTGAAGCCCCTGTTAAGTGTAAATTTCCATTCTATTCATTCTTCAAAACCCAGAATCTTTCTCCTCCATGAAGCTGTCCCATACCATTAAGCCATAGCCATCCCTCCCAACATAACATCAGAACACACCATCTGCCACTGTTTGTCCATTTAATGGGTGTCACCTGTGTGACAGGTCCCTGTTGGCCCTTAGCTGGTCACATGCATAAGTTGCATTCATCTCCCCAGTTTGGATGAATTACTCCAAAGTGTCTTTCCTGCAAAGCAGAGACTGTGTCCTTACAGCCCTGAGCACACAGCCTGGAACAGGCTACCACCAGGAAAATTTCCTTTCTCTGAGTTGACTGGTAGGTGGGTTGGTATGGTGGTTAGAGGGTGGTTAGTTGATGGGGTGATGGGATGGGTCAGCGGACAAGCAGGCTGATGGTGGTTGGACTGGCATATCTATTAGAGGGCTGCTGGGGGTGAGGGGGTAGTAGGAGAATGGGTGTGCCAGTTATGACCCTACTGTCTGTCTCCTCCTGATTGCCTGTGATCATGGTTGGACTCTGCAAACATTTCTCCTTGACCAGCTGGCTGTGTTAAGCTTTGTCAAAGGGGCAGGAACACAGCAGGATGAAGGGGCTTCCCTTCTGGCCCCCACAAGGAGGCCTCCCGCAGCATACTGCCTCTGCCAGCACCCCAGAAGGCAGTCTTCCAGGGAGTTCCATCAGCATGGCACCTCAGCAAATTCTTCTGCCATCCAGTGGGCCTCACTGTACCTTCTTTTAACAGGGGTCGTTGGCCCTGGGTGTGTATATGCAGGGAAGGCTCTTTGGGATTTGTTCCTTCCTCTGATGCTCTTCCACAGCCCCAGAGGTAGTGGCCACTCTCCATAACTGCTATCCTACGTTTCTTTACAGTAGGGAGGCAATCCCCTTTTATAGCTAGTACGTAAGCCTTAGCAAGTTATCACATGTTATAGTTAATAATTTTTTATATTAAACCTTCCCTGTTAATATTACTGTTTCAATCTCCTGATTGGACAGTGAGGTAGTGGTTGATTGGTGAGCTAGTTGATAGGCTTGTTAGTGAGGGGGTAGGATGATGAAAGAACAGGTTGGTGTACTGGTTGGTTAGTGGGTTGGTTAGTAGCTGCTTAGAAGGTTGCTGGGTTGGTGGTGTGGCATGGTATAGGGTAATATGTTAGTTGGTGGTTGGCAGATTGGTTAGGGGGGTGAAGGCTTGATTGGCAGGTTGGTGAACTCGGCTGGTTGATGGCTTCACTGGAGAGTCAGTTGATAGGTTAGTGCTTTAGGATATGGGGTTAGCATCATGTCAGAGGGAAAGACAAGCCCCAGGGAGGCCCCTACAGTGCCAGTAAGGCTCAGTTTCCATTTCTGCCCTACCCAAAGGGGCCCAGCCTTCCCCCCTCGGCTGGAACCCTCACAGCCATGCAATGGCTACTGGAACATCTCTGCAAACAGAAGCAGCAGCCTGGGGAGGAGGCTTCTGGAGAACATGGAAAGTGGCCTGAGGTGGTAACAGGCATTAAGGCTTGCCTGCATCCCTCTACCACCCCGTGCTGGGCCCCAGCTGCTCCTATAGGCTCTGACAAAGCCCCCAAGCTACCAGCTGATTACCTAGCACCCAGTGGGCTTTCCAGAAAGGGAATTAAAATATGTTGTCCTTCAGGACAGACTTGTGCCTCTGCCCCATGAATTTCCTAAGACGCTGACCCCAAGGCATGGACATCCTTCCAGTGATGGACCACCCTTCTACCCCATCCAGGCTTGGAGTTCTCCCAACACATTTCCCCACTGCTCCGCCCATCAGGACTCACAGACCCCCTTTCTCTGTCTGTTCAATCCCTGCCCTCCTCACTTAGCTCACCATCTGCCAAACCGTCCTCCTCACATTTTCCTCTTCTGGACTGTCCTTGAGGCTGGGCTGAAACCCAGCAAGGTGTGGTCTGCTTCTCCACAGCCCTTTCTGCTCCCCAACCATGCCCCGGGTCCCCAACCCAATGGCTTGTAGGTGGCATGGCCCACACCCCAGACAAAGCCACCAACACATTTCCAAATTGCATCTTTCAAGAATCAGAAAAACAGATTTCAGAAGGAAATTGCTTTTCCCCCTGCTCAGTCTAGTTGGACTACTTGCCTTTTTCCCTCCCTCAAAATCTCAGGGAAAAATGAGATCATGTCTAAAGCTTTTCTCTGGGGGCATCTGGGTGGCTCAGCCGTTAAGCATCTGCCTTCGGCTCAGGTCATGATCCCAGGGTTCTGGGATCGAGCCCCGTTATCGGGCTCCCTGCTCAGCGGGAAGCCTGCTTCTCCCTCTCACACTACCCTTGCTTGTGTTCCCTCTTTTGCGGTCTCTCTGTCAAATAAATAAATAAAATCTTAAAAAAATATAAATAAATAAATAAATAAAAAATAAATAAAGCTTTTCTCCGTATTGGGGCCAGTCACTACCCTCCTAAGACCTGTAGGCATCAGAAAAGGTCATGACCCTGGGGATGGGGGGGCAGGCAACCCGGCTTCCAGCCCTGTGGACAGGCTCTATTCCAGGGCCCCCCAAGGCCATAGGCAGAGGCAGGGGCAGGACAAACAGGGGTGAGGGCTCACAGAGGCAGAGAGCAGGGCTGAGCCGGGACAAATTGGTGAAGTGGCAGGTTAGCTCTATTTCCTGATGCACAACCCCCCACCCCCAGCCCCTACTGCTTTCTTAAACTCACATGCTACCACCATCCTGCTGGCCCCTTCCAGACCCTCCCCAGTCACTGTCCTATGGGCCCACTCACGCCCCGCCCCCCCAGCCTCAGGTCAAGGCAAAGCACCTAATTATCCCCATCACGCCAAGAACACCAGCCTCATGTGCCGGGTCTCCGAGGCCTCAAGAGAGCACAGGCCTGAGCCAGCAGGCCCAAGTTCCAGTCCCGCTCGGAAAGCCTCTGCCCCTCTCTGTGCCTCCATCTCCTCCCCTAGAAGCAGCAGGCTGAGCCCTGTACTACCAGCTCAGAGGTCAGGCCAGCTTCTGATACAATGATGCATGGCAGGCACCTGGGAGAGGGACAGCCTCGTATTTCCTGACCACTCAGGCCATGCCACACACCATGCTGAGTGTCTGAAACACCTGGTCTCGTTCTGTCTTCACAAGAACCCTGCAGGTAGGTCTGTTGTCATCTCACCTAAACAGGAGGAATCAAGGTTCAGAGAGGCTATGGAGCTGCCTAAGATCACACAGCAGACACGGCATGGAGCCATGCCTCAAGTCCTCGTTCTTGACCTTCGCGCTGCGTTGTCAGGTGCTAGTCTGTGTTTCCTAAAAGAAGCCTTTGGAAAACTATCATCCAAAGGAGTAAGTGGAGGAAGAATTTCAGACTCTGCATATAGGGAGGAAATACAGGGGTGGGAAGAAACTTCTAAAACTCTTAAATTACAATAACAGTGGCTGACACTTGCTGAATGCTGACTATATGCAAGTACTCCTCTGAATTCTTCATTGCATAAATTATCTAACCCTTACAACAACCCTATGAGATAGGTACTATTATCTCCAATATGCAGATGGGGAAACTGAGGCACAGAGCGGCTACAGAGCTTGTTCAAAGGCACATGATCAGTTAGGCACTACACCTTGCCGCCCCAGTGCTGGCACCAAGGAAGTTGCTTCCCCTACTGCAGGCTCCTCTTCTCAAACCAGGGCGTATGGTGTGGGCCAGGGGGCAGGGGGACCATGGGGTGACATGGGGCTAAGGGTCAGAGTGAGAACCCCAGACGTAGGGAGGGTGGGGGTCCCTCTGCCTCTGGCTTTCAGGCCAAAGTCCCCTTCTCTCTTGGTCACACCCCTTCCTCCACCCCCAACCATCCAGTTAAGTGCTGCGCAAGGCCAAGGTGCTGATGGTGGCAGGAAGGGTCCAAGGTAGACAGACAGGCATGCCTGTGACCCATGGCTATTAGGCTAGCACCTCTGCCTGGTTCCTGCCACCCCCACACCCCAACCTCCCAATCCCCCCTTAAGTGTCCCCTGCCTCTGGCCCTCTATGCCAATTGCTCCTGCCTCCCCTGTACCCATCTAGCCCTTTTCCTGGCACCCAACTGCAGATGCAGGGCTCACCCAGCCACTGTGACAGTAACAGGAGGCCAACAACCAAAGGGACAGTGACTTCACCTGGGAATGAGGCCATGAAGTCCGAGACTGGCTAGGCAGGGCCAGGGAGATGGCAGGCTGGTGACAAAAGTGTATCTGGCTGAGCAAATTACACTGACTCTTAAAGAGGGCCTGTCAGGAGAAGTGGCAGCAAGGACCATCCCCCCACCCATAGGTCTGTCACCCTCGCCTTCCTCTCTCCGGGGTGGCTTCCATCTCTACTTGGTCCTCTGGTCAGAGTCAGCCCCGCCCCACCCCACACACGCACACTCATCTGCAGAGGTAATCCACGCGGCCACAGGATCTTGAAACAGTTTGAAAGAACGCATAAAGGGCGCCTGGGTAGCGCAGTCATTAAGCGTCTGCCTTCGGCTCAGGGTGTGATCCCGGCGTTCTGGGATCGAGTCCCACATCGGGCTCCTCTGCTGGGAGCCTGCTTCTTCCTCTCCCACTCCCCTGCTGTGTTCCCTCTCTCTGGCTATCTCTCTGTCACATAAATAAATAAAAAATCTTTAAAAAAAAAAAAAAGAAAACGCATAAAGACTCTAAGATTAAATGTATTAAATGGACCACTTCCTCAAAGCAAAAGAGTGGCAGGGCCTCATTTTCAGCTGTGTGATGGGGAAGCTGGTCCACAAGTGACACGAGAAGAAGGCAGGTGGCAGAGACCCAGAGACAGAGGTGACAGTGTCCACAGATAGCGTCCGAGAGAGATTCCGGGGAGAGACCAAGAGAAAAACTTTGTCCCCAGGAGCTTCCCAGACTCCTGAGCCAAAAACACTCCCTTTTCTGTTAAAAACAACCAAGACACAGGGTGCCTGGGTGGCTCAGTTGGTTGGGTGACTGCCTTTGACTCAGATCATGATCTTGGGGTCTTGGGATCGAGTACCGCATGGGACTCCCTGCTCGCCAGGGACCTGCTTCTCCCTCTTCCACTCCCCCTGCTTGTGCTTTCTCTGTCTCTCTCTGTCAAATAAATAAATAAAATCTTTAAAACAACAACAACAACAACAACAACAACCATTGCACAAGGAGGAGGAAAACAGAATAACGAGGCGAGATCAGAGGGGCAGTTTTAGGACTACAAAAAATTCACAAAATTAGTGCTGGGCACGGGGATCTCCAAAACAGAGAGGAAATGGTAACAAGATCTGTGACAAGAACCTCGGGATCTGTGAGATAAATGCTTGGCACTGGGAAACAGGAGGGGTTGGTCTGTTTTATTCATCATGGTCTCCCCGGCACCTGGGATGGGGTCTGGCACATAGTAAGTGCTCAGTAAATACACTGAATAAGTAAATGAATGAACACTGGTTTCCCAACACAGGCTAAGGTTCGTCTGGTTCTTAGGCTTGAGGAAAAAATAACACCATCCGTGGGCTGTCCTAAACAGGCCATGGAATAATGTGGTGGGGAATTCATTCCTTCATTCTTTCATTCATTCGCCCCACTAGCTCCTGCTAGTGAGCACTACTCTAGTACAGATCAGTTACCAAGAGAGAAGAACTCCTACCCTCAGCGTGTTTCCACTGCATGGGCAGGAGACCAAGAGCACACAGTGAAGACACGCCGCTGAGTAACTGGCCAGGTGCAGGGGGATACAGATCAGGGAGGAAAACTGCAGTTTCGGGGCGGAGGGGTGGGCTGGAGTGACATGAAGGAGGTGACACAGTGTGCCAGGAGGCCCCCTGGGAAAAGTAAAATCTCAGAGGCCCCAGGTGGAGCCTGCAGGTGTGCGGGGTCAAGGTGGCTGACCCACATGAGCCAGGCCCAGGGTAGGAATGCCACAGAGCAGCTGCGGCCAGGTGGGCTCACAGCAGCTGTGCTGAGCGCAGGCTGCAGGGGATGCAGGTGGGAGCAGGAGGCCAGGCAGAGGTCACACACAGAGTGGGCAGAGACAGGGTGGCAGCAGACAGTGGAAGGGCTCAGACTCCAGACGTTTTTGGGGTTTCGCAGGCAGGATGTCCTAATGGATCGGGGTGGGGTATGAGGAAAGGAAGGGAGTGGGGGACCTGCAGGGCCCCCAGGGGCATTTGGTGAGCTGCTTCTCATCCCCACCCTTAGCACAAGCTCAGGTCAGAGCAATTCTCCCGACTGGGCTCAGCACAGGAGACACCCTCGACCAAGGGGCCACGCGGAGAGCAAAGGGAGCTCGACAGCCCTTCCACGGAACACTGGAGTGTCACTGCTTCCATCCCGGCTACACACTCTCCAGGGAATGACTGCACCGTATCCCTTTGTGACCACCCACCACCCAGCCAGTACTGCCACACTCAAACACACACACACACACACACACACACACACCACTTGATTTTGTGCTTCAAGCGTTCATGACCCTCCAGGAGGCCCTCCACGGACCCCAGGTTGAGAGCCCCCGGCTAGGATCCTGGTTAGGACCCCTCCAGATGGGTCCTGACCACCTCCGTGTAAGCCTGGAGAGCCCAGAGCTAATGAAGCAAGGACTACAAGCTGGCTGAGGTGCACCTCTTGATCTCCCGTACCACTTCATTCCTTCAAATAGTCATTCGTTCAACTGCCGGGGCGGGCGGGGGGCGGGGGCGGTGGGGACAAGGGGATGAAAAATGAATAAGATGGCCTGGTCTAAAAGGGAAGAAAAATGAGCACCTCTTATGTGACCAGATCTATACCTGGCCCCACACAACCTTCATCTCCCATCCGGTCGACAAATTTGTTACCCAGCAAACACAGTAACAGGTCTGCTGTGATGGCAGCCAGGAGCCACACCCCACCCCAGGGCTTATCTGCCTCCACCCTTCAGAATCCTGAACCCAGATGCTGGCTGCAGGCTTGGCCCTCTGATTCCTCTACCTCTCCAGCTCACTCGCTCAGAGAAGCTTCTGGGTCAAGCCCTGACTCTGCCAACAACCGGCCCTGGCAGGCAGAGCACATTAAGGGGCCTGAGAGGCAGCAGGGGCATCTGTGATGCCGCCCTGGGCTAAGCCAGCATGCCCAGCCTTCAGGGTCCTAGAGCCAGTGGGAAACAGGAAGGAGGGAGCAGGGAGCTGGCAAGTGAAGCCAGAATAAAATATTGATGCCCGAGTCCTGGTAAAGTGGAGAATGCCGCGTGTCCATGAATAAAAGATGGGTCTGAGGAGCAGGCTGGGCAGCGGATTAATTAATCTAAGTGAGCGCTCTGCTTTGTGCCATGGGAGAGCGGGCGGTGAAGTAAACAGACTCACCTCCCAGCCGCTGCCCCAGAGGGTCCGGCAGAGAGCCTCTGTGCCAGGCGGGCAGCTGGGCAGAGCAAGGATATGGGCAGAGCGGCAGCGCCAAGCCCACTCTGGCAGGGAGGGGGCAGAGTCAGCCGGGCGGTCCAGGACCCGTCTGCGCCTCTGTGCCCCAGGCCTGCCAGGGACCCCGTGGGATGGCAGCTTCCCCGGCAGATGGGAAGCACAGAGCCCAGATGCTCTCGGGACTGAGCTTCGGCAGGTGCAGGGTCTTGGAGGTGAGGGGATAGCGGGGCTCTGGGTCCTTCCCCGGTGCCTCAACTGCTGCCTCAGGGAGACTGCGAGCACCTGGATAAGGGAGGCAGAAGGTGGGAAGAAGGTCAATGGCAGCAGGTTTAAGATCTGGTATAGAAAGCCGGGCATGGGCTGGACTTTGCCCTGAGGGAAGTTGGCAGGAACAGAGGACCACAGGTTCTGAGACAGTAGGAAGGGTTGGGCATGGTTGTAACTATTTCGACCCTGGGAAATGCTAACTCCAGGGTCCCGAAGGCTTCTTGCCTTAGGTATAGCATGGCAAATGTGTTAGGGGAGGGGAGTGGCCCCCAGGACTCCTAGACGTGGTGGTGGAGGTCTCACGGGAAGACGGCACTCGGTATCTCTGCTTTTCTCCATCAGCCACTGTACAGGGCAGCTTTCACTGGCTCTTCATAGTTTTGTTTCCTAAAGGTTACACTAGGACTTTGAGCAATGGAGATGTCCCTCATCATGCTCCCTGCCCCCAGGGTCCTGCAGGAGGGAATCGGCTCTAGCATCTGTGCTATCGTAACAGATACTCCCCGGGGAGGAGCACCCCATTCTCATGGTGGCTCCTTTCCCCCACCTCCGACCAGCCTCAGTGGGACCAGGCTGCCCTTTGCTCAGGACATCATCCTGGTGTGCTCTGTGTCTGCAGACAGCACTCCCATCCTTAGAACACTTCCTAGGTGAGGGCTAGGTCCAACTCCAGGTGGCCTCAGCTGATGCCAGCCACAGCCCCGGGCAGGCAGCAGGATACCTCCAGCCTGACCCATGGACACTGGAAACTGGACCCTGAACAGGCCATGCAGAGACGACAGTAAAGGTGGGTGGGTGGACATCATCCCAGGCTGGTTCCCTCCATAGCCACAGCCACAACCATGGTCTCCATCTGCCTCTCCCCCTGAGCCGTGGCCTCACCAGACCATAACAGCCCCAATTCCTCAGTGCCAAGCTAACAGCAAATCCAGTGTGTCCCACTCACTGGGCAATTCATCGTGAGGAGCCCGCTGACATCACTTGTACCCCATCTCGTATTTGTTATTTAACTTTTTACATGTAGTCCTGTCTCTTCCACTAATTCGTAGCTCCCTGAATACTGGAGCAAAGTCTTTTTGGTCGAATGACCTACGTAGCCCAAGGCATATGGGAGGAACATGGCACAGTTGTTAGAGTAAGTGAATGAATGATGAATGGCCCAGCCATCCGCCATCTCTTCACATCTGATTTCAGTGCCCAGTCAGTCCCCACACTACCTGCCTTCAAGGTGGGAGCAAGTACTTACTGAGAGCACCTGCCTGTGTCAGCCCAGAACCAGACAGGAGTGGGACAAGCATCTAACCTTCCCCACGATAAGGCAGACACGTCTCTCCCATCGGACAGATGACAATGAGGCGCAGCACATGGCCAAGATCACCCCGCTGGCAAGTGGCAGAGCGAGGAATGGGTCCTGACCTGAGTCCGGGGTCCTGGCTCACACCTCCACACGACCATAGTGAGAAACAACAGGAATGCAGGGCTACGAAGCCTTAGCTTGCCTCACCTCCCAAAGAGAAAAAGAAGGGCTCTCTGACTGCCGACAATGGTCAGAGCTGGACAGAGCCAAGTGCTCCAGGCTGCCTGGGGACTGTGGGACAGGTCCCATGGCTGACAGCAGAGCGGAGGCCGGTGGTGGAAGGCCCTTCCCTCTCCCAGGGCTCTGAAAGATTCCCCAGAGTCTAGCCAAGCCCACCCAGTTGCCATAAAGTGGGCTGTCTGGTCCCATACACCTTACCATCCCCTGGGCCTGAGCTGGAAGGGGGAGGCAGAGCTGGGGACCCTCACTGCCCAGAAATAATGACAGGTCCTCTGGAATCCTGCCAGAAAGAGGCAGCAGACTGGCCTGGAAGCACATATACTGTCACACACATTTCGGCAATCTACCTCCGGAAGCAGCTCCCAAAGCAGCGGGAGTCTAGAACAAAAGTGGCTGAGGAGCCTGCCATTTCTGTGGCCACAGTGCCACCTGTTAGCTATACATGGCATAGCAGGGAGGGGCCGTCCTTCCGCATCTGCAAGAACTTCCAGACCACTGGCATCCAGGCATTCATTCAACAAATACTTACTCAGCACCTCTGGTGTGGCGAACATTACTTCAGAGGCTGAGTATACAGTAGTGAACAAAACAGACTGAAAGCCCTGCCCTTCTGGTGCTTACAATCTGGGGCAGCGGTGGGGGGGGGACAAATAATACATAAGGCCAACACATACAACACCCAGTATGTGAGAGAGGGAACCAGGTGGAAACAAATCAGGAAGCAGGTGGGGAGTGCTCAGGGGGTTGTGACAGTAGATAGAGTGGTCAGACACGACCTCACTGACACAAGTCTGGGAGGAGAGGCGGAGAGACCATGTGGATTTCTGGGCAGGAACATTCTAGACAGAACAAACAGCAAGTGCAGAGGCCAGGCCAGGCCTGTTGTGTCTAAGGAACAGAAAAGGGAGGATTAAAGGGGGGGGACAGTAGTAGGAGGTGGGACCAGATCCTGTAGGACCTCAAAGGCCAGTGCAAGGGCTTTGGTCCTGCAAAATGGGGCATCACTGCCAGGTTCTGAGCAGAAGAATGGCATAATCTAACTTGCATTTTAAAAGGATCTCTCTGGGGGACGCCTGAGGGGCTCAGTTGCTTGAGCCTCTGACTCCTATTTTTGGCTCAGGTCACGATCTCAGGGTCCTGAGATGGAGCCCCACATCAGGCTCTGTGCTCAGTGGGGAGTCTGCTTGAGATTCTCTCTCTCTCTCCCTCTGCCCCTCCCCCTGCTCACACATACACACTCACAGTCTCTCAAATAAATAAATAAACCTTTAAAAGGATCTCCCTGGGCCCTCAGTTGAGAATAAACTGAGGGGGTCATGGGTGGAAACAAGGACACTGTGAGGAGGCCACGATAAGCTCGAAGCAGGAGACAGTGGAAACTTGGTCCCGGGAGTACCTGAGACGGCGGGTAGAGGAAAGTGGCAAGATTTGCTGTGATGTGAGAAAAAGAGGAGTCCAGGCCTAAACTACAGAGAGAACAGCGTTGCCCTTACTGAGATGTGGGACTGGCTGGCTCGGTGGGAGGAGCTGGGAGCTCTGTTTGGTACTTGTCAGGTCAGAGTGGCCTAATAACGGGCGGTGGGATGAATGAGTTTGGAGCTGAGGGGAGAGGGCCTGCCTGTTAAGAGTCATCAACACTTGGGTGACATTTAAGGCCTTAAGACCGATGAGAATCAGGCGGGTAGAAAAACAAGTGAAGGGGCCAGGGACTGAGCCAGGGAGCCCTCAATTTCTTGGTGTCCTCAGGAAGATGCTGCAGGAAAGTGCAAGAGAGGGAGGAGGACGAGGAGGAGGCAGCGAAGGCTGATGTCTCAGAACCCATGTCAAGAAAGGGCAGGGAGTGAGCAGCCATGTCAACAGCTGCTGATCTCAAGTCAGGGCTGAGAGAGGTCTACAGGCTTCAGTAAGATGCAGAGAGCACCAGTGACTCTGAGAGGTCCAGTTCTGGTGATAGGGTGGGGACCAAAGCCTGCTAGGAGGAAGTGCAAGCAAGAACGAAAGGAGAGAAAATTGGGGACCAGTTGAGACAACCTTCGGTGGGTTTTTTTACAAAAGGGAGGAGGGAGATAAAAAGGTAGCTGGAGGGGTGCCTGGCTAGCACAGTCAGTTAGGCATCTGCCTTTGCCTCAAGTCAGGCTTGACCCCAGGATCGAGCCCCATGTCGGGCTGCCTGTTCAGCAGGGAGTCTGCTTCTCTCTCTCTCAAATAAATAAATAAAATCCTTAAAAAAATTTTTTTAAAGATAGCTGGAGAGGGGGTGGGGTCAAGAGGTTTGGGTTTTGTGGGTTTTTTTAAGATTTTCTTTATTTATCAGAGAGAGAGAGAGTGCAAGCACACAAGGAGGGGGAGGGGCAGAGGCAGAGGGAGAAGCAGACTCCCCACTGAGCAAGGAGCCTGACACAGGACTCGATCCCAGGACCCTGGGATCATGACCTGAGCCAAAGGCAGACGCTTAACCAACTGAGACACCCAAACACCTCTGGGGTTTCTTTTTTAATTTGCTTGAAAGCAACGAGCATAGCTGGGTAGAGAGGGGAGAAGCTGTGGGAGGAGAGGTGGGGATGAGTCATAAGAGGACTGTCCACGAGCAGGTGAAAAGAGATGAGATCCAGTTGTTCATCCCAATGAGATACCACTTCAGACCCCCTGGAAGGGCTAGAATCAAAAACACAGTAACACATGTTGTTGAGGACATGGAGAAATCAAACCCCTTGTATGCTGCTGGCGCGAATATAAAATGGTGCGGCCACTTTGGAAAACAGTTGGGCGGTTTCCTCGAGAAGTTAAACATGGACTTAGCATACACCCAGCAATTCCCCCACCCGGTATACCCCAGAGAAAGACATATATGGCCACGTGAAAATGCGTACACAAATGTTCATAACAACTTAGCTCACAAGAGCCAGAAAGTGGCAACCCAAACGTCCATCCGCTAACGAGGAGACAAACTGCGGTCTAGCCACACGCTGGAATATTATTCACTCACAAAAAGGAAAGAAGTACCGATACATGCTAGAGTAGGCATGAACCTTGGCAACGCGATGCTCAGTGGAAGAGCCACATGGCAAAGGCTCTATGATGTATGACTGTTCACGTGAAATATCCAGCCTAGGTGATTTCATTAGAGGCCAGACTTCCCCACACAGACAGTAGGTGCGTGTCTGCCAGGGACTGCAGAGAGGGAGAGTGGGGAGTGGCTGCTGTTTCACTCGGGGTGATGAAAATGTTCTGGAATTAGGTAATGGTGAGGGTTGCACAACTCGGTGAATACGCCAAAAACCGCTGAATTGTATACTTTTTAAAAGGGTGAATTTTATGCTTTGTAATTATATGCCAGTAATAATTTTGTTAAAAGATCTGGTGGTGCAGATGAGAGGGGCTGCCCTGGGCCGGGAAAGAGACTGAAGACGCAGGCATTGATGGGGGCAGGCAGGTGGGGGTGGTGTGGGCGATCATGGACATTCTCTCCTGGTGGCTTCTCTTTTCTCAGAGACCCAGGAAGTGAGGTCATCGGCCAAGAGTGAAGAGGGAGGCTCCAGTAAGAACAAAGGTACAAAACGACTGTCTAGAAGAGAGAGAGGAAATGAATGGACTGGGAACAGTTAGTAGATTGGAGGGCGGCACTGAGGCCACCGTGACAGAGGCAGAGCCGCAGTAAGTATGCGTAAGTATCCCATGAGTTCCCCCAGACTTGACATGGGTTATAGGCACTATGCTCCCCCACGACATGGCTCTGGTCCCTGAACATGCAGGCACACACGTGGGTGTGCAAACCCTAAAAGATGCCCACACATTCGCTCTCGCAATTTTAAATGCACATTCCCTTCCACTCTGCAATTCCTCTTGGGGAATTCAGCCTCAGAAAAACCTGCGGGTAGACACAAGATGTATGTACAAGGATGTTTCAGGCAGCATTATTAGTAATAGCAAAAAATTGGAAACCACCGGAATGTCCATTACTGGGGAAATGGCGAAATAAATCCTGGCACACTGTGCTATGAAGGTTCCGCCGCAGTAAAGACAACAGGGGAGCCCGTATGTGTGACATGGAAGGATTTCTAAGATGCTTCGTTAGGTGGAAAAGTCAGGTTGCAGAATAATATATGTGATATTAGGCAACTATCTTCCCCCCGTTTTTTTTAAACAAAAATGGCATTTATGTGTGCATATTTACGTTATTACAATATATAAAAGGTCTAGAAAGGATGCAGTTGAGATTGTGAGCGGCAATTTATCTTGAGGAGTAGGTTTTGAAGAGGAATTGAGGGCAGTTAAGGGGTTGAAGGTGTTTTAGAGAGGGGCTTTCATTGCTTCTTTTATATGTTCCTATGTTTCTTAAACTTAGAACATGGAACATAGATGCTTTTGTAATTTAAAAAGAATCCCTATGCCTCCCCACCCCATTCACAGGCCCATTCCTCCCCGGGCCAGCGTCCTGACAGCACAGGCAAAGCTGTGTCCCTAGTGGCAGTGACCAATCCTGGCCAGAGCATGGCCGGGTCCAGACCAGCTTTCCTTTTGCCGGGCCCTCCCCAGCTCTGGGCAGGGGAAAGCAAGCAGGGAGGGGAGAGCCAGCAGTACCTCCCCTTCCCACCCCCATCTCCTCCACAGCTATTCCTCTCCAGCCACTTTCCAGGAAGGAAGGTGTCTGATCAATGCACCAAACCAAAGGCATGAAAGCCCAGGGAAGCAGCTTCCACAAGAATAAGAGCAAGCACTTACACAGCACTTACTGTGTAGCAGGCACGATTCTAAACACTTCATACATGAAAAAAAAGGGGGGGGGACACCTGGGTGGCTTAGTTGGTTAAGCGACTGCCTTTGGCTCAGGTCATGATCCCAGGGTCCTCGAATCGAGTCCCACATCAGGCTCCTTGCTCGGCAGGGAGTCTGCTTCTCCCTCTGCTTGCGCTTTCTCTCTCTCTCTCTCTCTCTCTCTCTCTGGCAAATAAATAAAATCTTTAAAATAAATAAACAAACAAACACTTCATACATGAACTCATGACAACTGTCTGAAGTCCGTACTATGGCTAGCTTCCCTTCACAGCAGATTTTAAAAACACAAACAAACAAAGAGGAAGACTGCACAAGAGGGTAAGTCCCCTGCCCCAGGTGCTAGAGCCTGGGAATCCACAGCCTGGGCCTGCCTCCTCCTCCTGCCTCACTCCCCACCCCTCACCCGGGAAGCTCCGGGGACAGTCTGATAGAGCCACATGCCCTCCTCCAGGGCAAGGCTATGGCTTCCTCACCCCAGACCCCAGGACCTACACATGCATGGTGCCTGGCTGGTGTGTAGCTGGTGCACACGAGTGCTCAACGTGCATTTGCTGAATGAATTCTCTTTCCTCCCACCCCCACCCCCACCCCACAGTGTTCCCCCTGGGCCTTGTCCTCTGGGTCTTGGTTTCCTCATCTACAAAATGAGCAGGTGCACTAGATGGCATATAACAACAACTTAGGGACCATTAAGGTGTTGCTAAGAGAAGCCAGCACTTATCCCAAATCGTGTGACATGAGGGCCAGGGTGGGAAGGTAGGGCAGCTCACATGAGGCCTTCCTTCCTGGGCACTCAGGCCGCCTGGGAACGTCTCACCTACCCATGAGCACAGACAGGTACTTCACCTGACGTTCTCCAGCCAGCCAGGCTTAAAGCTCCTCCAGGAGGCAATTTCCTTGCATAGACCCAGGCACTCTACCATGGGCTCCTCAGGGGACACCCCTGCCCAGCTGGGCGTCAGGGAGACCACGGAAACTGTCCCTGTCCCCCAAGTCGACAATCTTGGCACCCAGGCGGCCACCACAGGTGAGGGAGAGTGCCTAGCCACATGGGTGGCAAGTGGTGGCTCCATGGGGCACAGCTGGCCAGGTGAGCCTCTCTGTGATTCAAGCACAGGGGAGGGGAGGGGATGGTCCAAAGCAGTGTCTCCCGAAGTCTCCATGGGCTGTGCGAGCCCAAGGAAGCCTTCCTACAGTCCTTGTTTACCCAGTCTGGAAAGTGTCAGGACAACCTGGGGGAACAAAGGAGGAGGAGGGGAGCTAACCCTATGTGCCAGGCCCTTCCACACATCAGCTCACAGATGCCCCACATGGTATTAGCACCCCACTCTTCACAGATGAGGACACTGAGGCCCAGAGAAGCCAGGGACAGGGCCAATGTCCCCAGCTGGGACCTAAACTCACCTCCCCAAGGCCAACGCCCACACCTCTCCACAGTGTCGCCTCAGCTCTTAGCAAGCGAGGGCTTCTGAGCTGGGACTCAGATGGCAACCCCGCCCTGTCCTGCCCCACCCCTGAGCTTCCAGCCTCAGTTCTGGAGCCAACCGCCTCCAATCTGTCCAAGGGGTCCTGGGCTAGACTCCACCGGCGGGTTCACTGTCAGGTCCAGAGCTTCTGCCCACCGTGTGGCACCCCCCCAACCCCTGCAGAGCCCCCATCATTTATAAATGGTCCACTCACTTCTCAAGAAAGCCTCCTAGTGAAGCAAGAAGCTAACCCCATCACTCAGCGTTGCACAGCCAGACGACAGCTGACCTCAGCCTTCAAAGGAGGTCTAGGTGACCCACCAGAAAATCAGGGAGGTGAGCCCCCTGTCCTCACATGCACCAGAGGTCACCCTTCAAGGATTTCCTTTCCCTTCCCTGGGATATATTCTGGAGTTCTGTGCATGAGTGCTGGGCCCTGACCCCCTGACAAAGTTCTGGGGAAGTCCATGGTCCTGGCACAACTCCAGGCTGCCAGCTGACCCATGACCCATGTGTGAGCCTCGGGAAAGCTGTCCCTCCTCCCTGCTTCATGCTACACATGCCACACAGCCACCTCAAGACACATCCACTCCCACAGAAAGGGCCCAGGCTCTAAGCGCCCCTGGTCCTCCCCCTCCCCCGCGTCACCCCTCCTCCACAGTCCTGGGCAGCCCACAGGTAGTCCCCATCCCCCTGGGCTGCCAGCCCAGAGCAGCCAACAGAGAGAGGATGAGCAGACAACGCTTCCCCCACCACCTCCTGGGGCCTGTTTCTGGGCCAGAGGCCAGACAGGAGATTTTCCTGGAACCTCTAGGGCGCAAAGATGCTGAGAAACAGGGGGAGGGAAGAGCCTGAAAGGAACAGGCAGAACAAGTGGGGGTGGGGAGAGGGTGTTACCTGACCCATCTGGGCCACCCAGGTCCCCCCTCCTCCCCAGTGTTCCTGACAAGTGTCTATACACAGGAAAATCGCACCACCCCTCCCCAGAAAGCCACCCAAATTCCAAGGCCCGAGTCAGTTCTGCCCCCCAGAGCTCTGTGTGCCTGCTGCAGGCTGGCAGGGACTCCTCTAAATCCTGCAGCCTCCCTGGGGCCTCAGACTGCTGGCTGGCTCTTCACTCTGGGTTGGGTCAGATCCTCACCCTGTCCTGTCTCCTGGAGGCCCGTTCCAAGCTTGTCAGACGAGACGGCAGAGCATCCAGGGAGCGCTGCAGGCCATTAAAGGGATTGGGTGAGAGGGGTTGTATTTGAGTGTGTGTGTGTGTGTGTGCGCGCATGTGTGTGTCTATAAGCATATGCATATGTGAGCATTTGTCAGTATGTCTGTAAGAATGAAAGAGTGTCTGTGTGCTTGTATAAATGTGTATGCATGCGTGTGCGTGTGCATGTGTGTGTGTCTGGTGGGCATGACCTCCCTTTTTCCTGCCCACTGGTGAGCAGGTCCCTTTGGTCTCAGAGCAGCCCAAACAAGGCAGGACTGTTGCCGGAGCCTTCTGGGGTGCCAAGTGGAGAGGAGCTCACAGGGGCAGAATAGAGGCCCTCAACGAGCTCCTGCTCCTGCTGGGTCGGATCCCTGGTCTGACCCCAACTACCATGACTGTCCAAGCCCAGTTTCCGGTGAGATCTGCCTCAACTCCTTCCTGCCCTGGACTGGGCTGGACTCTCGCCTTGCAGCTGCCCCCTCCCGCTCCCAGGGCCCCTCTCCTGGGGCTCAGTTCTGCAAACGCGTAGCCCCCGACAGCCACCCCTGAAGACTGGAACCCCTTCCATAGTCCATTCACTGCCAACCAACTTGGCTATTTCCACCACAGCTCGGAGCCCGCCCCAAAATATGAGGCCTCCAAGTCTGGCCTACAGTCCAACACCTTTCCTGCAGGAGCTCCCAAGCTCTTGCAGCTCCAAGTCCCAGTTCTCAGGCTGAGAGCCACCAAAGGCCCTCTGCTCACTTGCAGAACCTGGAGCAGAGCCACACCTCCACAGACCAGCATGCAAGCTCCCCTGGCCAGCTCAGAGGCAGCTCTGCCACACTCCCCAGTCCCCGGGACCCCAATGGGGCAAGCGCCATCCACCCATCCAACAAAGGTATATTACCTGACAGTGCCAGGCCTTGAGGATCCTGAGGGGGACCCATTATGGTCCTTCTCCCTCTCAGGGTATGAAAGAATCTCAGAAAAGGAGCAGCTTCCAAGGACTGTTCAATGGAACTTTGACCAATGCTGACCAATGGAACCAATGGAACTTTCTGTCAGGATGCTAATGTTCTCTATCTGCACTGTCCGATACGTCAGTGAATACTGAGCATTTGAAATGTGGCTAGTGCGGCTGAGGAACTGAATTTTTAATGTGACTTAAATTGATTTATTTAAATGTAAATAGTCACCCATAAATAACTAAAAGCTACTATATTGGACCACACAGTCCTAGGAGCTGTGGGAGCACAGAGAGAGAAAGGGGGAGGAAGCTTCAGGGAGGAGACAATATTTGGTGGAGCCACGTGGGACTCCAGAATGTTCTTTCAACAAGTATTTACAGAGAGCCAAGAAAGGCCAAACACTGATGACACAGCAACAGACACCCAGGTGTGGGAGGTGTAATGACAACCAGGTAGTATTAACCAAGTAGAGGGTTCTGCTCTGGCATTGAGGAGGGCTCCATCTCAGTGCAAGTCAGGGAGGACTTCCTAGAGAAAGTAGTTTCTAAGATGAGGCCTAGGGGAAGACTGTCCCAAAACGGGAAAGGTTGTGCAAAGGTCCTGAGGCAACAGAAAGCCTGATGAGGATTAGGAATAGGAAAGCCCTTACACAGATGGCAGCCAGAACAGCCCTGCAGCATAGCTCCACGCTGGTAGTCAGCCAACTCACTCCTTCTTCTTCTTAGATGTCCACTGGAATGCACTCAGCCCCAGCCGGCCCCATGAGCATATTTTGGAAAATCTTGTCACAGCCTCCAGCCTGACCAAAGGCTTCTCTGACCTCCTGCATCCTTTCTGAGGTCACTGCTGGGTGGGGCCCGAGCCCTTGTCCCTCCAGGAGTTCCTGACTCATCACGGAAAAAACTGAAAAGCCCAGACTTTCTCAAGAATCTGTCCAATGCTAGAGGGGGAGGGCAGCTGTAACCCCAGCTCCAGGACACAGGGACAGTGGAGAGGGGCAACGAGCAAATCAGGCAGAAGAAGATGCTGAAACAGAGACCCGGGCCCAAAGTGAGGTGGAGACTGACGGTAAGTCTACAGAGAGAGGAGGCGGTGGTCACAGACACAGAGACAGATGGCCCAAGCCAGCAGGACAGACAGACAGAGATACACCCACCAGCGACAGCGAGCTTAAGCCAAAAACAAAGGGCCACTCTTAGGTACACACAGCTGGAGACTGACTGACAGGCTGCCAAAGACAGCCAAGGACTAGAGGCAGACCTGGGAAGAGGTGGGGTGCGGTGCCCCTGGGCAGCTCTGAGCTCGGGACACACCCACGCAGGCACTGGCTGCACTCGCAGAGCAAGCCGGGAGGGGGCGGTGTTGCTCCAGCCACCGCCCACGAGCCTGGAGTCCAGCTTCCCAAAAATGGGCAAAGTCAGACTCCCTCTGACAGAGGCCGCAGACCTGGCAGCAGCCTCACTGAGAGGTGGAAGAGACTTGGATGGGGAACTCAGCGTATTCATACCCTAGCCTGGAGACCCTTCCCTCCTCAACCCAGCATATTCTCAAGCCTGCCCCTTCCCTCCACATTCCCGATCTCCAGACACCTGCAGGGCGGGGGGCGGGGGGTGTGTGTGGCTCAGGGCCGAGCACTGAAGGGTGGAGCCAGGGGGACGTGCCAATTTCCCTGCTCTTGCTGTAAAGGGCAGGAGCAGATGCTAGGTCCTGCCGCAGGGCCTAGTCCCCTCCTTTACATCCTTCCCTGCAGGCTCTTGGGTTCAAAGCACCCCTCACATAGATACAGAGATCTTGGCTGACCCCATGATTTTCAGCAGCCAGCAAGGCTAAAAACACAAGGGTAACCATGGGCTGCAGTAACAGAACCTACTATCTATGCAAGACCGCAGTCAGCGGCAAGGAAGTCTAAGCCTCTGGTCACATCTCCAAAGGGCCATTGACAAGTCAGTGTGACCGAGGAGGAAGGCCACTGTGGAGCTATCACACGTACAGAACTACCAATGAGCACAAACACTGTGTCAAACACTGCATAGATTTGATCCTACCTAATCCTTACAGCAACTCAGATCATTCTACCCATTTCACAGACAAGAAAGCTCAAAGCGGCGCCGCCTCCAATGATGATTCTGTAGGTGTGGGTATTTCTCAAAGCTCCGTTTCCGGATTCTCCTCCTCCTTCTCTCTACATATTTCCTGAGTAGCTACATCCACTCCCATGACCTAGGCTTAATTTGAGAATTAAGCCTTTTGCTTAGATCTTTCTCATGGGTTCCAGACCAGTCTACTATCCACCTGCTTCTTCTGATCTTCTTGGATGTCTTCAGGGACCTAACGTACGTGCCCAACCATGACCCCTCATCTCCACGCAGTGAGTGACCACGGCGTACCCCCAGCGCCCCTCAGCCCACCTCCTCCACACCCAGCCCAGCCAAGCTCCGCAGCCTGCCCACGCTGCCCCCACGCCCACCTGCAAGCACCACTCTCTAGCCCCGGCCCACCTCCTGGCCAGGCCCCCACGGTCCCCCTCCCCCTCCACCCATCTCACACTCCCAGCGGCTCTCTGTGGCCGTTCCTGTCCACACCACAGCCAGACTGGTCTTTTCAAAACATAAATGGAGTCGCATCACTCCCCCACCTAAACCCCTCCAGTGGTTCTGTATCAGCCTCGGGGCAAAGTTCAAGGTCTTTGCTGCAGTCTGAGCAGCCATGATAACCAGCCTCCCCCTACAGCGACATTTAGTGTCAGGCCAGCCCAGCACCGGCTCATCACTCCCTCCAGCCCGGCAGGCTCCGCACCAGACCTCTCCCTGCCCAGAGCGCATGCCACTCTCCCATCTTCCTGTCCTTGGGCCTTCCTGAAGCTCCTACTGAGGAAATGTTCTCAGAGCCCTCGGAGCCTCTCCTTAGCCTCTGTGAGGATTTCAGGTGTAATTGTGTCTTCGGCCAAGGGTGAGCTCCAAGAGGCTCGGGACCAGGTCTGTCTGGGTCACTGCTGGGTCCCCAGCCCCCAAACTGAGCCAACCCTGTGGTAGGCGCTGAACAAATATTTGCTGATCGAGTCCCACGCCTTCCATGCCTCCTGGGGGAGCCCGCCTCTGGACACATCTAACTCTGTCACTCCTTCTTACTGAGCTGAACTCCTCTCAGGCTCTTGAAACAACTTCCATCAGGTCAACTCAGAGATCCTGGGCAGGGTCAAGCAGCTTCCCCTCTTCCTGTGTCCAGCCTTTCCTCTTGCCACACTCCCCTCATCCACCTTGATGCCCTCATCTGCCCCTCCCAGGTCAGGAGACTTTCCAGGCACCTCTCAGCAGGCTGCCGGGTGCCACCTCTCCTCCTCCAGACCCCCAGTTCCAAGACCCCACAGAGGGTATCCAAGGCTATGACCTCAGAGGCCCAAAAGAAGGGCACCCACAGGGGGATTCAAGGCCTTGGGGGGAGGGTCCACACTGCATACTGCTGAGTTCTGCTGAGGACCACTCACTTCAGTCTCCTCCCTCCTCCCACTCGCCCCTGAGGACTGTGGTCCTCCTTCAGAGTGCCATTGTCCCTGGAAAGGAGAAACAGCCCAGAGAGGGAAGGAGGGAAGGGGGTTTTGGAGCACAAGCGTGAGGTGGGGAGAGAAACCCGTGCCTGAAGAACAGTGAGCTGGTTGGGAAGGATTGCTGCCCCAAGGCGATCGAGGACTGGGGTTTGGCTCAGTAAGAGCAGCAAAAGGGCAAAGTGGTAAGGCAGTTAAGAGCTTACCACAAGAATGGTAGAAATGACGTCATCGAAGCAGACTAGAAAGGAAAATGAACACAAGAGAGGATTGAAAAGAAAGCAGAAGTCCTAATGACATTTTTAAAAACCTTTGTCCTGAAGTAGTTGACTGGAGGGGAAGATGGGAAGGAAGAGCACGCACGTCATAGTATGGAAAGGGAGGGGGAAGGGAAAGAGGGTGGGGCTCCTGAGCCCGGGGCAGGAATGTGAGCCATTCCCATTGGAAATCCTGGATGCTCTGGATTTTCACAGGCAGCTGGAAGAAGGGAAAGAGAAAGGGAGGGGCAGGGATGGAGCAAAGCTAACTGAAGGGAGGGGCCCTGGTGACTCAGGGCCTCTGGTTTGGCGACAACCCCTCGGAAGTAGGAAGGACTGTTTGGGGACCAGCTGTGGGCACAAGAGACAAGCAGAGTCTGGTTGCCAGTTTTCCCAAATGGACATCTGGCCCAGCCCATATCAGAGAAATCAGGAGGGAGAGGGTCCAGCCAGGGGTGGGAGAGGATTCCGGGGTGCCACATGAGGCAACCTCCCAGGTGGGCCTCAGGGGAGAGGGTGTTCAGGACACTCCGTGTCGAATCATGTGGGTGCAGTACGTGCATTTTCTGCAGGAATAGCTCTCCTAAGCAATTCAAAGACATGCGTGGCCCCAGAAAGGCAAGGGGACAATGGCTGAGTGATCTTTGGACACCATGTCTGAACTCAGGCCAAGGGCAGCATTCCAGGGCTTGTGGGAAGGGTGTAGGGCCATTTTCCTGGAACATCTGCCAGCCACAACGGAAGGAGCTGGCAGGAAGGAGTGCAGCAAAGTTTCCCAGCTCAGTCCCTCTTCCTTGTCACTGAGCACCTCCTCTTAAGGTTTCCCAGCCCAGAAATATTTGTGAGCCATATCACCGGACAATGAACTGGATGCTGGGCACATGCAGGTGTGAAAGAACAGCCCTCATCTTCGAGATGCTCGTGGTCCTAGAGGGTAAGAGTTTCCATCTTCTCACCTGGCAGCACCCAGGTGAGGCACGGAGTAGATGGTGCGGGCCTTTGCACGTGCTTTTCTCCACTGGGATACCGTTCCTCTCCGGACGTGTCCCCCAAATAATCCTGCCAACACATGTCACCTGCTTAACTCCCCTGCTCCCAGGGCAACAGCAGCTTAGAGGTCACTCCTTCTAGATGACCGTCAACTCCTGGCCCTTTCACTGACTAGCTAAGAGACCCTGAATAACCTACTTGATTTTTTTTTTTTAAGTCTCTGCTTTCCCCTCTGTAAAATGGAGGGGCGTTGGTTTTGTGTTTATTTTTTTTCCAGCTTTACGGAGATATATCTAACATAGAACACTGTGTGGTTTTAAGGTGTATAAAGTATTGATTTGATACATTTATAAATAGCAAAATGATGACCACCATAGCATGAGCTAACACACCTCCCTCCTGTCACATAAGTACCATTTCTTTTTTGTTGTGAGAACATTTAAGATCTATTCTCTCAGCAACATTTGAGTATATAATATAGTATTATTAGCTCTAATCACCATGTTGTAAATTTGAACCTCAAAACTTGTTAATCTTTTTTATTATTGAGATATAATCGACATCACATTATGTTAGTTTCATGTGTGTGAAATGATTCAATAGTTGTATATTTTGCAAAATGACCACCACAATAAGTCGCATTAATATCCATCACCACACATAGTTAACAAAAAAATCTTATGATGAGAACTTTTAAGATCTACTCTCTCAGCAACTTTCAAATATACAATACAGTATTCTTAACTACAGTCACTGTGCTGTACTTTACACTCCCAGGGAAAAAATGGAGGGTTTCTTGGGGGGTGGGGGGAAGGGGCAGAGGAGGAGAGAGAATCCTAAGCAGGCTCCATGCTCAGCACAGAGCCCGATGTGGGACTCCATCTCTCGACCCCAAGATCATGGCCTGAGCCAAAATCAAGTGTCAGACGCTTAATAGACTGAGCCTCCCAGGTGCCCCAAAATGGAGGTTTTGCTAGTATTTATTTCATAAGGTTATTTTGAAACTCAAATAAGAAATTCCACATAAAGCAACTCAGTGCAGTGCCTGGCAAATAGGCCAAATACAAATACACACTTGGGTAGTTTTTCTGTCTTGCTTCTCTGCCTGGCTGGTGGGAAGGCAGGATGCTGAGGAACTGCCCTTCCAGGAACAAGAGAAGGAACTGGGCACAGAGATGCCTGGGGGAACGGAACAGACAGAAAGAGGAAAGGAGAGGAGGCATCCCAAGTTAGAATTTAGGCCTGGGACTCCAAACATCCCATGAAATAGGCTATGGGGTCCGGTGGCCCTGAATTCTAATTGCAGCTCTGTCCCCAGCTTGCTGCGTGACCTTAGGCAGGTTACTTAGCCTCTCTCAATCCTAGCTTCCCCGTCTATAAAGTGGAGATAGTGATATTAAACTAGAGACAACTATCATTGCCTGTCTTGCTTACCAGCCCCTGCCAAGTGTAAGGGCAGACCCCCTGCACCCGTGCGCATGCTGGGTGGGGTCTCCCTCCTGCTTGGAACTTTGAACTAAGAGATACAGCAGGACATGGCGGGGGTGCTAAGAGTGAAAGGCCATATGATGTTGGTTGAGGCTGCCACCACAGGCTCTGTTCCAGTAGGACTCGGACGCGGAAATCCCAGTACACTGAGCAGTGTGGCTGGTGCAAAGGGGAGTGGGTAGCAGACAGAAGCAGAGGTGGCAGAAAGGCCATTGCTCGAGCCACCCTGATGCCTGTGAGAACCCCAACATCCCAATCACTAGGTATCCAAGCAACAAACACCTCTGTCACCCTGAGGTCAGAAAAGTCGTAACTGGAACCTATATCCTGCTCAAAGCTGGTCTTGAAATGAAAGTATTAGCCCAGAGGGTGCTCACTAGTGATGATGACGATGGTGTCCAGAACCCAGCACAGGTTTAAGAAATCTCAGGAAGCCCCTCCATTCTGCCCCATGGCATAGGAGGCTGTGATGAGCCCAGGGAGCCCACATGGTTCCGTGCTCATGGGGCTGAGCAGCTGCACTCACTGGGCCCTCCCCACCACTCCTCGCAGCACACCCCAGCCGGTCCTGGGCACTTGCAGATGCCCCAGCAGTGGCCAATCAAGGTCAGGTGGATGGAGATACATCCGCAAGATTGCACAGTCAGGGCTGGGGTGGGGGCAGGAGCCACTGTGGCGGCACACCTGGGTGGTGCAGCTTAGGGTCGTCTCAGGGAAGAAAACACCTCCGGCGTCTGGCTTTGACCTTCTGTGTGACCTCGGGAAGTCACCTAACTTGATCTGTCTCCTGGCAGTGAAACAAGGGTGACAGCAGAACCTACTTCCCGGGTTGAGGGAGAGGTAGAAAGAGACCAGAGAGGTCACCAAGGGGCAAAGTCTGCGAACGCGGAAACCATGGAGTAGAGACTACCAACAATGCAACTGGTCCCTGGAAGAGAAGCAGCCAGATGGAAAGTCCTGGCTTCGCTACAGGGCACACTGAGGCAGGCCTGGTGCCAGGGCTGGGCTCCCTCCGGCCGCTGTCTCGGGATTCCACCAGCACCACCTTCCCTCCTCAGCGCACAGCCTGGCAGCCCACCTGCACTTCATTGCTTCCCATCCCCATTCAGGCTCTTACTCCTCCAAGGGGCTCCCCCAAGCTGTCCTCATCAGCCACACCCCTCTTCCCGCACTCTAACAGCTTTCATCGTGAAATCAGATTTGCAGGAAAACCCTAAGAACACAGCACTGGTGGGTTTTCCTTCTGTCCTCCAGCCACCCGCCGCCACTGTCCCGGAATGAGGGAAAGCTCAAGCCCCTATCTTTGGGGACAGGGACAGCATGTCCAGGAAGTAACAATCTCGTACCCATCTAGGACCTTGTCATTACAGTGCAAGTTTGGGGACAGTGTAAGTCACACTCTGTCCACTTTTTGTGACAGAAAAAGAATTCTTTTTTTTTTTTTTAAGTTTTACTTATTTAGGTAATCTCTACACCCAACATGGGGCTCGAACTCATGACCTGGAGATCAAGAGCCTTGTGCTCTTCCGACTGAGCCAGACAGGTGGCCCAGAATTTACTTTTTAAATTCAAGGTTTTCTTTATTTCAGCTCACAAAATACAAGTCAAGTCTCCAAACTAAAAATGTATTAATTTCCCAATATTCCTATACTCTGCAGGTGTATGACCTCTTACTTTTAAAATCATTTAATATGACTTTTAAAATGACTTCACACAGGACGACTGTCAAAGGTCTGGATCAGGCTGCCTTGCTGAGAGCAGTGAGACAGCTCCGAACATTTATAGGCAGAACAAAGGTGCTTAAGACATTGAAAAAATTACTTTACACAGGACTTCTTTTAGGAACGAGAACATGGTTACCTAATCCCTCCTTTTCTTGCTGATGCTAAGAAACCATGTTTCCAAGCCAGAACTCCTTTTTTAATAGACTTAATCCCCCTGCCCCCACAAATGCACAGCCTGCCCCATTATCAACATGCCCCACCAGATAATTCACTTTTCATTAACCTCACAGGAACGTGATCTCTCACTTCATAACTGGATTATTTGGAACCCACTTAGCACAAAACTATGGGGACTGAATCTTAATGCGCTTAGTTAATACTTGGACTGTCTGCCTCCCGCAGGGTGATGTGTGCTCACAAGGGAGGAGCCCAGTGTGGGCTGCTCGGTGCTGCATCTCGGAGAGCCTACACAATGCTTCCCAAGAGTGGGGAGCTGAGCTTGAGGAAATCAGTAAGACCCTCACAGAAACAGGGACCAAGCCATGAATCAGCAAGCCTAACCAGATAGCCAGCCACCACCACGGCCTTATCACCTACCCTCACCATAAAGGGACACCCAGAGGCGAGAAGATAACCACCTCAGCAGCCCCCACCCACGTATCTCTCAGCCCCCAGGGGAGTTGGCTCCACAGTTCAGCTGCAGAGAGAGAGAGCTCTGCTCTCCCCTCACCTAGGAAGGCTGGGAAGGGCCAGGCTTCCTCGGCCCCAACTCCTCACCATGATTTATGGAGAGTGGCCCCCCCAGGAAGGAAGCCTCAATCAAGGACCTGCCGAGAAACACAATAACTTAATGAATTAAGCTCCATTTGGATGGTTTGGGTTTTTTTTTTCTCCTCTGCCACAACTGTATCTTGATTCCAGAGGTGTGTCTCTGGTGGGGCCCCCAATAAACACATTGTCTGGTTTCTGAACAACTGGGGGGAGGGGTTGAAAAATTAAAAAGAAAAGCAAAGAAAAAAGAACTCACCAGGATGCAACAATGGGGACATTGTCCTTATGGACGACTTCGTGACCTTATGCTGCTGCCAGAGAGAACACCCCAAAGTCCAGGAAAACAGCAGAAGAATGGTCATGAATCAAGCTTCCTGCTACTGGATGTGTTTACCTCTTGTAGGAGCATATTTGATGTTGTCTGAGGAAGCTGTCCTTTCAGGACCTTTCCCAGGACAGGAGAGACCGAGAAAGGTGACCTCTGTCACATACGGAGGGTCAGGATAGAGCCTGAAGGTTGGGGGGTGGGGTAGGGTCCTCCAGCTGAAGAAGCCACAGTCATTGTACCTGGCTAGTGGGCTGGGTTCACGTTACTGCCTCTGCTTATTTCCCCTATGTCGTCCCTGAACTTGGAGCAGTATTTTGTTCCATCTTGACCCAGCTGTGTTTAGGGATATCGAGGCAGTGATCCCAGTTCCAGCTCAGGCTCCGCCAGCGCCTCAAGCCAGCAGGGTGTGGCCACAGAGCTCTTTAGGGGCTGAGCCAAGGGAAGCAGCATCCCCGGAGCAACTGAAACTTCAGAATCCAAACCTGATCAGTACGTGGGAGTGTCCCTCTAGCCCGCCAGCCCCGGGGAGCTGGGATTTGACTGTACTCAGTCAGCCAGTTTCTCTAGCCACGGCTTCCCAGCATCCAGATCTGTTCCCTGGCTTCCCCCACCCAGGAGTCCTCCCCAGGGTCACATCACACAGAGCCTTCTCCCATGCTGTACTCCCAAAGGCGGAGGTGGACACCAGTCCCAGCCAGGGTCTCCACGGATGGGAAATCCTCCCATCTTTCCTTCCTGGCCAACTCCACTCTGCCTGAAGGGTAAGTCTGCAGTCGCAAACAGGATCCTGAGCGAGTATGTTCCCCTCCTGGCAGCTCTCCCACTGCGGGATGGGTGCATGCCAACAAAGTTACATATGGAATGTGAACTGGATTTTCCACTGGCTTCCACTAGGCAAGCAGAGATGTGTTTCCCTGCAAGAAAGGAGGGCAGACGAGCAGGGTCTGGGAGTGGGAAAAAGAAGTAAGCCAGGCTACATGGGGATCTCATTACCCCAGGATGTGGTTTTAATTCTGCCCTTCCCTTGCAGGCTTTACCCTACGTCCCAGTTTATGAAAGGCTCCAAACTAAATATATGGGATGTCATTGCAACATGGAGATCCTGGCTCAGTTTCTAGAGATTGTGCAGACAGTGGGGAGAGGCAGGGGACAAGCACAAACCGAGGAGAGGAACCACAAATTGTCAATGCCCATTTGAACAACGCAGAGCCTACCTCCAGGCTGCAGGGCAGGGCCTGGGCCAGCTCTGGACAGGATCCCCAGGCAGCCACCCCAGTGAGCACTCAGGGAGGGCTCCCTGACCCCGTGGGCATGCCTTGAGCCCTCCAGGGCCCAGGCCCCTCTGGCGGGCGGGATGGATCTCGCCTCCACTCCAACACAAACACTCCCTGGCTGCCAGGCTGGCTCCTTACAATGCTATCGGCAGATTTTCCTCCTGACTCCCACACCAGTGGGCTCCTCCACACCTTTGTTCCTGCTCCCCCCTCCTCACCCTAACCCTGCCCACCCTTTGCCCCACCTGCTGGATTCTTTCCCTTCCTCCAAGGCCCAGCTCTAGTCACCCCTCCCTCAGAGGCCCTCAGTGACCTGCAGGACCCCCCTGCTGACCCCACCCACACAGTCTTCTGTGTCTTCCCTTCTCCCCTTCTCCCTCCCCACATCCAAGCCCCTCTCAGCACAAAGGATCCTTCTCGGCTCCTCCCAGGACCCTGGATCTCCTCAAGGACTGGCCCAGGGGCATTTCTTCAAGGGATGGTCACTTTGTGGGAGTTCCTCAGTTTACTCCAGTCCCTCTCATTCCACCTGCTCTCAGGAAGAGGACTGTGGCCTTCTGATGCCCAATCCAATGCCCACGCCATCCCTGTCTCTCTGCCCTCTCTGAGGTGGGCCGTGCCAGTAACTGCCACCCCCTCCTTGACCTTCACGACGACCTCTTTGGGTTTTCTTCCTGCTTCTCTGCACATTGCTTTTCTAACTCCTTTTCAGGCTCTTCTCCTCAGCCAGCCCCTCCAATATGCTGTTCTCCGGAGTTTTGTCCTAGACCCTCTTCTCACGCCGCCCCCTCCCAGGTCCCCTTGAACGGAGCCCCCCGTCCCCTCCATCCCTCCATGCTAAGGAGGTGTCTGACCTCCGCTCCATGTAGTATGGCCTGATGTTCCAGTTCCCCCCACAATGGCCCCCAGTCCTCCATACACACCCAATACCTTTATTCAGACCTGGTAAAACAGCCTCCCCCCAGCTCGTGCCCAGAGATTCCCCCCCATCCACCCTTCCCCTGCTGCCAGGGCCATATAGCTAGGAAATGAGGGGACACTATTTTATTGGGAGCTTAGGTGACAGGCACTATGCCAAGAGCTTTCTCAGATGCCAGTCCACTTAATCCCTGATGACCCTGTACATTCGATATTATTACACCCATTTTTATTTATGAGGGAAACTGAGGCTCAGAAAACATAAGCAAGCTGCCTGAGTCTTTTGTTTTTTAAGAATTTTTTAAAGATTTATTTACTTATTTGAAAGAGAGACAGGGGAAGGGGACAGGGGCAGAGGGAGAGACTCTTAAGCAGACTCTATACTGAGCACAGAGCCCAAAGCGGGGCTCGACCTCACAAACCTGAGATCACAACCTGAGCTGAAACCAAGAGTTAGATGCTTAACCAATTGAGCCACCCAGGCGCCCCTTAACCTGCCCAAGTCTTAACACCACTACAGACAGAGTTGCATTTGGAGCGTGGGTCAGCCTGCCCTCAGTGCCTGGGCCCCATGCATTTCCGACCTGCTCCCACAAATGCAAATCTCATCTCACCAGTCCATACCTCCTCAGTGCACTCCAGACAAAATCCGAACTCCACAGGATGGTGTCCAAGACCATCCTCAAGCCGTCCCAGCCTGCCTGCTATGCTAGCCAGATGGCATGGCCCAGCTTGCCTCCAGAAGCTGAGATGTTCCTGCCCCGTAGCTTCAGTACATTCAGCTTCCTCTCCTCTCTATCCAGAAAACTCCTCATTCCTTAAGACCAGCAGAGAGGGGCGCCTAGGTGGCTCAGTCATGAAGCGCATCTGCTTCAGCTCAGGTCATGATCCCGGGGTCCTGGGATCGAGCCCCGCATCAGGCTCCCTACTCTGCAGGGAGCCTGCTTCTCCCTCTGTCCCTTCCCCCATTTCTGTCAAATAAATAAATAAAATCTTAAAAAAAAAAAAAAGAAAGAAAGACCAGCAGAGTGTCGCCCTCGCTGGGAAACCCCACCCCCCCAATCTCCCCAGGTGAAGCAGCCATCTCTCTGGACCTCCCAGGACACTCTGTGCTTGCTGGGTGCTGGCACTCTCCTCCCTGCCTTGTAATCAATCACTTGTTTAATCTTGCAAGTGTCATTTTTACTTTGTAGCCCCGGGGACCAGGCCTCAGGAAAAGGAGAACAATCAAATGAGCTCCATCCCACCTGAGACTCTGAGAACCAGACCCTCTGGAGACAGACACTGCAGCAGGCACCCTGCACCTTCAAGAAGCGCCCCAAAAGATTCTCACACCCAGTGAAACTTGAGAATCTCTGATCTAGACCAGAGCTTGGCCCTGATCTTTACCGGGCCAGCCTCATGTGGTCAGATACTCGGCCACTATCTGCTTATACACAACCAGGACAATTATTTCCCAAACTGTTTCATGTCAGGACAGACAGAGGAAATAACATTTTAGGGCACTCTGGAGTAAACAAAGCTGCGCAGAGCTGAAGATAAAAGGCCCGGGAGCTGAGCAACCCTGGGTTCCACCCAGCTGAGGAGGTCAACACCTCGGCACACCTGGAACTCGCTCCTGACACCTGCTCAGGAAGCTCTGCTTACTAAGAGCTACCCGCAGGCACAGGCAGCCAAGCCCAGCTGGCCGGCACTCACGTGGATGCTGGCACTGACGAGCTCCCATGAAGCCCCTGGGGAGTGACGGCCTCACAGTCAGCCGCGGCTCACACAGCAGCATGGGCCTCCATAGCTCGGGACCATTCCCACTGCAGGAAACTAACTCGGGGTCTCCTGGCCCTAGGCACCACCCACAGGAGAAAGAAAAGTGAGAGCTCTGAGTATCCCCTGCTGGGCTCAAGACTTGCCCTTGGGTCCATCCCTCCAGCCCCACTCCTGCCCTCCCCCCGGCTGGGGTAGCCAGAAGTGATCTGTGAGCAGGGATGCTGAGCTTTCCCCTGCCAGAGGAAGGCTGCTACAGGAACTTGATCTACTTCCAGAACCTTCATATTCAGGGACATGGCTTAATGAAATAAATGGAGGGAGGGTTTGGCAAGTCGACTAGGTACTTGAGGCTACTGCGAGCTCTGAAATCATCCTTCAAAGCTCTTCCGTGCCAGGTAGGGCATATTCTCTATGGGCCCCACGCCCACAGGCTGACATTTCCGGAGGGCCTGAGAAGTGCAGAAAATTTTCCTTTATAATATATTAAGGAGGAACTGCAAGCTGGAAGAATCCTTAAATTTCTGAGTCTTTAGATAAGGAGCTGATGCCCCGAAATCTCCTAAGTGCTGAGCTCCTGATTAAAAGATGCATCTGGGGTGTTAAGAAAAGAGCTCTCAGGATGTACTATAGAAAAAAATCATCTTTCTCCCTTGGCTTTAACCAGTCAACAGGAGAATGTGCATTCTAAGCAGCAGCTGGGGACCTCTGAGTAAAAGAGCCACTAACTGAGGAAAGGGCCCACGGTGCTTAGCACCGCGTGAAGTATAAATGGACATTCAACGGTTTGTAAACTATTGGTTGCATGGGTAGGTGGGTGATGGATGGATACATGGATGGATGGACAGACAGATGAAGGTGAAGCAGCTTCCCCTTTTTGGGAGTTCCTCCCTTCAGCACTATTCCTAAAAGGGTCACATCACTGTGGATGACACCTTTTAGATACCCTCCCCACCATTCCGCATGGGCAGAGACTGGTTCAGCTGGCTGGACCCTGGGCAGCACATAGAGGGCCGTGGAAGGAAGGAGGAATAGAGAGACAGCCTCCAGAGGGTATGGAAAGGAGGACACCCTGTTGCCAGGTGATCCTAGGTCTACGTGTATTTATTAATCTAGCATTCTGTTTTGTTTTTTCTTTTTCAGCCTCAGCCAGAAGTGCTGCACCTTCCCCCCCTCCCGCCCCCGGCCTGCCTCCCTCCGCTAGGGGCCACCACAGAACAACTGAGCCAGAAGGGCCTACAGACCATCTAGTCGGAGGAAGCAAAGTGGCGCCCACACATGTTGTGTTTGGCCTCTACGGCCACTTAACATTTTATTAACATGCCCAAATCAGACTTTATATAAAAATAGATTTTGTTTTTCTTGGGAAAAAACCCCAAAAGATCTGGCCACACTTCTCCTAGTGACGCTGGACGGGCACCGGGAAGAGGCTCCCATGTCAGAGGTACGCCCTACAGTCTGACACAAGTCCCCACCCTGCCCTACTGACAGCTCTGCCTGCTTCAATCACTTAACAGTTTCTGCCTGTCTGGTCCCAAGGTGCGGGGGCCCTACGCACAAATCCAACACCCTCACTCTTACAGATGAGGAAACTAAGGCCCAGGGGAGACAAGACCTAAGTTCACACGACAAGATGTTGGCAGAGGCAGGAACGGGAACCCTAGTAACGACAGGCTTGTCAGCATGCGGCACAGGGTGGGTTTTTTCAATATTACTGAATAAATGAATGTGTGAATTAATTAAACATCCATTTTTTCTCCCCCAACTAACCTTCAGGTTTGCCCCATCTGTGCTATTCCAGCTCTGCCATCCATGCCGCTCAAAGCAACCACCCCGGGAGCTAACTCTGGGCTTGCTTTCCCTGGACCAGAGCTCTCCTGCTAATCTCTGTGCCCCAGCCTTGCTGAGACATGCTGGCTGGCTTAGCGATCCCAACATCCCTATTATCTACAGTCACATCCAAGTGGAGGAATTGTCCTCATTTTTGGTTGCCCAGCATCTTTTTCTGCTGGTAACGGTCTCCCAATGTTCTCCTCCCCCACTAGGGGAAAGACAAACTGGGTCCCTGTTAGGTAATCAGAGCCCTGGGTATGGCCTCACCTGGAACTAACACAATCCCTGGATCGTGAGCCAACAAATTCTCTTTCTTGCCTAAGCCAAGCTGGGACAGGTTTTCTGCCATTTGCAACATAAAGAGAGCGCCTGGGGACTTTCCCCAATATTCTCCTCTAAGGAATCAAGGGTATACTCGTCTGGGCTCTCTGGGTTGCACACGATGTACACAAAGTGCTGTGCACTGAGCTCTCTCTCGGCAAACAAGCCGGGACCTCCTGCTCTGTGCCAGGTGCGAGGAGACAAAGATGACAAAGACATACAGCAGTCACAGCCCAGTGAGTAACACGGGCCAATATCCTCCTGGAAAAGTGGGCACAATTCAGCAGGAGAGGGTGCTTCTGTAAGCCACTTAAAGGAGCTTAGACAAGTCAAAGGAAACAAATGCAGGAATTGAAAAAAAAATTTTTTTTCCAACATAAAATTCATCGTCACTTTAGGCACCTGGGTGGCTCAGTCGGTTCAGTGTCTGACTCTGGACTTCTGCTCAGGTCATGATCTCCGGATGGTGGGATCAAGCCCCGTAATGGGCTCCGTGCTCAGTGGGGAGTCTGCTCCAGAGACTCTCCTTCTCCCACTCCCTCTGCCCCTCCCCCATCACTCACATTTTCTCTCTCCCTCTCTTTCAAATAAATAAATAAATCTTTAAAAAAAAATAATACTCATTTGTTTTAAATCACCTGAAGGCCTACAAATCAGAGGAATCACTGTTAGCATTTCTGTGTCTCTTTCCAGAGACACAAATTCTTTGCGTAATTTTTTTTTAATTTTATTTTGTTGTTTAAGAACACTTAACATAGATCTACCTCTTAACAAGTCTTTTTTTTTTCTTTGCGTAATTTTTTTTTAATTTTATTTTGTTGTTTAAGAACACTTAACATAGATCTACCTCTTAACAAAATTCTGAGTGTACAGTGCTATTGACTATACTGTTGTCAATTTCGTACAGCAGCTCTCTAGAGCTTATTCACCCCACATTACTGAAATTTTATGCTCCTTGATTAGTAACTCCCCATTTCCCTCTCCCCTCAATCCCAGGCTACCACCATTCTTTCTACCCCTTGTCTATGAGTCTGACTACTTCCGACACCTCATAGTAAGTGGAATCATGCGGTATTTCTCTCTGTGACTGGCTTATTTCACTTAGTCCAACATCCTCCAGGTTCATCCATGTTGTAGCATAGAGCAGAATTTCCTTCTTTCTAATGGCTGTGTAATATTCCATTGTATGCATATAACACATTTTCATTATCCACTCATCTGCTAATGGCCCTTAGGTTGTCCCCACACCTTGGCTACTGTGAATAATGCTGAAACAAACAGGGGAGCACAAGATCTGTTTGAGATCCTGTTTTCATTTCCTCTGGATATATACCCAGGAGTGGGATTGTTGGCTCATACAACAGATCTATTTTTAATGTTTTGAGGAACCTCCATATTGTTTTCTATAGTGGTGGTACCAGTTTGCATTCCCATCACAGGGGTTCCAATTTCCCCACATCCTTGCATGATTTTTATTTTTTGGAGTGTTTAAACACTGTGATCCTAACTCCTTCCTCTCAACCTATGATGCCGGAGGTGGAGGCCTGTTTTCCGAGGCCAACTTTTGCAAGGTGGTGGGAGAAGAGTAAACAGTAGTTCACACACCACACGGTGGAGGGAAATGGGCCCCACGCCGGGTGGTGGTGGAGAAAGGACTATTCCACAGGCTTCCTCCGCCTCCTGCTTTCGTTCCCTAAGCGGACAAATGCAGCAAAAACCCCTCTCCCACCTTGTTCCTCTGTCGCAAACATGATGCATTGGAGTTTGACCCCATGGGCCATGTCTCATTGGCAAGCGGGCCACTGAGTCAGGTGTGGCAACCCCACTTTCCCATTATCCACGTCCTCAATTTCTTCTTGAGCTTCAAGGCTAACTTTTATCAGAGAATCTGATATAGGGGGTTAGAGGCAGGGCATTACCATACACGTTCCAGTTTTCCTGGGACAGTTCCAGTTTATACCTGCTCTCCTGGCATAATTATCAGTAACATCTCCTTTCACTCAAAAGAGTCCCAATGTGGACTATAAATTACAAAGTCCTTGTGCAGATTAAGAAAATCTGCACTTACCTTCTCAGTGGCTGGTATAATCTCCGACGGTGGAGGGGAAGGGCGAGAGTTATGCTTTTGGGCCCCAAACCCCCAGATGGCACAGGTGCTAGGGCTTATCAGTCCCTGGTTTTAGCAAAAGTCACCACAGGAGGTGCCAGGCAAGGAAGCAGGAGGATAGTTCTGTAAGGAGCATCTCAGGGAAGACGCTGCTCTGTGAAGCCATCCCGCTGCTCCTGGCCGGCACCTGCTCAACCTCACACCTCCAATACCCCCTCAGTCTTCATCTCCCAGGTCCTGAACTCTTGCCCCAACCTGTACCTCCAGATGGGCTCCCCGGGTACCCCAACCCCTCTTCAACCCCTGATCAGCCACACTGAACCCCTGATACCTCCTCAGCTCCAGCTCACAGGCGGTCTTCCTTGATTGCAGCTCAGTCTCCTGCTTTCCTGTCCAGCCCCACCTGGAACCTCCCAGCTCTAGAGACCCAGACACTGGACAAGACTTTTTTTTTTTAAAGTAGTCGTCTAGTATTTAATTCATTCAGTTTGCAAACATTTATTGAGCACCTATTACATACTGGTTCTTGTGCAAGGGATACAAAGATGAGGAAGACTTAGTTCCTGTCCTTATGGAGTGGAGCTTAAGGCATAGGCCAGACAAGGGGGTTTTTTCGTTGTTTTTTTTAAAGTAGGCTCCCACGGTTTGTCTTCTGAAACGCCACCCCTTGCCTGCTTTACACTCTTGTCCCATCTTTAATATTTTCCACTGGCTCTTTCCCTTCACTATCAGACCTTTGGATGTTTTATTCATTCATTCCTTCAGTGTTAAGTAGGGTCCTGTCAGAGTGCCAAGCAGAGGAGGACACGGGTCTTCCCTCTCCTTTGCTTGTCACTGCTGTCCCTTACCACTCTGCTCTCCTTCTTAACCTAACCTCTCCAGGAAATGACCTGTTCACAGCTCCCACTGACTTGCTCCCACTCTGCGGTCTTTGGCCCACACTGATATCCTAAAACTGCCCCCTCTGTGTTCACCAGTGACCTCCTGGTCACCAAACCCAGGAACTGTCCCTCCCATTTTCCTCTCTTGGTGATCTGGACACAGCCTCTCCCTGGCTCTTTCCTTTCCTCTCTGACTTCTCCCTGAATCCCACTTCCACCCACCCAGGGTCTCTCACGTGTCTTGAGAGTATGCTGACATAGTCCCTGGCATTGCGTTCATATCCTGGTCCAGCTTCGGACCTGGACCCTCACCAGGTACCTGTACCTAGTGATCTGTGTACAAAGCTCCTCAGAGACATTCTTGCCATGTTCCTTTGGAGAGCTTTATACAAGTCAGAGAAGAAACTGGTGTATAGTCATAGCCAGAAACTCCAAAGGTAAATACAAGAGAGTCCATCATGTAAGCACTTAACTTACATAAATTCAAATCTCTGAGCTCCACCAGAGGGCAAGGTGCCAAATTAAGTAGTATGGGCAATTATGTTCTCCGTCCCACCCAGTGAGTGTTTGCCCCACAGGGAGTCTGTGAGACCAGAGACCTGAATCTGGTCCCTTTGTGTGCCTCTCATAGTCTGGGTAACCTGCTGAGCTAAGCATGACTGTGATGCTTAAAAGTAAACATCTTTCAAATATAGGCCAATTACCTTGTCTGGTGCTCAGCTGAAGAACAAGTGATCTGCTCCACACTGGGGGAAACCGGCTCCATTGGACTATTTACACAGGTGGTATGTTGTGGTTCTATCATGACTTTAAAGAGATTCACACCCTTTCTGTTGACTTCAGAACCAACCAGGGTAAGCTCAAGAAGGAAGAGAAACCAAGAATCCAATGCTGCCTAGACAATCACAAGTTATTCCCACAAGGTAGGTGATAATGGAAGGTCATCTAAAGAAACCAGCGGATGTTGGGTATGGCAATGACTTTTTAGGCAATGACAACACCAAAGGCGTGATCCATGAACGAAATAATTGAAAGCTGGACTTCATTTAAAGTAAAAAGCATCCGCTCTGCAAAAGACAATTTCAAGAGAATGAGAGACAAGCCATAGATGGGGGAAAAATATTTGCCAAAAACACATCTGATAAAGGGCCATTATCCAAAATATGTAAAGAACTTCTAAAATGTAACAATACAAAAACAAATAACCCAATTAGATAATGGGCCAAAGACCTTAACAGACATCTCACCTAAGATGTGCAGACAGCAGAGAAGACGCTCCACATCATACGTCATCAGGGAAATGCACATTAAAACAACAACGAGATACCACGACACACCTACTAGAACGGCCATAGTCCAGAAAGCTGACAATGCCAAACTCTGGGAAGGACGTGGAGCAACAGGAACTCTCAGACATTGCTAGTGGGAATGCAAAATGGTGCAGCCACTATGTAAGACAGTTCGGCAGTTTCTTAAGAAACGAAACAAATTCTTACCGTAAGATCCAGCAATCACGCTCCTTGCTATTTACCCAAAGGAGTTGAAAACTTGTGTCCACACCAAAACGAGCCCATGGATGTTTACAGCAGCTTTATTCATAATTGCCAAAATTTGGAAGCATCCAAGATGTCCACCAGTACACGAATGAATAACTAAGTTTTGGTACATTCAGGAAATGGAATATTATTCAACACTAAAAAGAAATAAGCTATCAAGCCATGAAAGGACATGGAGGAAACATAGATGCACACCGCTAAGTGAAAGAGGCCAGTCTAAAAAGGCTACAAACGGAATAATCCCAACTATATGCCCATCTAAGGTCAAAAGCAAAACTATGGAAGACAGAAAAAATATTAGTGGTTGTGTGGGCAAGGATAGGGGGTGAATAGACAGCACAGAACACTGTTAGGGCAGTGAAACTATTATGCACAAGACTATAATGGTGGATACATGTCATTGCACTTGCCAAAAACCACTGGATATGCACCACCAAAAGTGAACCTTAATGTGAACTACAGGCTCTGGGTGACAATGACGTGTCAATGTGGTTCACCAATTATAACACACGTACCACTCTGGTGGGGGATGTTGATAATGGGAGAGGCTGTGTGTGTGGGAGTGGGAAGCAGGAGGTATATGGGAAATCTCCCCTCCTCCTGCTCAATTTTGCTATGAACCTAAAACTGCTCTAAAGAATTGTCTGTTGGTAAAAGATAAAGAAACCTCTGGGGTGATGTGGAGAGATTTCTGGTAAGCTTGGTTTAGAGTGTGGTACCAGCAGGAAGAGGGAGCTCTCTGAGCTCTGGGGCACACAGGTACCACTGCCAGCGCAGAGGCAGCCGAAAGGCAACCTGCCTCCACTTGCATTATATGGTGAGTGTACACTGAACTTTATAAAACTGCCGAATTGTTTTCCAAAGCGGCTCTGCCATTTTGCACTCCCATCAGCAACATATGAGAGTTTCCATTGCTCTCCATCCTTATCAGTGCTTGGGGTTTTGTTTAGTTTTCTTGCTATTCTAATAGGTTTGCATGGTATCCCACTGTGGTTTTAGGTTGCACCTACCCAATGATTCATTATATCAAGCATCTCATGTTTGTTATCTATATATCTTCTTCGGGGAAGCAACTGTTCAAATCTTTTGCCCATTTTTTTAATTGGGCTATTTCTTTTCTTACTGTGTTTGAGAGTTTTAGATTCTAGATACAAGTTCTTTATCAGATAAGTGATTTGCAGATATTGTCTCCCGGTCTGTGGCTTATCTTCTCATCTCCTAAGCGTTCTTATTTTAAACAACTTTATTGAGGTATAACTCACATATCATCCAATTCACTCATTTACAGTATACAATTCAGTATGTTTCAGTATGTACTGAAGCCATCACCACAATCTCAGAGGATTTTTGCTCCTTGTACAAGAAAACCCATAGTCATTAGCCGTAAATCCCATTTCCCCTTTCTTCCCCCAAACCCTAAGCAACCACTAATCCAAATAAATTGGCCTATTTATATTTAGCAGAATGGGAATTAGTCAATACGTGCCGTTTGTGACTGGCTTCTTTCATGGTGCATAATGCTTTCAAGGGTTTTCCGTGTTGGGACATGCATCAGTATGTCGTTCCTTCTTATTACCAAAGAATATTTCATTGTATGCGTCTATCACTGTGTCATCAGTGGACGGGCATTATTAGCATTTTCCTTTGAAGAGCAGAAGTTTTTAATTTTGATGAAGTCCATTTTTTTTCTTTGATGGATCATACTTTTGGTGTCGTATCTAAGAAATATTTGCATAACCACAAGGACAAAAAAAATGTTCCTAGTTTTCTTCTTCAAGTTTTACAGATTGAGGCTTTACATTTATGCCTCTGATAAATTTTTTTAATATATTTTTATTGTGGTAAAAATACATATTACATAAAATTTGCCATTTTAACCATTTTAAGTGTATAATTCAGGGGCATTAATTACAGTCCCAAAGTTATACATCCATCACCACTATTTCCAAAACTTTTTCATGACCCCAAACAGAAGCTCTGAACCCATTAAGTAATCACTCATTTCCCCCTCCTCTGGGCTCTGGTAATCTAATTTCTTTCTCTAAGAATTTGCCTCTTCTTGATAGATAGATATTATATATTTTATATACTTTTCATATAATATATTCATATATTCTATGTTATATATTGTATACTTATTATATATTATATAATATAAATATATTTATGATAGAAGTATCAAATATATAATATATAATGTATGTATATTTTTAGATATATATAAATAATATATATAATTAGATATATATTACATATATTATTTGGATATATAAATGTATATTATTAATATATTTATTATATATATAATATACATTTTTTTTAGAGAGAGAGAGTATGCAGAAAGAGAGCATGCACAAGTGGGGGGTTGAGGGGGGCAGAGGGAGAGGGAGAGAGAATCTCAAGCAGGCTCCACACTCAGCATGGAGCCCAACGCAGGGCTAGATCTCCTGACCCTGAGACCATGACCTGAGCCAAAACCAAGAGTCGGACACTTAACCTACTAAGCCACCCAGTCATCCCTAGATATTTCATACTAAATGGAATCATACAGTATTTTTCCTTTTGTGTCTTGTTTCCTTCACTTAGCATAATGTTTTCAAGATTTATCCATACTGCGACATGTATCAAAGCTCCGTTCGTAACAGAATAATATCCCATTGCATGTATATACTACATTTCATTTATTCATTCATCTGTTGTTGGGCCCTTGAGCTGTGTGTACCTTTGGTTACTGTCAGTGCTGCAATGAGCACTGGTGTACTAGTATCTGAGTCCCTGTTAGCAACTCTTTCCGAACTGTGGGAGCCTGGTCCGCGCCTGTTTCCTCTAAAATAAAGTGGGTATAACCTTACCTGACTGACTGCTCCCAGGGTTGTTGTAGAATTAAACGATCAGACAGGTGGGAAAAGCTTTCAAAGCTGAAATGAACTCAACACATTTACGGCTTGTTAGTACTGCTGATACCATTATTACTGTAAAGTTCGCCGTGATAACCAGCAGCAGGATTTCGTGCACCAGTTCCATACGCAGGGAAGATGGAAAATCAAGCCCTCCACAGTCCTTTCTCGGGTTTCCTGCTTTCACAGGCATGTGGAGACACAATGATGGTCAGTTGGTCAAGTCCAAGTACTCTGTTTTACTTCACCCCGTTGGACATTCACTACCGCAAAACAATGCCACTCAGTTAAGGCTCTTGAGCCATAAGCCCCAAGGAGCTGACAAACAAGCTATTCATTTTGAGCCCAAACTGCCCTCCTCTTTCCTCATCCCTCGATTAAATATACCCCAATATTTGAATTTACTTCCTTGCGGGAAAAGAGGGGGAAGTTGCAATTCAGTTTTGCTAAATGGAGGAAGTCAATTTTTTTGAAATTTTTTACTGTAATTCATAGTAAAATATACTAGTTACCTAACAAACCAGTACGAATACCCACACACACATACACACACACACACCAATTCTCATAACGCAACCCCTACCTTATAACCTATAACGTGCTTTCATATTTTCAATGCCATTCTATCCTGTACTGTTATAGTTTATTTTATTTTTTTAATTATGCTCACAATCTATTAAATTGGTTTGCACCTTGGAAAACATGGGGAAGTAACAAAGGAAAAGGGTGTGTTCCATCTCCCTCACGATCCTGAAGAAAGACATGAGCTTCTCCCGGACATCACTACATGGATTAGATATGGTGCAGGTTAACCAAGAGGCAAGGGTGAGGTCGGCTGATTCCGCTCCTTCTCTGAGGCAATGCCTGCCTTTCTTCGTCTCTTCTATCCTTCAAAAAATATGTATTGAGTGCCTACCATTTTCCAGGCATGGTGCTTAGTGCTGGGAATACAAAGCTGAGTAAGACTGTGGAACAACTCTCCAGAGGGGACAAACACACCCCCTCTCGGCTTATCAAAGGCTTAATGGTTAAGCCCAAAGTGTCAATAAAAGAAACCCAAGGAATGTGAGGACTCTTCCCCATCCCGATGTTCCTTCCATGTGAAAGGGGTCCCACACCAACACCCTCCGGGCCCCCTTCCTCCCTCTCACACACTCCACCCCAAGAGAGATGGATGAACTTGTCTGACTGGTGATTTCAGAAGGCAAACCTGGCATGTGTGACCCTGACGTTTCCTCTTCCCTTTCTCCTCAAATCAAACTGCCTTCACAGGGGCATTTCTTATTCCATCCTCCATGCTGGAAGTTTTACAAAGGACCTGCCCAGCACTGCCTGGGACTGGGTGCAGAAATGGACAGGTCTTCCACTGTAGTTCAGTATTATGAAACCCACACAGGAAGTCACAATCTCTGGGACGCCTGGGTGGCTCAGTCAGTTAAGCGTCCGACTCTTGGTTTTGGCTCAGGTCATGATCTCATGGGTCATGATCTCATGGGTTGTGAGAACGAGCCCCACCTTGGGCTCTGCACTCAGCGGGAAGTCTGCTTGAAGCTTCTCTCGTTCTGCCCCGCCCTACTTGGGGGCATGCATGTGTTCTCTCTCTGTAAAATAAATAAATAAATCTTAAAAAAAAAAAAAAGTCGCAATCTCCAACAACAGCTCCTTCATACTGTGAAAGTTCATCTCCATCTGCCTGACATCCTGTCTTCATTTTCACTGTTCCAGGATTTAGGCAAGGGAGAGGGGTACTATTCAGAAGGCCTCCTTGCACACCCCAACATCCTCCAGGAGTGAATCCCAGCCCTTTCCAGCGCATGTCGCCATCCTGGCTTCTCTGTCTCTTTCTTCCTCCTCTCTCCCCCTCTCAGCAGTGTTTTGCTTCACAAGCCCAACCACGGGAGCCAAGGTGGCAGAGGCAGCCATCACCAATGGACAGCAGACTGGGGAGGGGCTCCTCCAAAAAAGACACAAGTGTCTGTAGTGAGCAGAGGAGGAGAGGCACTGACGCTCACATCCAGAGAGCAAATTCCAGTCCCCATCACGTTCTGAAATGCCAGATGCAATCATGGGACCCCTGCCTAGAGCCTTCCCGGTGCCTCCTAACCAAACCTCTTCCCTCGACTAAGATAGTTAGTCCTCTATTCTCCTCCTCCAAGGCAATCCTAAGTGTCCCCTCTCTGTCATACTGTCTTTGACTCCCCTGGGCAGAGGGAAATATGCTCTAGAAGCATATTTAAATTGGTTCCCCTCGTGATGGTTGTAACCGAGGCATGGCTTTGATCTTTGAAATTCAACAAAATTGGCTGAAATCCCATTCCCACCTCCACCCCAGGTTCTCTGGGATTCTACAGGGGATGCGCAGTCGTGGTTTCTCTGGCCACCTTCACTTCAGTCTCGCTTCGCCTGATGTGTTCAATAAATAGGGGCAACTGTCCTTCCCGCCCTGCACAAAAATGACCCAGATGTGATTCTCTCATTCCCACACAGAGGCCCTTATACAGTTAGTAGATTTGACTAAAGGTATGTAGGAGTTACGTTATAGAACATAAGATAGATTTAAAATTAAATATTGGGCATCCTGTTCTAAGAATTCTATCAATTCACTTTCCACCTTCCCACCTATTACTTGGCTCTCTCTTTTGCCCTCCGTGATGCCCAGTGCAGGTTGTAACTAATGATATCCACCTCATTGCCATTGTATATTGTCATGCTGTGTCATAATTGCTGATTTTTAAAGACTGTTCTCTAGAGATGGTGAGCATTTGGGAGCAACTTGAGGGTGGGTTCTGCACATGTCTTACTATTCTTCATGTGGTGGGTAATTTTTTATATTAATTTTTTAGATCGTCCTTGCCATTTTCCCTTTCCATTTCCTCTATTCTAGTAGATTGACAATTCCTGTTCTTCCTTGCTTCTGGGAGGGCAGAGACTGCTGGCCGTCCCCCAGTAGTCAGTATCCTCTTATTCCTGTAGTATCTGAAGCTTCAAGGTTTAGCTGTGCACACAGACATCCAGAGTAAAGACATTTGCCAACCTCCCTTGTGATTACATGTGGCCACGGGACCAAATTCGGTGCATGAACGTGTGAGCAGAAGTGATGTCTCCGGGCATGTGGGTGGCTCATCCGGTTAAGTGTCTGCCTTTGGCTCAGGTCATGATCCCAGGGTCCTGGGATCGAGCCCCACATCTGGCTCCCAGCTCAGCAGGAAGCCTGCTTCTCCCTCTCCCCTCCACTCATGTGCTCACACGCTCTCTCTCTCAAATAAATAAAATCTTTTTTTAAAAAATCAGGTGTACTTTAAAAAAAAAAAAAGTGATGTCTCCACCTTCCGGTTCTTGCCCTTAAAAGGAAGGGGGCACTCCTCTCCCCTCCCTTTTTCCCTTCCTGCTGGCCAGATGTGGACCTAGGGACATAATGGGGAGCTCTCTGGGATCATGAAGATAAGAACAACATCCCAAGGGGTGAGAGAGCAGAAAGTCAGAAGTGAGAATCCCCAGCCCCATGTCAGCGACGAAGCCAATGTTCAAACGGCTGCACGACATAAAAATTAACTTCCAACTTGTTTAAACCATTGTATTTTGGGTTCCTTTGTTAAAGCGACCAAACACATATCCTAACCGTGTTAGTTTGCCAAGGGCTGCCATTACAGAATGTTACCGAGTGGCTTAAAGAACAAAAACTTACTTTCTCGGGGTGCCTGGGTGGCGCAGTCGTTAAGCGTCTGCCTTCGGCTCAGGGCGTGATCCTGGCGTTCTGGGATTGAGCCCCACATCAGGCTCCTCCGCTAGGAGCCTGCTTCTTCCTCTCCCACTCCCCCTGCTTGTGTTCCCTCTCTCGCTGGCTGTCTCTCTCCGTCAAATAAATAAATAAAATCTTAAAAAAATAATAATAATTATAATTTAAAAAAAAAAACTTACTTTCTCACAGTTTTTTTTTTTTTTAAAGTAGGCTCCATGCCCAGGGTGGAGCCCAACCCAGGGCCTGAACTCCTGACCTTGAGATCAACACCTGAGCTAAGATCAAGAGACGGACGCTTAACTGACTGAGCCGCCAGGCTACCCTATTTTCTCACAGTTCTGCAGGGTGGAAGTCCAAGATCAAACATCAGCAGGCTTGTTTTCTTCAAAGGGCGCTCTCCTTGCCTTGGAGACGGTCATATTCTTTTGGTGTTTCCACATGGTCTTCTGTTTGTGCACGTGTAGGTCCAAGTCTCTTTTTGTGAGCACACCAGTCATACTGGATTCGGACCCACGCTGAAGACTTCATTTTAACTTAATTACCTCTTTAAAGCCATTCTGATATACTAAAGTTTCAGACTCCCACAGACGAATTTTGAGGGGACACAATCTAGCCCATCATACTAACTAATACATTTTTCTTCCTGCCTTCTCTTTCCCCCCGAGTGAATACGCTAGGTGTCCGTGAGGGAGAGGAGAAATGCTTGGAAGCACAGAGAGAGAGTCTTCTGAACTAAAAAGAGGTTCCCCTGAGCTAGAGAGGGGAGGAGGGGAGGAAGGGGAGGAGCCGCATCCTGCTGCTCCCCAGGAGCTCCCAGCAGATGACCAGGCATGGGATTCCTGGACACTGGGCCTGAGTCCCACGGACCCAGCAGAGCAGGCCTGAGGAAGCCTCAGCGGCACGGAGAGCAGACTGACAGCTGCCAACAGGCACGGCCATGGCTCCACATGTGACCTGGGCCTTGGCATTACCTTGGCTCGGGAGGCTCCAAGATGACAAAGGTGCATTTCCCGCCAAGCCTGCAGAATGGGGGCCGGAAGTCTAAGTTGTCTTAGAAAAAATAAATACATCATTTCTTGCATATCTGAGCTAATTAACTAAAATCAGTGCATCTGGGGGTGCCTGAGTGGCTCAGTCATTTAAGCATCTGCCATGACCTCAAGGTCCTGGGATCGAGCCCCGCATCAGGCTCCCTGCTCATCGGGGAGTCTGCTTCTCCCTCTGCCTCTGCCCCTCCTCTCTCTCTCTCTCTCTCTCATAAATAAATAAAATCTTTAAAAAGAAAAAATCAGGGGCTCCTGGTTGGCACAGCGGTTAAGCGTCTGCCTTCGGCTCAGGGCGTGATCCTGGCGTTATGGGATCGAGCCCCCATCAGGCTCTTCCGCTTTGAGCCTGCTTCTTCCTCTCCCACTCCCCCTGCTTGTGTTCCCTCTCTCGCTGGCTGTCTCTATCTCTGCCGAATAAATAAATAAAATCTTAAAAAAAAAAAAAAACCAGCACATCTGCATCCCCTGGCTCCTAGCAGAGTATCTGACACAGAAAAGCATGCCTGAAAGATCAGAGGAGGAAAGGAAAATGGGAAGGAAAGAAGATACACAGGGAAAAGCCCAGACCAGCACCTCCTCCCATCGCTAGCTTCTCCATCTTCCCAACGTCATGTGCTGCTTCCCTCTTCTGCACTCCATCTGGCATTCATCTTATCACACATCCTCTGCTTTCCTTTCTGTGGCTGTGCTCTGGCCTTCAAATCCCCACAGAGGATGACCAGCTGGAGGTGAAGAACCACTCCTTTTCACCCCCCCATCCTGCACCCCACCACACTCCAGGCAGGGACTCAACCGGTGGGGATTTTTAAGTGAGTGGAATGGGGATTTGGTCAAGTCGCTCTGAGTGGAGGCAGGTGGAGTCACTTGGGGAAAGCCTCCTGCAGAAGAGAAGCTGGGCTGGCTCCAGGGGGAGGAGGAACGTGTGGCTGAGAGCAGTGCAGGCAGGAGGGCTGGCCTCGCCCCCAGCCCTCTCGAGAGCAGGCTCCCGGCTCACAGTGCCGTCCTCTTCCTGATCATGATTTATTCAACTGCAGCTGTGGCTGAAAATAGCTTAGGCAGGTGGCTTATTCTCAGAGGACACAGCGTGTGGGCGGCCCTGGAGTGTAGCCTCAACATATAAACCCAGGCTCCCCTGGATGCTTTCACTCAGGTGGGCAGATCAGACCTTAGCCCATTTCACAGAGGATGGTATGAGGCCAGAGGGATGACAGACCTTGCCCAGAGTTATACAGGACCAAGAGTTGCTGGAGGAGATAAGAGGAAAAGGGGCTGCCCTAGAGGAAAGAAAGCATTTGTCTTTGGGTCTGAGAGGGACATATGAACTGCAGTGGCCTAAGCTCCCCACCACCACCACCCCCTGACCCAGCTTCCCGAGGGCATGCCAAGTGCTGGGAAAAGAGGTCCGGCCCAGCTGGAAGGAAGCAGCTGGATGGAACAGAAGAAAGTCATGCAGGAACCAAACCTCTGTTCCCTCATCGCCTCTGGCATGGTCCCAAGCCAGGAAGCAAACCTAGACCAGCTGGGCCCCTGGGTCCCCATCTCTTAAATCAGGGCCACAACTCAGCTGTGTGTCTGCTTCTCACTGTAACGTCACATGGCAGAAGGGCAGAGAGGAAGCAAGCTCTCCTGCCTCTTCACAGAAGGGCACTGAAAAGAGAGGGCTCCCTCCTTATGACGTAACCACCTCCTAACACCGTCACAACTGGAGATTAAGTTTCTGAGGACACAAATATTCAGCGTATAGCCCTCTACCCCTTGCCCCACAAATGCGTGCACTTTTCACAAGCAAAATGCATTCATTTCCTCCCAGCAACCCCCAAACTCATTCATTCCAGCGTCAGCTCTTTGGAGGAGTCCACTGTCTCATCTGTCACCTTGGTCAGATGTGGGTGAGACTGGCGGTAAGCTCCCTCCCAAGGCGGACCGCTCTCCAGCGGTGAGCCTGTGAACCCAGGCAAGCGTTGAGCTTCCCAAAGACAGTGCTGGGGTGGCACGAGACAGACACTCCCTTTCCAAAAGGGAGGAGCAGGCAAGAAGGAAAGGGTGGCAGGTCTCAAGCAAGTCCAAAACCCACAGGACAAACTCCATGAGATCTTAAGGCTGGAAAGCAATCCTTTTGGCTAGATGCTCTGCCTTCCAGGGCCACGGCAGGGGAGGGACAGGGTGTCACCCCCACAGTTTGGTGAGGTGCCACCTATCCCGAGGCCCCCTGCCAACTGGGGATCATACCCCAGAGCTCTGCCAGAGGGCTCTCAGCCCTGTAGAAAGCTAGGCAGTGGCCCTGACAACTCTGAAGTCACCTTCGGGATTCTTCTTCCCTGCTGACAGTGTTTCTGCTGGTATAATCTCATCTCCATTCCTGCTTTCTGTTGAGGTGGCTAATTAAATGCCTGCTTCACAATCACACTACTCTCCTTATCAACGGGTCAGTCTGCCACACCCTTAGCGCTCTCTTCGGAACACACTTTCTCTTTTCTCACAGTACAGACAGAATCTTTCAAATCCTTGCTTTGGTTCCTTTTTGCTTAGCAATTTCAGACTCATCTTCAATTCATGTCTCTCTTCTTGCACTTTACTGTAAGCAGTCAGGAGGAACCAAGCAACTCCTTTGTTAAGAAATCTCCTCAGTTAAACATCCAATTTCATTGCAATTTCATTGCACCCAAGTCCTACATTCTAGAAAACACTAGAACACAAATACAAGTCAGCTAAGTTCTCTGCCAGTTTATAACGAGAATGGCCTTTTCCCCATTGTCACATAACATGTCCCTCATTCCCAACTGAGACCTCATCAGAATGGCCTTTACCATTCATATATCTACCAACAATCTGTGCTTGATCGTTTGTGTATTCTCTAAAAAGATGGACATTTTCCAGGTGCCTGGGTGGCTCAGTCGGGTAAGTGTCAGACTCTTGATTTTGGCTCAGGTCATGACCTTAGGATCCTGGGATCAGCCCCATGTCAGGCCCTTCACTCAGTGCAGAGTCTGCTTAAGAGCCTCTCCCTCCTCCCCACCCTATCCCTCTTCCCCTTCCCCCACTCACTCACTCTCTCTCTCCCTCTCTCAACTAAATCTTTTTTTAAAAGATTTTATTTATTTATTTGAGAGAGAGAGAGAGAGCACAAGCAGGGGGGAGGAGCAGAGGGAGAGGGAGAAGCAATTCCCTGCTGAGCAGGAAACCTGATACAGGGCTTGATCTCAGGACCCCCAGACCGTGACCTGAGCCAAGGGCACATACATGCTTACACCAACTGAGCCACCCAGACACCCCTCAAATAAACACATAAATCTTAAAAAAAAAAAAAAAAAGATGGATGCTCTCTCTTGGCACTCTCCCCTTTTCTTCCAGAGCTCTCTCCAGAACCTCTCCTTAGAGCCCTGTGGCAACAGTACGGGCCTCTTCGAGCATATGCACTTCAAAACCCTTCCAGCTGCAAAGCCACTTGCACATTTTTAGATCTGTTATAATGGCACCCATTTGTGGGAGGGCCATCTGCTTTCCTGAGCTCACCAACAAAAGTTAATCTCTTCCAGAAACAACAGCACAGACGCACCTAGAAATCTTGTTTAACCAGCTACTGGAGCATCCCGGGGCCCAGTGAAATTGACACATGAAAATAACCATCACATACTCCCTGCCATGTTGATCCTTTAAATAAAAGAACAGTCTGGTTAGAGAAAAAGAAGCATAAATCATAGATCAGTGACTACACTAGACTTCTACTGGCATTGCATCTGCCAGACACATTGTTCTAGAAGTGCAGTGGTGAAGTGCTTGGGGGTGACAATTCTGCCTGGAACTGAATGCACGGAGGAAGGCTCACCATAGGCAAGACATCTGAGCTGAGCCCAAGGACTTGTAGGCAGAGACGGAGGAGAAGGACAAGCCCTGTACGAGAGGGAATGATGAAGGCACCAACCAAGGAAGACGGCGGCCAGCAAGAGAAGCCATGTGGTGGGAACACAGCCTACCCTGCTGAAAGCAGGGAGTGGGCTGGGAGAGGAGGCCAGAAAGGTGTACAAGCCTAACTGTGGAGGGCCCAGCAGGTGAAGGAATTCGAATTTTTATGCAGAAGTCTAGGGGATTCCCAACATTTTTTTAATGTAAGAATCTTTTTTTTTTTTTAAATAGACTTCATTTTTTAGAGCAGTTTTGGGTTGGAGCAAAGTTGAGAAGACACAGAGATTTCCATATACCCCCTGCCCACAACTACACACTCACAGCCTCCCTCATTATCAACATCTCTCACCAGAGTAGCACATTCGTTACAATGGATGAACCCACGTTGGCACATCATAAGCACCAAAAGTCCACAGCTTACATTAGGTGTTACTCCTATGTACACTCTATGGGTTTTGACAGATGTACAATGACATGTACCCACCACTATAGTATCAAATAATAGTTTCACTGCCCTAAAATCCTATTCATCAGCCCATGGAAATGGCCAATCTTTTTACTGTCTCCATAGTTTTGCCTTTTCAGGAATGTCATATAGTTGAGATTATACACTATGTTGCCTTTTTAGATTGGCTTCTTTCACTTAGTAATATTCATATAAGGTTTCTCCATGTCTTTCCTTGGCTTGATTATCAATTCTTTTAATCACTGAGTAATATTCCATTGTCCTTTTTTTTTTAAGATTTTATTTATTTATTTATTTGACAGAGAGAGACAGCCAGAGAGAGAGGGAACACAAGCAGGGGGAGTGGGAGAGGAAGAAGCAGGCTTCCAGCAGAGGAGCCTGATGTGAGGCTCTATCTCAGGACTCTGGGACCACGCCCTGAGCCGAAGGCAGACGCTTAACGACTGAGCCACCCAGGCACCCCTCCACTGTCCTCTTTTAATGTCAAAATATTCTGAAGATCCCACTGACATAAAAATTACATCTTTAGAATCCACAGGTACAAAAACTATGATGAATCCAACAAGGCTTTGTTTGCAACATTATGTACATTGGCCTCAAATAAATTATTCACATCTCATATTTTTCATGCTAAATAAAGATCAAAATGACAATATTTAGGGAGTGTTACATGGACGCACAGATCCCAGGGGTTGGTGGCATAAAGTTGGGGATGCTGTAGGCATTGGATAGCTATCTAAGGATCTTTGGTAGGGCACAGGACTAGTGAGATTTGCATTTTCACAAGATCATTCTAGCTAGTTGCATTGTAGGATGGACTCCAGGACTCTCCTCCTGAGACAAGTCTCCAAACAAGACTGTGGCTACATATGGTAGGCACAGTTGCACCAAGTTCACAGAGAATCCATTAAAAATTCTCATCCATGCATTCAGCCAAAAATGTTACTTCTGTTATGCTTCCAAACAAAAACTTGCTTTAGAAAGCAACACCAAAACGTCTAATATCCAAATTTGATTTCAGGATCAAAGAGCTAGACACCTACTTCAGAGAAGACCAGATTCTGCAGAGGAATCAGAAACAAGCCGAGGCCATGACAAGATCATCCTGAAGAGAAGATTCAAGATAGAGGAGCAAGCTGGTGTCATACCAGCTACACCTTCTCTCAACTCCCAATGACATACCCTCATCCAGTCATTTAAGAACAACCCTTAACTCTAGGATTCATTTCAGAGGATGACTTGCTCAAGAAATTGGGGTTCCAGAACAGAGAGTCCAAATTTGGTTTCAAAACTGAAGATCTACTTACCCTGTCCAGATTTAAAAAACAAAAACAAAAAACCTGATGAGGCCTTAGAACAAAGATAAGACCAGGAACGTGATCTCTGAGATGAGAGAGTTCAAGGCACAGAAGCTACACAACCTTACCAATGGCCATCTGATTTCTCTGGAGCCAGAAGTAGAAGGCAAGTTCCGTGTATCTGATATTGTCACTCTGGGCCCCACTCTCTCTCTCTTCTTGGGTCTTCACCCTTCCCCTAGACTACAAGCTGAACCTTCTGGAGACTGTAGGCAGGACTCTGGGGGCCACAGACATGTAGAACCACCGCAAGAGGCACCTCACAGCACTATCGACCTAGCCTGACTCTTGAGCTGGGCATAGTTCAAGGGCAATGCAAACAAAATTCATACACACCATTTTCTGATCATCATGGTAACCACTGATGAGGCAAAAATCACAGGTGAATGTTAAAACCTTTAACATCCTTTAACATGTTTGATGAGTAAAAAGATATACATTGCCCCAAAGAATCTCCCCAAAGATGACGTATTAACTGCAAAAACATCCTGATAAACATCTCTATTCTGCAATAGAGAAACCTGGCAGGCTCCACCTTAACCAAGTGATCAAAATTATTTCACCAGCAATAGTGCAAACTGACGTAATCTGCTTCCTGATGTGATAGGCTGAGCTTGGCACCGCATCACTTCTTTGGTATTACTGCCCAAAGTGCATTCGCTGCTCTAATTATGAGGAAGCACCAGAAAAATGGAGTTAAGAGTCTACAAAGTAACAGCCCTGGACTCTTTCAAAAATAAATTGAATAATGATAATACGGGTGGAGCGGCACCTAGGTGGCTCAGTCGTTAAGCATCTGCCTGAGGTTCAGGGCGTGATCCAGGCATTCTGGGATCAAGCCCCACATCAGGCTCCTCCTCTGAGAGCCTGCTTCTTCCTCTCCCACTCCCCCTGCTTGTGTTCCCTCTCTAGCTGGCTGTCTCTCTATCAAATAAATAAATAAAATCTTTTAAAAAAATGATAATGCGGGTGGAGAGAAGATAAGCCAAGGAAAGAACTAGAAAGTTCAGTCTAACAAGGTGTTATCTTCCGTACATAGTGTGTGCTATCTTCTCTGTGGAGGGGTGGGGGAAGGTATATAACCCGAGACCTCTTTATGCCTAAAATAAGTGCTCAGTAGACTGGTAATGCTGGACGTCTGTCTCTGGGGAAGGGAGGCAGAGAACTGGACTGGGAGATAGCCAGGCTTTTCACTTTAATCTTGTCATCTTATTTGAATGCTTTAAATCATTTCAATGTGTTATTTATTCAAAGGGTTTTTTTTTTTAAGATTTCATTTATTTATTTAAGAGAGAGCACAAGCAGAGTGGGGAGAGGCAGAGGGAGAAGCAGACTCCCCACTGAGCAGGGAGGCCCATGTGGGTCTCGATCCCAGGACCCCGAGATCATGACCTGAACCAAAGCAGACCCTTAACCAGGCACCCTGAGCCAGCCAGTACCCCTCAAAGGGTTTTTAACTCAACCTAAAAAGGTAGCTTTCAAACATCATATTAAGTAGAAAAAAACAAACATATTATGAGTACATGTTATACAATTCCATTTACATAAATTGTAAAACTAGTTAAAATGAATAAAAGGAGTGCTAAGAGACTCACATTTCCTGATTTCAACACTTACACAAACCAACAGTAATAAATACAGTGGGGTGTTGGCATAAAGACAGACATACAGGCCTATGGAATAGAACTGAGAGTCCAGAAGTAAACCCATACATCTGTGGCCAATTAATTTTCAACAGGGGTGCCAAGACTAGTCACTGGGGGAAAATATTCTCTTCAACATATGGTCTGGGGCAACTAGATAACCACATGCAAAAGAACAAGTTTGGATCCCTACACCATACCATACGCAAAAATTAATTCAAAATGGATCAACCTAAATATTACCTAACTATAAAACTTTTACAAGATGCCATAAGGTTAAATCTTCATGAACCCTGGATTTGGCAACGGATTCTTAGATACAATACCAAAAGTACACATAACCAAAGAAAAGTTAGGTAAATTAGAATTCATCAAAATTAAAAACCTTCAGGCATTAAATGATATCATCCAAAAAGTGAAAAGGTAACCTATAGAATGGTAGAAAGTACTTGCAAACCATACATCTTTAAAAGGTCTAACACCCAGAACAAATAAAGAACTTTAGACAACAAGACAAATAACCCTAAGCAATGGACTTGAATAGACATTTCTTCAAAGAAGATCTACAAATGGCCAATAAGCATATAAAAAGATGTTCAACTAGTCCTTAGGGAAATGCAAATCAAAAGCACAATGAAATATCACTTCACACCCGTAGGACGGCCATAATCAAAAAAAACAAAAAACAAAAACAGAAAGTAAGTGTTAGCTAGGACATGGAGAAACTGGAAACCTCGTATGTTCCAGGTGGGAATGGAAAGTGGTGAGCCTCTGTGGAAAACAGTTTGCAGTTCTCCAAAAAGTTAAACATAAAACTATCATATGATCCAGCAATTCTACCCCTAGGAATAAACCCAAAAGAGCTGAGAATAGGTATTCAGGCAAATACTTCTATGGGAATGTTCATAGCAGCGCGATTCACAAAAGTCGAAAGGTAGAAACAACTCAGATGCCTATCAACAGATGATTGGACAAGCAAAATGTGTATCCCTACAACGGAGAGTTCACCTATAACAAGGACTAAAGGACCAGCACCTGCTACCACATGGGTAAGCCCTGACCACATTGCGCTTAACTGAAAGAAGCCAGACACAGAAGGTCACATGTTGCCGTATGATTCCATTTCTTTCCAGTGACCTGAATAGGTAAATCCCCGAGAGAAAGAGTAAATTGGTGTTAGCCACAGGCTGTGGGGAGGGAGAACAGGAAATGACTGTTTAATGGGTACACTTTCCCTTTGGGGAGATGAAAATGTTCTAGAACTTAAGAGAGGTGGTCATTCACACAGCACTGTGAGCGTATAAAATGCCACTGAATTGAACACTTTAAAATGGTTGATTTAATGTTGTGTGAATTTCAGCTCAATTTAAAAAAAAGAAAATGAAGAAGATGTCAGGCTAGGGGTTAGCCTCACCTTGAGGTGGGGGTGGTGCCTGGAAGGAGCACAGGGGCAGCTTCGGGGTGGGGGGGCTGGGTTCTGGTTGCGCTTGTGTGTGAACTTGTGAAAATCCAGCCACCTATATCCTGATGACGTGTGCTGTGACCTCCGTGCATTTTATAAAAGTAACAGGAAGCTTTGTTTTGTACTCTTCAAAAAGGGAAATTCTTGCCACATTTAAGATGGTGACAGCAACTTCTGTCTGGTGACAGTGCCAAGGTGAGATTGAGGCAAGTTAGGTGAATCGTGCAAATGCAGGGTCAGATCCTGCCTTTGTTTCAAAGACTGATATTTTGTTCATCGTGGCATTTTTTTCATTTGTTTTGTTTTTTGAAATACTGCCATTAAAATGATATTTATCTTGGCTACTGAGTTTTTTGCCATCCTCTTAAATGCTGCACTCCTCATAAGTGCCTCACTCACCTCACCTTGGTTCCACCCAGCCTTAAGCCCAGCCCTGCATTTCAGCCCGCACCATCCACATCAGTGAAGCAAGGGACCGCAGACTGAATCACAAGGGCGACCTGCCGTCCTCGTCCTCTCACTGGCTCCAACCCAGAACGCTCAGACACACAAATACGTGGGGGCGCTCCCTTTGAGAGTAAGGGGCTTCCCGAGGTGCCTGTCTCAGCCTCAGGTGGCACAGACAAGACCCCCGCCCTTCTCCCTGACACTCCACCGGCCTCCCGACCCCTCGGCTTCAGGGCCCCTATAAGGGTGCATTACTTAGCAGGCGGGGACCCATGGCCCCACAGTGTCTGCTAAGAAGGTGGACACAAGGTGGTAGCGAGAGTCCATTATGGGGAAATCTCAGGAGGACCCTAGTAACTGAGCGTGCCTCATCCCCATAATCCTTAGCCACTTTCGCTTCTGGAAGTGTTGCTTTGTCCTTTGCTTTCTGAGTGGGCAAAGGTAAGCGCAGGTGTCTTGAACGCGCATTTCAGGAGATAAGACAGAGGACCTGGCATTACTTTTCCAGTGCTCTTTCTTTCTCTTGTACTCCCAGGGATTCACTTATGAAATTAGACCCTCCTCCCATCATGAAGAAAAATGTTAAGACTATGTCACTTTCCCTTGGATGTGGAAGGAGCTTTTTAAATAAATAGATATTTATGAAGCAGTATATTTTTTCAAATGCAGCCAAGTAGAGATTTCGCCAAAGAATGTGGTAGTTTTTAACATTTAATAATTTAGTGTATCCTATAGAGTTAGTAAAGGTACACTGTACAAAAAGAAAACGAAGTTTTAAAAACCATGTTATAACAGAAAACCTACAAAACTGGTATCTACATCTATATGAACATATGTGTGGTACATATACTTTATCTTAAAATAGGACCAAATTCTGGAACAACACAGTCCAACAGAAATTTCTGCAATGATGGGAATGTTTTGTATTATCACCATCCAACACGGTAGCCATGAGCCACAACTGGCTATCGAGAACTTGAAATACAGCTAGCCTGAGTGAGGAACTGAATTTCTAATTCTATTTAATTTTAATTAGTTTAAATTTAAATGTATTTAAATAACCACCTGCTATTGTACTGTATTAAACAGCACAAAACTATATAGCATTTTGAAAACATTCGATTCACTCGACGTTGATTGGCAAGGTCTTCCAATCCAATAAATGCGCTTCTCAAACACTAGTACCTATGTACGTGATAACACAAAGAGGTCACAAAGCATAACGTAAAACTAGACTCCAATAACAGTAGCACCAAGAATACAGAATAAATTTTAAAGACCATATATGACCCAAATTTAAAAAACCGAGAATATCTCACTAAGGTATTTTCCAAAAAGAAGAAGATTAGAAACAGTGGCTTAAAGCATTGAAACCCAGGAAGCCAGAAGAAGAAAATTAAAGAAAAAGGACTAATAATTCAGAAACTGACCAGAGGTCATTTGGGTGGGGCATGAAGCTAGCTCTCCTTTCAAGAGAAGAGTCAGGGAGACATTTCCCACCACCATCTACAACTGAAAGTGAATGAAGCATGTGAAGATACGGGTTCATCAGTTGCTGACATTTGAGGCCGGAGAATTCTTTGCTGGGAGAGGCTCCAGTACATTGTAGGACGTTTAGCAGTGTCCCAGCCTCTTTCCCACTAGACGCCAGCAGCCCCTCCCCCTGTCCCAACTGTGACAACCAAAAGCATCTCCAGATGTGGCCAAATGTCCCTGGGAAGAGAGGAGGTGAGAGGAAGGAGAGGGAATAACCCCAGGAGAGAACCACTTGTCTAGACAAAGTAAATTCAAGCGCCCTGAGGTAGGACAAGGCAGAAATATCCCAGAACCAAAAGAGAGACTGTTGAGTATGATGCTGGTGAGAAAGAGGACACTAGGTAAGGCAGAGACATGGAGGGCCTCCACACAATCCCTTAAAGGAATCTGGATTTTATTCTAAGAGAAAGGAGAAAACATGGAGCTGTTGACGGGTTTTAAAGAGGTGCAGGACATGACTTGCTCCATGTTTAAAAAGAGCATGGATATGGAGAATGTTCTGCAAGGGACACAAGGGGGATCATTTCGCAGAAAGAACAGTATTGAACAACAAGGTCAACCTCTCACCAGTTGATGAGCTTCTCTGTGCCTCTGTTTCCTCATGTATAAAATGGAGAGAATAGTACACATACCCTGTCAGAAACACAAGAAATAACAAGAGTTGGTGAGGATGTGGAGAAAAAGGAACCCTCGTGCACTGTTGAGTGGGAATGCAAATTGGTACAGCCACTATGGAAAAGAGTATGGAGGGTCCTCAAAAAATTAAAAATAGGGGCACCTGGGTGGCTCAGTCGTTAAGCTGTGATCCTGCCTTCAGCCCAGGCTGTGATCCCGCCGTTCTGGGATCGAGCCCCGCATCAGGCTCCTCCGCTGGGAGTCTGCTTCTTCCTCTCCCACTCCCCCTGCTTGTGTTCGCTCTCTTGCTGGCTATCTCTCTCTCTGTCAAATAAATAAATAAAATCTTTTTTAAAAAATTAAAAATAGAGGGGTACCTGGTGGCTCAGACAGTTATGCGTCTGCCTTCGGCTCAGGTCATGATCCCGGAGTCCCAGGATCAAGCCCCACATCAGGCTCCTTGCTCAGCAGGGAGTCTGCTTCTCCCTCTCCCCTTCACCCTGCTCTGTCTCTCTCTCGCTCTCACTCTCTCTAACTAAATAAAATCTTTTTAAAAAAATTAAAAACAGAACTACCCTATTACCCACTAATTCCACTACTGGGTATTTACCCAAAGAAAAGGAAAACACTGATTCAAAAAGATATCTGCACTCCTGTGTTTATTGCAGCATTATTTACAATACTCAAGATATGGAAGCAGCCCAAGTGTCCATCCATAGATAAATGGATAAAGAAGAGGTGGTATATATACAGAATAGAATATTACTCAGCCATAAAAAAGAATGAAATCGTGCCATTTGCAACAACATGGATGGAGCTAGAGGGTATAATGTTGAACAATACAAGTTAGAGAAAGGCAGATACCATATGATTTCCAAATGTGAAATTTAAGAAACAAAACAAGCAAACAAACAAAGGAAGAGACACAACTGAAAGACTCTTGTATACAGAGAACAAACTGGTGGTCGCCAGAGGGGAGGTGGGTGGGGGATGGGTGAAACAGATAAAGGGGATTAAGAGCACACTTCTCTTGATGAGAACTAAGAAACATACAGAATTGTTGAATCATTACATTGTACACCTAAAATTAATTTAACACTAAAAGTTAATTATATTGGAATGAAATAAGTAAGTAAATAAATAAATACTTTTTTTGAAAGCAAGTAAAATAGTAGTAGCAGTAGCAGTAGCAGTGGCAGCAGTAGTAGCAGCAGTAGTAGTAGCAGTAGTAGCAGCAGTAGTAGCAGCAGTAGTAGTGGTAGTAGCAATAGTAGCAGTAGCAGTAGTAGTGGCAGCAGTAGTAGCAGTAGGTAGTAGTAGCAGTAGCAGTAGCAACAGTAGTAGCAGTAGTAGCAGTAGCAGTAGTAGTAGCAGTAGTGGCAGCAGTAGTAGTAGTAGCAATAGTAGTAGTAGCACTAGTAGTAGTAGCAGTAGTAGTAGCAGTAGTAGCAGCAGTAGTAGTGGTAGTAGCAATAGTAGCAGTAGCAGTAGCAGTGGCAGCAGTAGGTAGTAGTAGCAGTAGCAGTAGTAGTAGCACTAGTAGTAGTAGCACTAGTAGTAGTAGCACTAGTAGTAGTAGCAGTAGCAGTAGTAGCAGTAG
>NC_048225.1:15061091-15113591 GCF_002007445.2 Ailuropoda melanoleuca | reverse complement strand
TTGATCAATGGGTCAGAGCTCAGAGAAGAGTCTGGACTGATGATATAAACCTGTACATCACTGCAAAGAGAGAAAACACTGAATAATTTAATTTGAATTAAACATTTAGTAATAATATTTAGACTATTACTTATAATAGTACAGTATGTAAATCACCTAAACAGCCACCAATAGGGGCCCAGTTAAATATACTGTAATATGATCATAAATGGAATATCATAGGACTCATAAAAAAAAATAAGTCAACTTTATATACCCTGATACAGAATGATCCACAAGAGACATTGTTCAGTAGAAAAAAAGATGTAAGGCGGGCGCCTGGGTGACTCAATCGGGTAAGTGTCTGCCTTTATTTAGCTCAGGTCATGATCCCGGGTCTTGGGATGGAGCCCCACACCAGGCTCCCTGCTCAGCAAGGAGTCTGCTTCTGCCTCTGCTTTTCCCCCCAGCTCATGCTCTCCCTCTCTCTCTCCCCCCACCCATAATTTATTGAAATAAATAAATAATATTTATTTTTAAAAATCTTTTTTAAAAATGTAAGGCACACAACAAAATGTATCTGTGTGCTTTCCATACCTCCCCACCAATAACAGATGTGCTAATATCATTATATTCCTGGGTATTTCTAGAAGGATACACAATTGCTAAGGCTAGAGGACACAAGTTAGTGAAGATTTAGTTTTTACTCCATGTTGTTTAGTATCATTGTATTCAAAAACACATGCATGTGTTACAAAATGTTTAAAGTCTACATATTAAAAAAAAAAAAAACATGGTTTGGGGAAAAAATTGTTCTGGTAGCAGGGGTGCCTGGGTGGCTCAGTCAGTTTTAAGTGTCTGCCTTCGGCTCAGGGCCTGATCCCAGGGTCCTGGGATCAAGCCCCACATCAGGCTCCTCTGCTGGGAGCCTGCTTCTTCTTCTGCCACTCTCCCTGCTTGTGTTCCCTCTCTCGCTGGCTGTCTCTCTATCTGTCAAATAAATAAATAAAACTTAAAAAAAAAAAAGTGTCTGCCTTCGGCTCGGGTCATAATCTCGGGGTCCTGAGATCAAGCCCCGCTTTGGGTTCCTTGCTCAGCAGGAAGCCTACTTCTCCCTCTACCTCTGCCTGCAGCTCCTGCTGCTTGTGCTCACTCTATCATGTGAATAAATAAAATCTTTTTTTTATAATTGCTCTGGTAGCAATGGGGAGTAAGAGACTGGAGGCAGGGGACCAGCTAGCAGGCTACTGCAATAGTCCAAGAAAGAAAAGATGAGTATTAGGGCTAATGCTGTGTTGGTCAGGATGTAGAGAAAGAGCTGGCTCCCAGGAGCACTTCGCAGGTAGAACTCAAGTTTGGATGAGTGACCAGATGTGGGGGTGAAAGCAGGAAAGGATGATGCCCAGGATCTGGGCTGAGAAAGATTTCGTGCTTGGAGTCACCCCCACTCCCAGGTCCACCCATTCCTCCAATAGCTCCTGGAAGGCTGAATGGATGAGATCTGCCTGATTCCCACCCAGAGAAGCTGAAATAGGTGCTTTCCTACATACTGCACTTTGAAAGAAAAAAAAAAAAAACACCCATTGACATTCTCTTCCTTTCCTTCCTGCCAGTGAGCAGCAGAAATGCCTCCAACATAAAGAAAATGTTTCAGATTTTTTTTTCCTTTTCCCCGTCTAAGTGTTGAATTTCTCTTCACTCCGGAGTAGCCTGACCCAGAGTAGCTACAGGATGCTGCATTTACACGCAGCTCTATTGGCTGAAGCCAGCTGGCAAGGAGTGCTGGGTAATTGTCAGCCTCTTCAGATGGAGCTCGGGATATTAGGAGCCTGTAAAGCAGGAGACAGCAGCTTGCTTACAAAGCAGCTTTGCCCAAGAAGATGGGTCCTGACTTTGGAAAGTTGAGATAGAGGTGGCCTCAGACAGCTGTGGGATCTCTGCCTCCCCCTTTCTTTTTCCAAAAGCCAATAAATATTAAAAAAAAAAAATGCTAACTCTGCTCACATTCCACAAGGATGAGTCTTGTTTATCCCTAGGCACAGATGTACCTGCCAAAAAACTGCTAATTCGTTTTCCCTTTCGTGGAGAGACTGAGTCAGGACTCAGGGGGGCTATTCTCACCTCTCAGGCAGCCCTTTCTGGCCCTCCCCTGACTTCATGCAGACTGAGAAGAACTGAACTTAGCCAAGACAAAACTTGAGCCCAAAAGCCCGAGCAGCCCCACAGCCCATGCTCTCAAGCGTCTCCGCCAGCGGCCGCTGCACAGGAGGCAGGCGTGAGCAAGGTCTTACCAGGTCCTGGCCTCCAGGGGAGACTCTAGCCCTCTTCTTTAGAAACTAACAACCCACTTCTCCACCTCCAGCCAGCCTTGAGAGAAGAGGGAGCCACCAGCAGTTACACCGCTCTCACAAGGTTCCTCTGCTTTACATCTTCAATCTCTTCCCACTCACTCCCAGCCCATAACTGTATTAATCATGCCTTTTATGTTCTGTATTCTGATGCTTCCACATCTGTGGTGACTCCCTACCCCACCGTTAACTGATTCCTAGAGATTAATACACCATTCACCTACAAGTACACCTTTCAACTGCAAACCAACCAATCTAATTTAATCCATCTAATTTATCAATCCAATTCAGCTAACCAATCTGATTTGACGGTGCCCATATCATCAGCCATCTCTTGTGTCAGGCTCTCACACTCTGGGCCACTCTCCACCCGCCCTAATCATCGCAAGGCCAGGTACCAGCCATTTAGAGTCACCCCTGTGCCCCCAGAACCCACTGAAATTATTCAAACTAGCCAATCCTAAACGTGCTTATCTTGTCTCACCCAGTCTTTCCCACAGAAATTCCCTCTCCCTCCCCTGCCTCCTGACCAAGTCCAGTGCTTCCAGTGAAGCCCCCTATGGACTGTATGTCCCTTTTCTTAGGATCTGTGAATATAACAAACTACCTTTTTAATGGCAGTCATCTCCTGATCTGTTGGCCTTGCCATACCTAAATAATAATAAAACCTATATTTTTAAACAATGACCTCAGGCTTCAACTCTAACCTGCCTCTGGAATTATCCTCACTGGGTGACCTCCTTGTTGATAATTCTAATGGATACAATTTAGTCTTTACTTGACATCCTGAGCCCTCCCTCACTGAAACGTGCCTATTTCCATGGTATACCCCTCTCCTGGCTCTCCTAGCTTTTTGGTACTCCTTCTCACACTCCTTTGCCGCTTTCTATTCCTTAAATATTAGTGTCCCTTCAGATCCTGTCTTAGGTTCTGTTTTCTTTTAGGCCTACAATGCTCCCTGGGTGCTCATTATCGACTATTTGCCAACACCTGCCAGATATCTACCCACCACTCAGACCTCGCTCCTCAGCCCCCAACCTGGACCTCTCTACAAGTATGTCCCACAGGTACCTCAAGCTCAACATGGCCAACACTAAATTCATGATCTTTTGCCCCAAAGCTGCCTTGTCTCTTCTCATCCTTCAGAGAAGCTACACCAGAAACCTGGGAGTTCCTGCAACCCTCACCAAACACATCCAGGAAGTGCCTATGTATTATGAATTCTCCAACATGGAGAGCAAGCAACTGACCTTCTATGCTCCCAGCTGCTCTACACCCATTCCTGTGCACCCTTCCAATCCCACACTGTTGCCGTGGTCTCCACTCATCTCTCCAAAATGCAAGTCTCATCACACTTCTCCTCTGCTTTACAGCCTTCCATGGTTCCCCACTGCTTACTGGATAAAATCTTTGGCCTTATAAATCCAATCTCTTGTGATCTGGCTCCTTCTCCCTCCCCAACCATATTGTAGATACTACCCCTCCTCCCACTCCAAGCTTGAGTCACACAGAACTTCAAAATATGCAATTCCCCAGAAACACTTCCCTCCTTCATGCCTTTGCTTCTGAGACTCCCTCTATTGAGAGTGCCTTTCTTCTTCTTTCCAGAAAAACCACCACTGCTTTCTCCCAAACTCTCCTTGGGATTCCCTCTTTTTTCGCCTCATAGGCAGCATCTACAATATTTGATTGCTCTAATTTATTTTTATGTTCATTCAAAAATATTTATTGAATAATTAAAATGTCAAAAATTAAAGATAAAGAATCTTTTTTTTAAGATTGTATTTATTTGACAGAGAGAGACACAGCAAGAGAGGGAACACAAGCAAGGGGAGCAGCAGGCCCGATGCGGGGCTCAATCTCAGGACCCTGGGATCGTGACCTGAGCCAAAGGCAGATGCTTAATGACTGAGCCACCCAGGAGCCCCAAAGATAAAGAATCTTAAAAGCAGCAAGAGAAAAGCAACTAGTTTCATACAAAAGAAACCCCATAAAGTTATTGGCTGGCTTTTCAGCAGAAACTTTGCAGGCCAGAAGAGTGTGGCAAGATATATTCAAAGTGATGGAAGGAGAAACACCTACAACCAATATTCTACCTGGCAAGGTTATCATTCAGAATTGAAGGAGACAGAGAGAGTTTCCCAGATAAAAAAAAACAAAAAACAAAAAACAACTTAAAAAGTTCATTCCACTAAGCCACCCTTAAAAGAAATGCTAAATGGACTTCTTTAAGGAGAAAATGAAGGTCGTAACTAAAAGAAAAAAAATTATGAAAAGAAAAAAATTCACTGACAAAAGCAAGCATATAGAAAAGGTAAGTAGATCAATCACCTATAAAGCTAGCACAGAGGTTAAAAGACAAAAATAGTAAAACCAATTATATCTACAATAATTAAAGGATACACAAAATAAAAAGATGTAAAATATGATGTCATATACATTGATACACAGTAAAAACTGTAGTGCTTTGAGAAAGTGTCTGAACTTAAGTGACTATCAACTTAAAATAGACTGCTATACACATAGCATATTATATATGAACTTCATGGTAATGACAAACCAAAAACCTATAATAGATACACAAAAAATAAAGAGAAAGAAATCCAAGCATAACACTGAAGAAATTCATCAAATCAGAAGGGAAGAGAGCAAGAGAGGGAAGATGTACAGAGAACTACAGAAACAACCAGAAAACAATTAACAAAATGGCAACCAGTATATACCTATCAATAATTACTTTAAATATAAATGGGCTAGATGTTCCCATCAAAAGACCTAGGGTAACTGAATGGATAAAAAAACAAGACTAATCTACATGCTGCCTACGAGAGACTCACTTCAGACCTAAAGACACATGCAGATTGAAAGTGAAGGGATGAGAACAAGACATTCCATGCAAATGAAAGTGAAAAAAAAAAAAAAAGCTGGGGTGACAAAACTTGTATTAGACAAAATAGATCTTAAAACAAAAACTGTAACAAAAGACAAAGAAAGGCATGACATTTGATAAGCAGATCAATCCAACAAGAAGATATAACAATTGTAAATATTTATGCACCCAACATGGGAGCAACCGAATATACAAAAGCAAATATTAACAGACATAAAAGGAGAAGTTGACAATAATACAATAATAGTAGGGGACTTTAACACCCCACTTACATCACTGGATAGATCATCCAGACAGAAATCAATAAGGAAACAGTGACTTTAAATGACACGTTAAACCAGATGGACTTCACAAGATAAATACAAAATATATACAGAACATTCCAACTAAAAAGAGCAGAATACACATTCCATTCAAGTGCACAGGGGACATCTTCCAGGATAGACCACATGGTAGGCCACAAAACAAGCATCAGTAAATTTAAGAATAAAATCATATCAAGCATCTTTTGCAACCACAGAGTATGAAAGTAGAAGTCAGTTACAAGAAACAAAATGCTAAAAACACAAACATGTGGAGGCTAAACACCATGCTACTAAACAACAAATGAGTCAATGAAGAAATCAAAAAGGAAGTCAAAAAATACCTGGAGACAAATGAAAACGGAAACACAATAGTTCAAAATCTTTGGAACAGAGCAAAAGCAGTTCTAAGAGGGAAGTTTACAGCGATACAGGCCTACCTCAAGAAATAAGAAAAACCTCAAATAAATAATCTAAACTTATACCAAAGAGAACTAGAAAAGGAACAACAAACAAAGTCCAAGGATAGTAGAAGGAAGGAAATAATAAAGATCAGAGTGTAAATAAATGAAATACAGACCCAAAAAATCAGTGAAACTAAGAGCTGGTTTTTTGAAAAGGTAAACAACACTGATTAACCTTGAACTCAAACTATCAAAAAGAGAGAACTCAAATAAATAAAATCAGAAATGAAAGATAAATTACAATTGACACACAGAAATACAAAGGATTATAAGAAACTACCATGAGGGGCACCTGGGTGGCTCAACAGGTAAAGCGGCCGACTCTTAGTTTCAGCTCAGATCATGATCTCATGGTCATGAGATCCAGCCCCGTGTCAGGCTCTGCATTCCGTACAGCTCATGCTCCCTCTCTCTCTGTCAAATAAATAAATAAAATCTTTAAAAAAGAAGAAAAAGAAGAAGAAGCAGCAGCTACTATGAAGAGTTATACACCAACAAATTGGAAACTTAACTAGAAACAGATAAATTCCTGGAACCATACAATCTTCCAAGACTAAATCAGGAAGAAAGAGAAATTCCAAATTCATTCTATGAGCCCAGCATTACCTTAATACCAAAACCAGACAAAGACACTAGGAAGGAAGGAAGGAAGGAAGGAAGGAAGGAAGGAAGAGGAAAGAAGGAAGGAAGGAAGGAAGGAAGGAAGTTCAATAACCACAAATCAATTAACATGATACTCCATATTAACCAAAATGAAGGGTAAGAATCATATGATCATCTCACTAGATACAGAAAAAGCATTTGAAAAAAATTCAACATGCGTTCATGATAAAAACTCTCAACAAAATGGGTATAGAGGGAACACGCCTCAACATAATAAAGGCAATATGACAAACTCACAGCTCAATGGTGAAAAGCTGAAAGCTTTTTCTCTAAGGTCAAGAACAAAACAAGGATGTCCACTTTCGCCACTTGTATTCGACACAGTACTGGAAGTCCTACCCAAAGCAATCAGGCAAGAAAAATAAAACACATCCAAATTGACAAGGAAGAAGTAAAACTGTCACTATTTGCAAATGACATGATACTATATATAGAAAAACCTGAATACTACACACACACACACAAAATCTGTTAGAATAAACAAATTCAGTGAAGTTTCCGTATATAAAACTAACATACAAAAATCTGTTGTGTTTCTACACACCAATAATGAGCTAGCAGAAAGAGAAATTAAGAAAACAATCCTATTTACAATTGCATCACAAAGAATAACATGCCTAGGATATAAATTTAACCAAGGAGGTAAAAGAGCTATACTCTGTAAACTGTAAGATATTGATGAAAGAAACTGAAGATGATTCAAATAAATGGAAAGATATACCATGTTCATGAACTGAAAGAATTCATATTGTTAAAATGTTCATACTACCCAAAGCAATCTACAGATTCAATGCAATCCCTATCGGTGCTCACTTTAGCAGCACGTATAATAAAACGGAAACAATACAGAGAAGATTAGCATGGCCCCTGCACAAGGATGACATGCAATGCAATCCCTATTAAAATACCAGCAGTATTTCTCACAAAACTAGAAAAATCCAAAAATTTATATGGAACTACAAAAGACCCCAATAGCCAAAACAATATTGAGAAAAAAGAACAAAGCGGGACATACCACAATCTCAGATTTCAAACTTTACTACAAAGCTATAGAAAACAAAACAGTGCAGTACTGGCACAAAAATAGATACACAAATCAATGGAATGGAATAGAGAGCCCAGAAAATAATTCCACACTTATATTGTCAATTAATCTTTGACAAAGGAGGCAAGAACATACAATGGACAAAAGACAATCTTCTGTAAGTGGTGTTGGGAAAACTAGGCAGCTACATGCAAATGACCAAAATTGGACCATTTTCTCAAACCATATACAAAAATAAACTCAAAATGGATTACAGACCCAAATGTAAGACCTGAAGCCATAAAAATCCTAAAAGAAAACATAGGCGGTAACCTCTTATACATCAGTCTTAGCAATTTTTTTTTAATCTGTCTCCTCAGGCATTGGCAATAAAAGCAAAAATAAACAATTGAGACTACAACAAACCTAAAAGCTTTTGCACAGTGAAGAAAACCATCAACAAAATGAAAAGGCAACCTACTAAATGGGGGAAGATATTTGCAAATGATATATCCGATAAGGAGTTAATATCCAAAATATATAAAGAATTCATACAACTCACCTCCAAAACCAAACAAAAACAATCAACATTATTTAAAAATGGCCAGAAAGGGGCACCTGGGTTGCACGGCAGTTAAGCGTCTGCCTTCGGCTCAGGGCGTGATCCCAGCGTTATGGGGTCGAGCCCCACATCAGGCTCCTCCGCTTTGAGCCTGCTTCTTCCTCTCCCACTCCCCCTGCTTGTGTTCCCTCTCTCACTGGCTATCTCTATCTCTGTCAAATAAATAAATAAAATCTTTAAAATAAATAAATAAAAATAAATAAAAATGGCCGGAGAACCTGAATAGACATTTTTTCAAAGATTTTATTTATTGGGGCGCCTGGGTGGCACAGCGGTTAAGCGTCTGCCTTCGGCTCAGGGCGTGATCCCAGCGTTATGGGATCGAGCCCCGCATCAGGCTCCTCTGCTATGAGCCTGCTTCTTCCTCTCCCACTCCACCTGCTTGTGTTCCCTCTCTCGCTGGCTGTCTCTATCTCTGTTGAATAAATAAATAAAATCTTAAAAAAAGATTTTATTTATTCACTTGAGAGAGAAAGAGCACAGCAGGTGGAGTGGAAGGCTGAAGGAGAGGGAGAAGCAGGCCTCCGCTGAGCAGGGAGCCCAATGCAGGGCTCGATCCCAGGACCCCAGGATCATGACCTGAGCCGAAGGCAGACGCCCAACCAACTGATCTACCCAGGCGCCCCCCGAAATGACATTTTTCCAAAAAAGACATAGCACACCCAACAGACTCATGAAAAAGATTTTCAACATCACTAATCATCAGGGAAATGCAAATCATAACCACTATCAGATTACCCCACACCAGTCAGAATAGCTAGTATCAAAAAGACAAGAAATAACAAGCGTTGGCAAGCATGTGGAGGAAAGGGAACCCTGGTGCACTGTGGGTAGGAATGTAAATTGGGGCAGCCACTATGGAAACAGTATGGAGGTTCCTCAATAAATTAAAAACAGAACTACCATATGATCCAGCAACTCCACTTCTGGGTATTTACCCAAAGAAAATGAAACACTAACTTGAAAAGATATATGCACTCCTATGTTTATTGCAGCTTTACAACAGCTAGGATATGGACGCAACCTATGTGTTCATTGATAGATGACTGGATAAAGATGGGGTATATGTACACAATGGAATATTACTCAGCCACAAAAAAGAATGAAACATGGATGGTATTATGCTAAGTGAAATAAGTCAGTCTGAGAAAGACAACTACTGTTGAATTTCATTTATATGTGGAATCTAAAAAACAAAACAAACAAAAAACCAGAAACAGACCTAAAGGTGGAGAACAAACTAGTAGTCGTCAGAGGAGAGGGGGATGAGGGAATGGGCAAAATAGGTGAAGGGGATTAGGAAGTACAAACTTCCAATTATAAAATAAATAAGTCACAGGGATGAAAAATATAGCATAAGGAATAAAGTCAACAATATTGTAATGCCTTTGCATGATGACAGAGGGTAACTACACTTACCACAGTGAGTGTTTCATAATGTATGTAATTGTCAGATCACTATGCTGTACACCTGAAACTAGTATTACACTGTATGCTAACTGGAATTTAAATAAAACCTTTAAAAATATGTCAACTATATGCCAAATAAATAAATACATAAATACACAAATACACAAATACATACATACATACACACACACATAAAATTGAGAAGTAACTTTGTGCTGGGACCCCAGAGAGCTACAACAGTAAACAAGACAGACATGGACCCTGACCTCAAGGCAGTGTCTATCATACCAACTTGTTTCCCCAGAAGCTGCCCTCTACCTCCTCCCTAGCCCCACTCTGAACACAGTACAAGAGTAAAAACCCACCTGGGCAGGAGAGGGTCTCTGTTCATCCCCTATTCTGACTATAGAGTAATCTTTCTAAAGAATGCATCTCTCTGGCCATTTCACACCCTTCCCGTAGACCACCTATGACTCCGCATCACCCACACCCGAACAGACAAGGACTTTCTCAGAAGGCTCTTCCCCATTTTTCCAGGGTCTGCTCTCAACATTCACTGCCTCAGACAACCCCAAACTGCCTGCATTTTCCCACACACACTTTGCTTTGTCTCTATGTCTTTGTTCATACCATCTCCTGTCTTAATGCCTTTCCTGCTTTATTTGTTATCCCTTGCTGTGTATCAAACCGCTCAGACTAGTAACGAAAGGCAACAACAGTTTTGTGAATCAGCAGTCTGGTTAGAGATCAGCTGGAACGGTGCAGACATGGAGTACTCCACACTGAGCTGGCTGGGCTGACAGGTGCACTGGGGCTGGATGCTCTGAGAGGGGCTCACACAGTGCTAGCCATTGGGTGAGGCCGCCAGCCGGAGCATCTCAGTTCAGGTCTCTCCCCACGGCTAGCCTGGCCTCCTCAAAAGGCAACTGGGTTCCAAGAAGCAAGCCCTAATGGGCAAGCACTTTTGAAGTCTCTGCCTGTGTCACATTTGCTGAGGACGAAAGCATGTCATAGAGCTGAGCCCAGAATCAATGTGGAAGAGGTGTGACTCACTAGGGGGCCATTAACGTAGCCATCTACCAGTCTGCCCTCTACCCCTACCAAGGCATGGCCTTCCACATGTGAAGTATATTCATCCTTCCCAAGACACCCAAAATAGTATCCAATCATACACCAGGCTCACAGTCCATGATCTCACAATGCGCAGCAAGCCTGGATGTGGCTGAGCCTCCTGGGGTACAACTCCTCAAGTGAGGCTCCTTTTGATCCAAAGACCCGTGAACTAACGAGACAAGATGTCTGCCCTCCGTGTGCCCACCACACAGCTGAGAAGCAGCCACAGGAGAGCCATTAAAAGGGAGAGAAATAGGAGGCACATAGCGGTCACTGATTCAAAGCAATTCTGAAATCCCGCCAGGTTCTGTTATCAGGACCCCTCCTTTGGAGGCAGGGATGTTACCTGAATAGAGCCCAGTTCTTCTTGGCTTCTAGTTACATGCCCTGGGCTCCTGGTTCTGCTGCCTGAGAAGATTTTCTTTTCCATAAGATAAGGCCCTTGTGAATATTGGCCAGCCTCCTGCCCACAGAAAGTTGGGGGCCCAGAGGCCTCTTTTTACTTTTTAACTATTTCAGTTCTTTTCAGCCCGAACTAACAGCGTCTTTTCCAAAACAATACTCTTTGAAACTTTATGGTTTTTCTACACGTATTATTGGGCTCACTTCTTGCTCCAAAAGCCACATGCATCATTTCAAGAAGACTCTACTTCAGCTATAAAACAACATCTTTAATATTCTTAGAAACGCTTTTGTTTAACTGAGAAAGCCTACTAGGCACCACCTTAAATCCTCTTGGGGTATTAACAAAGGTTCTACAATCATACCCTGGATTTCATCTTCACCTTTAAGCCAGCTGCCTGCTGGAGAGACTGGAAGTGAGAACTAGTTTTCCTTTCCAACCCAGCAAACTGGACAGATGCTTATTTAGCTCATCTCTCCCTTATAACACCTGACATGCCAGCTGGAAGCCTCCAGATGGCACTTTTAACATCCCATCTCTACATCTCTTAGGCCAAACCCATAAATCCATTAGGCACACTTTCTGCCAGTGGCCTCAACACTATATAATGCTGATCAGGCTTGGTCCAAGCAGTTTCCAGCTCCCTTTCCAGGGCACTCACAACCCTTGCTGCCTGTCATTCAAGCCTTTTACCCACCATCGTGTTCCAAATGCCACATGTTCAGGCTTTTAAGACAGCACCACACTTCTAGGTACCAATTTATGTCTCAGATATCTATTGTTACATAACAAACCACCTAAAACAATAGCTTCAAACGACCACCATTTTGTTAAATTCATGAATTCTGTGGACAGATTTGTCTCTGTCCCACATCTGGGGCCTCAGCTTGAAAATGTAAGCCATTATGTGGACAACTCAAACAGCTCTGGTGCTGAGATTATCTGGAAGCTTCTTTATCTACATGTCTGGAGCCTGGGCTGAAATGACTCCGAAGGCTAAGTTCTCCTGGGACTGTCTACCAAAGTGCCTACATAATGCCTCCTCATGTGACTAGGGCTCTCTTAAAGCATGGTCTTAGAGCAGAGTGCACAGCCCTTGATTCCAAGATTTTTGAATTTCATAGACTAGTCACATTTCCAAAGAAATTTGCAGATCAACAGAAAGTTATCAAATTTCCTTTCTTTTTCTTTTTGCCTTTGGACATTAAAAACACACACGCTTTCTACCACTGCCACTTCAAAGAGGCAGAGAAGTATAACCTTAGCATGAAAACACAGGCCTTCCCAAGGAAGGGCAGGTAAGTGGCATAAGACCTCAATTAGCCCCAAATTAGAACTCAACAGTGTGTGCTGTCTTGACATGAAAAATCTGGAGCACCTCAACAGCCTCACCACAAGTCCTCCTTCCAACTTAGTTTCTGCTAGGAAGTTCCCCTAGCCAATCCACCCTCCATATCATGGGGACTAGGCACAGTTCCTGATGATCTCTGAGTAGTGGGCTTCAGTTCCATGCCAGCCCACAGAATTATTCAGCAAGCCAATGTTTAACGAACAAAGCCTGCCTCCCATAGCTCCGGGCTGTTCACTCTGCTCCTGTGAAACTTCTGTGTGTGGTGTCCTCCTCTGGGCTGTGAGTACACGTGACTAATAAACTACTGTCCATCTCACCTGTCTGGTGTCAGGGGTCATGTGTTAGGCCATTTCCAAAACCCAAGGGTAAAAATCTCTCCCTCTTCAACACAGTGAAGAGGAGGTGATCAGAACAAGGGGGCGACCTCACATCTATGTTTAGAGCATCCCACACTGTCCTTGTTTTTCTTATTCACCATGGACCAGTGAAATCAGTCTAGAAGAAGTTGGAAGGGAGCAATGGAGACACTGTATGTGGAGTCAGGAGATCTAGGATATAGCCAGGCCTGGGAGTGCTCCAAAGTATTTGTCGGTCCTTTGACAAATCCTTCCCCTCTTGGACCTCAGTCTCCAGCTATAAAATGATAGGATGGCTTCTGTCATCTCTATAAAGCCAATCTGATTAAATCGGTGAATAAGAAGTGAATGGCTGGTAGTCCTTTGGTCATCCTAAAGGAATATGCATTTTTAGAGTTTTTATCCCATGTGTCCCTAGCTGGGGCAACTGGAGATGATGGGAGAGTTACTTCTAAGAAACCAACAGAAGAGCCACAGGCTTTCAGGAAATCTTGCTTTGGGTGGATTCCTTTAACCCCTTCCTGATATCAGCACCCTGATCCTGTCCCATTAGCAAATGGGGGATTTTAAATCCCCTCCCCTTTACCACCCTGTGTTCCATCCCTGCCCCCAGATTGTCTAATTCAAATCATTAACTCCAACCAGCCAGAGATCTTGCTTTAGTAAACAGACAACTGCCATACCCTCTAGAGTCCACACTCCCCTCCCCTTCCTGAACTAAAGTGCTTGGGGACCCAGAAAGTAGGCCAGGTCCTCATGACCTTATCAAAATAGCACAGCTAGGTCTTCCATCCAGCAACACTCGAAGACTCCGCCACAGAGTGGGAAATGGCAGCCAGGGTCCTGTCCAGCCAGAGCTCAGATACCTTCTGTAGTTAAGAGGCCTCTGGGTATCCCCATGTTCTGCCAAAAAGAGAAGGAACTGTCTTCAGTCCCATCTGTATGTGTGCTTGTGTGTGTGTGTGTGAGAGAGAGAGAGAGAGAGAGAAAGGAGGGTTAGGCCCCCGCCTAAAGCAACTGTGCTCTGATAGGAAAGAACCTCAGACTGAGAATCAGAACTCTGTTAACCAGGAGAGACCACATGCATGCAGTAACAGGGAGGAAGCCAGCGTTTCTGGAATGTAGCAGGAAGATGAATGGGCAAGATGAGGTGGTGGTGACGGCAGACAGCCAGGAGCCAGGACATCCAGGGCCTTAAAAGTCACGGTGCAGACAATGAGAAGCCAGGTGACCTGATCTATGAAGACGCATGGTCTTACCAGACCAGTGTTCTGCTCTTCCCAGACCCTGGGGAGCTTGTGAAAAGTGCAGACACCGGCAGCGTACTGCTAGACTAAGGAGATCCCAGGTGGGCAGGGCCACCTGCATTTTTCATAAATTACCACCACCACCGGAGCTTCTGTTGTTTACCCCCAGTGAATGGCCCCTAGACTGGACCATCCTCAAAGCTCATTCCAGTTAGAAAGTCCCATCACTCTGAGTGCTGGGAGGCCACCTAACCTCCCAGGGAGGGAGAGGGAAGTGAATCTCCCACTTGCTAGCCCAGGGACGACTTCCAACAGTAGCAGCGCAGCAATGGAAACTGCAGTTAAGGTGCCAGGGCTCACTTCTGTGAAGAAACAGGAGAATGGGCAGGCAGATGGCAGGGACGCAGGGCCAGCTCACAAGATGTCCCAGCCAGAATTCACAAAGACACAATGAGGACGCAGATCAAATAAATAAACCTTCGTTCAAAAAAATTCACCTCACCTGTAGGTGGGAGAGACAAGTCATTGGCACTGGCCATGAAAAGAAAAAAGAAAAAAGATCCAAGGACTTTTGGTGACTTGAAATTGAATCGATAGGGCTAGGGCAGGTGCCCCACAGGATTAAGAGCCTGGTTTCCTCTATTCCTTTCTAGACAGTCCTGTCTCCTCCCCTTTCCCACAGTACCACGATGTCCCCTCCCACTGGGCTGGGATGCAGCAGTGGACTGGCCGGCTCTCACACTTCCTAGCCATGAAACAGGATGGGGAGTGGGATGGGATGAACCCAGCACGTTGTTGAGGGGTCAACACAGCCATGGATGTAATGAGCCCAGCACAGTGCTTGGTAGAAAATAGTACTCCTTCTCATCTGAAGACCTAACAAGCAGACACTACTCAGGGACGAGGTGGGGAGGGCAGTGTCAGGAGGAGTTATGAAATCGAAAAGAACCTTCTAGCTGTCTGCTGGGGGAGGTACCAGCCCAGGAACTGAGGGAGACTGAGTGCCCCAGAGCAGAAAGCCCCTGGGGGGGGGGGTTCTAGGATGGATGAGGGAGTGAGGCAGGGCCCAGGACCAGGAAGGATGGGATGCGGTACTGCCTTGCCTCTGAAGGGCCGCTCCAATGTGGAAAAACACCCCCACCATCTTCCTTTGGAGAAAGCCTGGAATATTCCAATTCCCAAACTTCTCACTGGAGGCTCCATGAAAGTGGGCTCCAGCGGAAAAGGAGAAGGCGGGAGGAGGCGTGGGCACTGACCAAAGGGGAGGGTTACTGGCCTGCATCCTCCACTCCTTACCCCTTGGTTTCCCCACAGGCTTCTGAAGCCTAGGTCAGAAGAAAGGGTTAAAGCCTGAAAAGGGGAGCAATCATTTCGGGGTTCTGGGAACCAGCTAGTGTTCCCGGCATTGCCCCACCCTGATCCCAGAGCCCTGAGCCCTCCCATCCCTGGCTTAGCCTGCCAGGTCCCCCTTCCGCGGCAGACGGCCACTCTCCCATATCTATACGGGACCGCCTCCTCCTCCTCCTGCCATCCTTCCTCGCTCCCCCCTCAGTCTCTGATTGGCCGCGGCCAGGGCCCTCCCCGCTCCTCCACTCCCACCCCTGGTGAAAACTGCGGGCGCGGGCAGGGTGCTGCAACTGGAGGCGGCGGCGCGCCCGGGGGAGGCTGCTGCAGCGGAGGACAGGAGCCAGGTGGGAGCGGAAGCCAGGGCGGGACCCGGGGCGCTGGGCGAGGCCCCCAGCGCCCAGGCAAGTCCTCCCAACCCGAGGCTACGAGAAAAGGTTCGGGGGCGCCCTGGCAAGGAGCCTCGCCGTGCTTGGGTAGGGGTCTGCTTCGCAGGTAGGGGGAGCGGGACCAACTGCTGCAGGCCAGGGGCCGTGCCGCACCCCGCCTTTTGCGGAAGGCGCTCCTCGGCTTTCGCCCGCTGAAGGGACGGTTGCCTGGGGCCGGGATGCAGGAGGAGAACCGGGATGAAGGGCGCCAAGGACGGCCTTGGGTTCCGCTCTCCACGCAGACGTCCCCAAACCTAGCTTTGCAAAGGCGTTGGGTGGGGGCGCTGAAATTGCGGGAGAGGACGGATGACCAAGCGAGCTGGAGGGAATCTCTGCCCTGCGACCTCGCGGCGCGCAGGCGGGCTGGGTGCGGGGCGTCAAAGGACAGGGAAACCGCAGTGCCGCGGGCGGGGACTGGAAGGCGGGCAGACGGGGGAGGGGAGAACTGGAAAAGGATGAGAGGGGGAAGGGGGACCTCAATTGGGAGAGGAGACGGAGGGAACACGGAAACGGGATGAGGGTGGGGCTAGTCGAACGGGGGCTGGAGAGGGAGGGAGTGCAGAACTTCTCCGGGTTCTGGGCTGCCGGGGACACCAGGCAGAGGAAATGAACACATCTGTGCCTTCCCTACCGCTCTCTAACCGTCCCTTTGGCTCTCCATCCCTCTCCAGCCCCAGCCCCATTTCATCCCCGTTCTAGCCCAGGCTTCTTCCCCTTTTCCCTCCTAGATCTCAACAAGCTCATACCCCTTCTCTGTAATTCAGTGTCTGTGAATCAAAGCTAGATGCCGACCCCCTCTCTTCCCCAACAGCACCCCGGGGGCGCTCTCGGTTATATTTCTGGGAGTGTACAGACTGCAGTCCCCGCTGGGTACCCCAGCCTCGCCCTGCCGCATGGCTGAGCGCCACAGGGCGGGGGGGGGGGGGGGGGGGTCCTTGGATGCGGCCAGCAGTGCACCTGGGCGCTGGCATCAGGGCAGGACCCCGCGCCCCTCCCAGGCGCAAGGCCCTCCTGTGTGGCCTCTCCCCTACAAGCCCTCAAGCACCAGTGCTGACAGGCAGGGCTACCTGCTCATGACATCGGGATATTGGTCCAGACTTCGAAAAAGGCAGGGCACAGAGCTTAGGCAGGGAGTCTATTGAAACCAGACTGGAAAACTGGAGGCCCAGGAGGCCTGCCCAGAGAGCTGGCATTTGGAAACATCTTGGTTCCTATGCAGTCAGAGAACACATAACGATCACAGAGCACCGTCGGAAGGCCCTTTGCTGTATGCCAACTACGGGCCCATCTGGAAGCACCTTAGCCACACAGCCCTTTCTAGAGGAGGGAAATTAACATTTATGGGTCACTCACTATAGAGCAGTCCTCATGGCAGACATTTGTCATTCCTCTTAATCCCCATCACAATCCTGGGGGTATCTAAAGTTCACTCATTCATTCATTCATTAAGGATCTTTGGAGCATCTATTATACGCCAGGAACTGTTTGGGCATTGGGGATTTTCTTCTGAACAAGAAACAGAAAAGTCCCCAAATGGAGATTTTTTTGTGTAATGGGTAGAGTTTTAGTGTTGCAAGATAAAAAGAGTTCTGCAGATTGCCTGCACAAGAATATGAGTGAACGTACCACCACTGAATCATACACTTAAAAATGATTAAGACAGGGGTGCCTGGGTGGTGCAGTCGGTTAAGCAACTGACCCCTGGTTTCAGCTCAGGTCGTGATCTCTGGGTTGTGAGATCAAGTCCCGGGTCTCCCTAGGTGGGGGCAAAGAGTCTGCTTGAGATTCTTTCCCCCTCTGCTCCTCCCTCCTCCCTTGAACACGTGGTCTCTCTCTCTCTAAAATAAACAAATTTTTTTAAAAAAATGATTAAGATAGCAAATTTTGTGTTAGCTCTACTTTGCCACAATTAGGAAATAGTATGTTTCTGCTTTCCTGAAGGAAAAAGGAAATGGTCAAATTCACTTTACTCCAAGTTTTCCACACAGAGAAACACCGTCATAGGGTGTGTTCTCCCTCCCCTTGCTTTCCCTGAGGGAGGAAGCACCAAGTGGCCGTGTCACAGTCACTCATAAGTGGGAGGGGAGAACCGTAAAGAGAAGCTTGTGTGACTGCCATGGCCATCACGGCATGTGTCCCAGAGACTCCCACCCCTAGCAATAAGTGTGGGCCCACCTGCCCCATCTCCTGGCTGATTCGCATCTTGTCGCACCCCCAGATCAAGGACTGAGCTCCCAGCACCATGAACCCCACCATCGGCTTCGCTCTTTTGCTGACAGGTACTGGGCAATGGGCAGGGCTGGGATTCCAAGCACCTTGGCTTCCTTCCCTTCAGAGAAGCTAGCTTCTTCCTCCCAACCTCAGGACGGGGAGGTGATTGAGGGAGAGAGGGCTCTTTTTCATCCCTAAATCTGCTGAGTAACGTAGTTGATCTTCCGGCTGCCTGAGGCGGCTTTTGGAAAAACAGTCTACTGGGTCTGCCCCTTACTGAGCTGGAATCTCCAAATGGGAACCGGGAGCTTCCATCAACTCCCCAAGATGTCCTGCCCCCGGGGACACCCAAGACTAAAGAAGATGAGGGAAGGAGGCTGGGTCTGCAGCAGGGAAGTGGCAGTGGCCCAGAGAGACCTCTGGGGTGGGGAGAGGTGCCCCAAGAGCAGACCCCTGTGCCCTCCCTGGCAAGCCTATTCTCTCCTGTTACTGTGGTTGGAGGCCCCCTGCTCTGCAGGCCCCCCCAACTTGGGAGTGGGCACTGCTGGTGCCAGTCTTGCAGGTAGCCCGTGGGCAGAAAGTGACCAGCCTGACAGCCTGCCTGGTGGACCAGAGCCTTCGCCTGGACTGCCGCCATGAGAATACTACCACCTCGCCCATCCAGTATGAGTTCAGCCTGACCCGGGAGAAAAAGAAGCACGTGCTCTATGGCACTATGGGGGTGCCTGAGCACTCCTACCGCTCCCGAACCAACTTCACCAGCAAGTACGACATCAAGGTCCTCTACTTATCCAGCTTCACCACCAAGGACGAGGGGACGTACACATGTGAACTCCGGCTCTCTGGCCAGCCTCCCATCACCTCCAGCAAGAATGTCTCTGTGCTCAGAGGTGAGGCAAACTCCCAACAAGGCCAAGTGAGCTGGGAGAGGGAGGCTAGGGAGGAGAGGGCTGGTTAAGGCAGCAGGCAGTCCCCTCGGCCAGGCCGGAGATGAGAGGGGCCCCAGAAGCTCCCTCTTGCTCCCCCCAGCTGCTGTCTGGCACCCTGGGGAACCACTGCCTGCTGTGTGTTTGGGGGAAGGGCTAAGGGGAGAGTGAGATAGGCGGAACGGTGTTGCAGACACTTCTACCATGACTGGGCAAATCACTTGGCCTCCCCAATCCTCCTCCTCCCCACCTGGAAAACAGGGATGACACTAGCTACCTCACCCCCAGTTTTCTTTTGAAGATGCTTGATCAAAGATTTGATATGATGTTTGTTCAAGAGCTCAGGAACCTGCAAATGGGAAAGCTGTTCTACTAGAGCAGATTGGCCCTGGTTCCAGCTAAGACATCATGACGCCAGCCTGCCCAAGGGAATGTGCCCTAGCTCAGGGCCTGTGCCTGCCTGAATCCCGGTCCCTCTTCATTCCTGCCCTGCCCTCCTCCCCACTCTCTCTCCACAGACAAACTGGTCAAGTGTGAGGGCATAAGCCTGCTGGCCCAGAACACCTCGGGGCTGCTGCTGCTCCTGCTCTCCCTGCCTCTCCTACAGGCCATGGACTTCATCTCCCTGTGACTGGTTGGGCAGGAAGCCACGCGGCCCAGTCCAGAGACCCTACTCCTCGGAGTTGGCTGACCCCCTCCCCCCAATCCCTCACACATCTTGAGGAGCAATGGGGACCCCGCCCCTTATAAGGAATCCCAGTGCCGCATGCATCATCTGCCTGCCCCTCCGCCCCTCTGCCACCTCACACCCTCTCCGCACACCACTGGCTTTTTTTTTTTTTTTTTTTTTTTGGTACTCTTTGTCCCAAAGTTGCTTCTGTCTGGTTTATCCTTCCTTTTCTTTGGGAGTTTGTGAAAAGGGAAGCCAGGGTTGGGGACGTGATAGAGAGTAAGGGCGTGGGAGGGGAGGATAGAGGGGTCCCAGTCCCAGGGGGACGGAGGAGGGTCATCCTTGCCCACCAGGACCAGCGGCCTGGGAGAGGCCTGGAAGGGGAGGAGGTACATCCGGGCCACATCCCTCAGCAGGCGAGGATGGTCCCCAAATACCCCGGATGTGAGGGCACTGCCAAGCATTTGTGGCCCATCACCAGAGGAGAAACTGAACATCTCCAGAAGCATTCTCCGCCACAGCAAGAAGCCATCCTTTGACCACTGCAGAGGTCCCCTGGGGGCCCAGTGAAAAAGCAGACTCTTCCTGGGAGCAGTGCTAACAGAGGGCTGGAGACGGGGTAGAAGAGAGGGTCCATCGTCCCTCTCTATCTGATGAAACTAAAATTAAGAGCCTACTGTCCCTCACTGCCTCAGCCAGGAGTTGAGACGGTGCCAGAGGACCAGCCTCCTCCCAGCCTGTTCCAAGCTCCTAAGAGCTTCCAGAACTCTGACCTGGAGGCAGTAAGCCGGGCCAGGTGAGTCCCAGAGCAGAGGAGAGTTTGGCCCGAGTGTTTGCGAGGTTCTTCCTCCCCTGCCCCGTCAGTGCCGGCCCCTGGTGGCTGCCGGCTGAGGCTTCCGACAGCCCTCTGCCCCACAGGTCTGGCTTCTTGGGGACCTGGGGGGTCGAGGGGGTCTGAGGCAGCCCGTGGAGTGCCTCAACAGATGGCTTTTCCCAACACCCAGCTCCCTGCCCCCACCCCCGCAGCTGTGCCCTGTCGTGTGACTGTGTGTAGCGCACCACAGCTTATGGTATCTCATCGAAGAAAAAGAGAACTGCGCAATAAAACCAAGCCTCTGGAGAACACCTGCCTGCCCTTCTCTGCTCTGCTCCCCCATCTGTCCCCAAGCCCGCCTCCCTTCCCTTAGCGGTGCATCTAGGCCAGCCCTTCCCCTCCCCTGCTGCCCGCAGGGTGGGGGAAGGGGTTAGGGGGAGGCACTGCATGCTGGACTTTTCAGAATGACTCTAACATGGCACATTTGCCCCAGTAAATGAATGTTCCATCTCCACTGACTCACCTGGCAGGAAGGACAGACAAACTTGCCCATATGTGGGCCGAGCCACGTGGCCCAACTAGCTAACAAGTGCTAAGGGGTAGTCTGCTTTTTCTTCTTGGATCTGGTTGTTCTTGGAAACGCCCCCTCAAGTGACATCTGCTAGAGAGAGGGGAGGTACTGGGGCACCGAGAGGAAGCATGGGAGGTGGCACAGTGGCCGCCCATGGCATCAACATGTAAGGACAAGCATCTCTTCCTAAATCTGACACAACACACCTATATTCAGGATGGGGGGAGTGCGGGAGGGGGAGAAAACACAGCCATCTGGGCCTGGCTCCCTCCCCTAAAAATCAACGAGTTGCATGTGAACATCAGTGGTCATCCTGGTGCTGGGAGCTAGAATGGGGCCACGGGGTGGTCCAGGGTCCCCCAGAGAGCCTAACCGGCTTTGCCAGGAAATGAGGGAGAAGAGGGTGGTGACTATCCAGAGGCTTCCTCATTTGGTACTCCCTATGAGGTAGGCTGCTTCTGAGCATTTACTTAAAGGCCCAGGATCTAAATTCAGGCCACTGGCTCCCACTCTTCCTGATACCTCCTATCGATGTCCGTGCCCTGCCCCTGGCCGTGCAGGGACCATGCCCAAAGATGGCAAGAGAAGCCTGAAAGTTGGAGGGGGAGCCACCTGTATCACCGACCATGAGGCCCACGTCACTCAGCATAGCGCAGCCAGCCTGGGGTCTCCAGAGGACACCAGGGGACACAGGCTCCTCTTGTCCTGCCCTGCTTGGAGCTTCGAGTGCCATGCCAAGAAAATAAAAAGAAGCCTTTGTGGGGGGAGGGAATTTGAACGCCACCCTTGGGGTAGTAAGAGTTAAAGCTGAAAGGACCTTCTGGAAGGAATTTGGAAGTCAGGTGTGAAGCCTCAACTCAGAATACCACCTGTGTAAAGCCTCCTATGGGGCCTTTGTCATACCCTGGCACATGGCTCCCCTGAGTTTAGCAGCCACCCTCAGAGGGAGGGTCCTGGGGAGACTGTGCTGCCCCCTGCAGCCACACTTGGGGGAAGAAAACCGGAGGCCTACAGGTGGCGGAGCGGGGGGGTTAGCTTAAGAAGCCACAGAGAGGCCATCAGAAAACCAGGGGCTCTAGGAAGGCAGGAAAACAGAAGAGGGGAATGGGCGGGGGCTACAACTTAAAGTCTGGGCCTTCGGGCCTCACAACGTAAGCCAAGAAAGAGCATGCTGTGGGCCGGGGGGAGCTGTGGGCTCTCAGAGGCGGGCCACAACAGCCATCGGGTCCTCTCTGGGCAAGTAAGAAGGTCTTAGGCTGCAGGACGTCCATAGTGACGCTAATTTTAAAGAGGCCTGGGGCCTGCCCTGGTTCCTGCATACATGCCCCAGACCCCACCCCATCAACCTACTCCCCACTCCTCCTCACCCCCTGCCAGGTCCCCTTCAGCCATCTCGGTCCCTACCTTGGGGCATGGAATTCTTCTTGCCCGATAGCAACAGAGCCCCTTTCTACACCCCCATTTCTGACTGGCTCATCCATGGAGACAGAGGACTGGCTGCACAGGACACAGTGCAAGTGCCTCTCCAACATCTAGGGACTCCTTCGGGAAGGGCAAGGAGGTCACCATGAGGACAGGCAGGAACTTTCACCGGCCAACCAATAAACCTATACGGTGTCCGGGGGACCTGTGATCTGCTTCTTCCAGCCTCCTCCCTGTGTTTGCAGCTTCCATGCTGTGAAAGGCACGTCTGTCTTTACACTAAAAAGCAGCCACCTCGGACGAAGAGGTGGGCTCTCTCCCATTCAGCCCAGGACAAAGGCGGCATTGCCTTCCTGCCCGAGGGCTCTCAGCCTCAGGAGACTCAGGCCCTGAGTGCTCTGCCCTACCCCTCAGGGAGGAGCATGTCCTGTGAAGACTGCCAGGAGGCATCTCTGCCTGGCGGAGGAAGACCTGGAGCAAGGGAAAGGTGTGGAAAGTGGACCCATGGTGTAGGGGGCAATGTGGGACCAGTGCGAGAGTTCCATGGAGGCCAAGTGCGGCTCCACAGCCAGAAGGGACCCAGAGGTGGGCATGGTCAGTGTAGGCCACCAGTCCTTCCTGTCTGCAGGAAAGCAGTTTCCTGAATTCGGTGGGAGCCCAGACTGGATGACCCTGGCCACTTCACTCTTCAAAGCCTCACTTCTCTACTGTTCCAAATCACATGGTTGGGCTGGACTCATTTATTTGTATAAAAACATTAAGGACCTGGCTCTGGGCTGAGAGGTAAAAGACAATGCCTCTGGCTGACGGAATCTACAGTCTAGTAAGAAGCAAAGAACTGATTTCAGTGCAGTGATCAGTGCTATGAGGCAGGCAAGCTGTGGTGGACACTGCTGGCTATTCCCCAACATGCATTCTCCTCTCCTTTCTCAGCATGAGGACCCACAAATTACAACTGGCATATGTGGTCCAGAATAAAGACTCCCTCTCCCAGCTCCCGTGCAGCAAGATGTGCCTACGTGGCTAAGTTCTTTCTGATGGGACAGAAGGGCAAAATGATGTGTAACTTCTATGAAGTGCTCTTAAAGGGAAAACACGCCTTTCTCCCCCATTTACCTTCCTGCTGGCTGGAATGTGGACTTGAGGGCTGGAACTGGAGCAGCCATATTGGATTATGAGGTAGAAGCTTTGTGTGTAACAAATGACAAAGCACAAGATTCCTAGTGTTGGTAAAGCTGTCACAGCAGCTGTGGACAGCCGTGTTTGCACTACTGTTATTTGGAGTTTTCTGCACTCACGACTAAACCCAAATGTACCTTTAAAAAAGCCATTATTTAACACTACTGAATCATACACTTAAAAATGGTTAAGATGGTCAAACTTATATGTTTCTTACCATGATAGGAAAAAAAAAAAAAAAAGAAGACGACGCCAAAGTCAAATTCAAAGAGACAGAAAGTAGAATGGTGGTTATCAGGGGCTGGGAGAGGGAGACAGCGGGGCAGGGGGACGGCGAGTTAGTGTCTACTGGGTACAGAGTTTCAGTTCTGCAAAACAAAAACCATTCTGGGGATGGAGGTGGTGATGGTGGCACAATATGAACCACACTTGCCACCACCGAGCCACACCCTTACAGACGGCCCAAATGGTCAATTTATTGTGTATTTTACCACAATTTTTAAAAAGCAGCAGCAGCAGCCTAAGCACAAAGGAACTTTCTGGAATGCTTACATGAGTGCGTGTTTGCTGGGTCAAAACTGGTCAAACCACATATTGAAAATGTGTGAATTTCATTAAACGTAAATTAGACTTCTGTAAGGTACCATGGGAATACCTCTAAGTAGCCAGGTTAAAGGGCTTTCCAGAGGAGGAGTCATCGGTGGGAGTTTGCGTAAAAAGGAGGCTCTACAATTTATGAGCTGATTACAAAGAAAGAAACGTTATTTTATTTCTTCTATATCCTGAAAGACATGGGAAGAGAGAAAGGAAGCTATTGTGGGTTCAGTCTGAGGGCAGGCCTTGGCCTCTCTTCTAGGGCAACTCACCACTGCTGGTTGGTATAACAGCTCTGCGAGCACATGGGCCCATCATCTGGGGCCCCCAACCCAGTCAGTACTCATTCACACGTTCACTAAGTGCACACTCCATGCCAGAAAGTATAATTCCCTGCGCGGGACGATGGGAACAGAATAGTGAATGATAACAGACAAGGTCCTACCCCACAAAGCTGATGCTCTCATACAGAGGATGGATATTAAGCAAGTAAAACAATGAATGAGTCTCACGGGTATAGACTGGGATCATCTCCATGTAGGAGGTGATAAGGGGACACTTTTGTTAGAATAACCGGGGACAGCCTGAGGAGGGGGCCGTCAGGCAGAGACCTGGAAGAGAAGCCGGCCTTTTCAAGAGCAGCAGGAAGGGTATGCAGGCAGAGGAACAGTAAGGACATGCTCAAGGTGTCCAGGCAAGGGGTGGTACATGTCCGATGTCCCTGAAGAGGCAGGCATGAGCCTGGGGCCTTGCAGGTCACAGTGGAAAGTGTACATTTCATTCTAAGGGCAACAGGGAAGTGATAAAGGATTTGACCTACCTAATAATGTTTTTAGAAGATCCCTCTTGCTGCTCAGTGGGAAATGGATTGGAGAAGGACAACAGTAGAAAGACTACTATGATCATCCTAGGAAACAGTATGGCATCTTGGACAAGAATTGTAGTGTCCAAGTGGAGGGAAGTGGTGACTTTCAGGTACACGCAGTTAAAACCGAGAGGCCTGGTGAAATCTGCATAAGATCTGGGTTTTACAACCTCGGTTTCCCCGTTCTGACGTTGCACTGCGGCTAGGTAAGATGTTACCCCTGGGGAAAACTGGGTGGAGGGTACACAGCACCTCTTTACACTATTTTTGCAACGTCCCCAAAATCTATAATTATTTTTATTTTTTTTTTTAATTTCTCAACAGCAAGCACACACCCAAAAAAGATGTCAAATACTAACTCCGGAGGAAGGAAATAAAGGAATTCTAATCAGAGCACATTACCAGGCTTGGCTGTAAACAACACTCACATGGTCATCCTCTATACAAACACTGAATTGTGGTGAGCACAAAATTTTAACCAAAAGTTGTGATAACACTGTCCCGGAGATGCAAGAAGAGTAAGTGTGTTTCGGGGGGGTGGGCACGAAACAGGCATATAAGAAAGCGAAACCTCTTTCCCACGGGCAAAAGTAAACAGATGATACTAAAAACTGAAAAAGGAGGAAAGAGTTATCTATATGAGAAATTCTAAAATACAGACGTAAATGGCAGAAAAACCAGCCAAAATAGATGAGAGTGGCTGCTTTGGGAAATGAAAATTCAGGATGGGGAAACAGACTGCTTTTACGTGATAAACCTGGTTATATAACTTTTTTTTTCTCCATAAAGATGTCAGTTTGCTAGGCAATAAAAATTAAATATATTTAAAGAAATATGTTGAAGCCTGCCCCCAAAGAACAGAGAGGACTTGCTCACTAGTGGTTTGAATGGAAGTGGAGGTGTTGGAAGGAGGGGAGAAAGGATCCCAGATGACCCCTAGGTTTTTGCTTGGGCAGTGAATGGATGATGATGCCATCTGTCGAGACAGAAAAGGCTGGAGGAGTACGGGGGTGGAGAAGTGGATGTATTAAATCTGCAATACCCATCAGACATCCAAATAGAAGTAACAAGAAGACAGCTGCACATCCCAGTTCCAAGCACAGGGGAAAAGGCAGCGTTAGAGGTAAAATGTGGTAGACATCAGCATTTGGGTGGTGGGCACTGACCATGGGACAAGTAAGATTACACAGGGAGATGTTATAGAGAAACGATCAAGCCCAGGCCTAGAATCTGAGGTGGTCCAATATTTTGAGTTTTGGGGGAAGCAAAGGAGATTAAAGAGGAGACAGAGGGAAGAGGAAAGCCAGGGGTCTGTGGAGCCAGAGAAGGGAAAGTGTTGAAAAAGAGAGATCAAGTAGGTCAACTGCTGTTAAGAAGTCAAGTAAGGTTATTAAATAAAACTAAAATAAAGTCAAGAAGATAAGGAGGACCAAGTTGTTGGTAACTATGGTAGCTAGTCTCCAAAGATGGTCTTCTCAATAAACCATGCCCTTGTTGTAATCCCTTCCCCTTCAACCTGGCATGGCCCTGTGTTCTGCTTATGACCAACAGCATATGGTACAAGTCATGCTGCATGACCTCCAAGGCTAGGTCATAAGAAGACTTGCAGCTTCCACCTGGTTTTCCAGGAATGCTCATTCCTAGGACACTCCCTCTTAGAACCCAGCTGCCATTCTGAGAGCCTAAGTCACATAGCGGCCATGCGTAGGCACTCCAGTCACCAGACCCAGCTAAGCTCCCAGCCAACAGCCGCCATCAACTGCCAGTCATGTCAGTGCACTGTCTTGGGACATCCAGCTCAGCTGAGCCTTTGGACGACTCCAGGCCCAGCTGCTACCGACCGCAGCCTCACGAGAAAGAAACCTCAAGTGAGAATTTCCATCAACCACAGCAGCATGAGACAGATTAATAAATTGTTTAGTCACTAAATTTTGGAGTGGTTTGTGATAGAGCAATAGATAACCAGACAGTGACTGTAACAAGAGCAGTTCGGTGGGCTTTGGTAACAGAAGCCAGATTGCAGTGATGAGTGAGGGTAAGTGGGAGAGCATGGACTGCTTTTTCAGGAAGTCTGGCTGTGACTAGTGTGGCAGGTGGAGTCCAGAAGAGCTTGGTTTGTTTTTAAAATGGGAGATACTAGAGCATGGCTGTATGTTGATGGTGATTATTCCCGGAGCAGAGAAAGATGGACGAAAGAGAGGAAGAAGGAGGCAACAAAGCAGGGTCCTTAGGAAGCCCAGAAGGAGGGATCTAGAAGGAGGAAAGGCAAAGAAGACACGTGTGGAGGTGGGGAGGTTTATGAACCTGAGGATGGGAAGGTCAAGGGTTTTCACCCAAGCAGCAAGATCATCAGCTGATTGAGAAGACGGAGGGAAGATGACACAGGTTTGAGAAAAGTAGATAATATAAAAGTCATATCAAAAAGTGCACATGGGGGGCGCCTGGGTGGCACAGCGGTTAAGTGTCTGCCTTCGGCTCAGGGCGTGATCCCAGCGTTATGGGATCGAGCCCCACATCAGGCTCCTCCGCTGTGAGCCTGCTTCTTCCTCTCCCACTCCCCCTGCTTGTGTTCCTTCTCTCGCTGGCTGTCTCTATCTCTGTCAAATAAATAAAATCTTTAAAAAAAAAAAAGTGCACATGGTAGCAGAATTCTAAAAACAGCTTCCTTGGATTCCCTACCTCCTAATCCCTGGAGTCCGTAAATGAGATGTCATCCCCATGACTGTGTTAAGTTATATGGCACTGTTGATCTTAAAAGAGGGATATTATTGGGGTGCCTGGGTGGCACAGCGGTTAAGCGTCTGCCTTCGGCTCAGGGCACGATCCTGGCGTTATGGGATCGAGCCCCACATCAGGCTCCTCTGCTATGAGCCTGCTTCTTCCTCTCCCACGCCCCCTGCTTGTGTTCCCTCTCTTGCTGGCTGTCTCTGTCTCTGTCAAATAAATAAATAAAATCTTTAAAAAAAAAAAAAGAGGGATATTATTAGGGCACCTTGGTGGCTCAGTCCGTTAAGTGTTCAACACTTGATTTCAGTTCAGGCTCTGAGTTGTGAGATCGAGCCCCGAGTCGATTATGATTACCCCCCCCCAAGATTCTCTCTTTCCCTTTCCCTCTGCCTCCCCACCCCCCCCAAAAAAGAGAGAAAGAGATCCATGTAAGCCCTAACATAATCACATGAGCCCTTCAAAAGCAGAGAATGTTCTCTGGCTAGTGGCAGAAGAGAAAGAGAAGCAGCCAGAGAGATCTGAAGCACAAGGGAAATTCAACATGCCACTATTGGCCACTTGAGAAGGAATGTGGGGAGCCTCTGGAAGCAGACAGGAGATCTCAACTCGCAGCCAGCAAGGAAACAGGGACCTCATACCTACAGCCATAAGGATTCAGATTCTTCCAACAGTCTAAATGAAGTGGATTTTTGCCCTGAGCCTCCAGATAAGAGCCAGCCCCACCAACACCTTAATTTTGGCCTTGTGACACTCTGGCCAGAGAGCCAGCTGATCCCATCAGGGCTTCTGACCTATAGACTGTGTTGTTTTGAGCCACTAAGTTTTTGGACATGAGCCCTGACACAGCCAGGACACTCCCTCTCTTGCTGTAGGGCCTTCTGGGGCAGCTCCACCCCCCACGTGGGGGTGACTCAGCCTCTCAGAGCCTCCGTGTCCTAAGATGATGACAGGTGTCATCACAGCTCTGGGCTCAGGTTTTGGGGCTTGACATCTTCATAGTTTCCTGTCATCTAGACCTGAGCTGTCCAACATGGTAGCCACTAGCATCAGGTGGCTACTTAGATATAAACTTAAAGGAATTACATTTAAGTAAATTATATTAAGTAAATTAAATGTTCAGTTCCTCAGTCATACCAGTCACATTTCAAGGGCTCGAAAGCCTATGTCACTACCGGCTGACACACTGGACAGAGGAGAAATCATTTCCATCCTCACAGAAAGTTCTGTTGGACAGAGCTGGGCTGGACAGTGGACAGGAACCATGGTTATCTGAACCACTGCCCTTCAGCAGTGGGCTGAACTCATGAAGAGGCGGCAGAACAGAAGGGCCCTTCGGGGAAACCTCTCAGCCCCACTCACCTCCAGCCCCAGGAATGCTCTGAGCACAGCAACACCTCTGAGCCCAGAACATAGTGTCGTGAGGCCCACAGACGGCAAAGTTTCTTCCTACCACTAGTCTACAGCACCAGCTCCCCCCGCCCCCGCGTTCTTTACTTCCTGCCTCAGCACAACTGACAGTGGGAGTCCTTCAGAGGAACACAGACACAACCTCACCCACAAAGGCATGGTATGCCTCGAACCCTAACCAGCCACTCACAGGGTCATAACACATGCCAACTCAGTACATTCAGAAACGCCCATACTTTCCTGCTGTGTAGGACACCAATAGGTCTGTAGGATGCTTGCATTCCACCTGGTTCCTTCTCACCTCTATCACCTCCTGTCCTTCCCAGTGCCTTTCGTCTTGCTCCTGGGTTCCTATAAACACCTGCTGGGCCACAACCCAGCAACAGTGTTCTGCACAGAACTCAAAACTCGAGGCAAAGAGGGGCGCCTGGGTGACTCCGTCAGTGAAGCATCCGACTCTTGGCTTTGGCTCGGGTCGTGATTTCAGGGTCCTGGGATCGAGCCCCACATTGGGGGAGGTCCCCGCTCAGTGGGGAGTCTGCTTGTCTCCCTCTCCTCTGCCCCTCCCCCTACTCGTGCTTGCTATCTCTCTCTCTCTCAAATGAATAAATCTTTTAAAAAAATAAACTAAAGGCAAAGAAATGCCTCTCTCCCCACTGCCTTCTAAAAAGCAAGAGGTGAGAACATAACTCCCATTTCACCAGATTTAACATTCTTCTCAGCCTTGCTTTACACTGAGAAAACTAAAAGCACTTCGTAGTGGTTTTCCCAAAGCAAAGACTCTGTCAGCCCCAAGGTGAATTGAAGGCCCTCTCTCTCTAGAAACTGAAAACTGCTTACAACTTTTAAATGCTGGCTTTTCCTGTATCTCCTTACCAAGGTACCAAAAATCATAGAGCCCAATCTCAGGCAGGCTCCCAGATAGAAGTCTCCCCAAAGCTGACTTGAAGACCTTGAAGGGACCAGTTGGGGCCATACTAACTGGAAGACCTGAAGCCAGGAAGGTACTGGATGTTTGGAGAAGGAACTTGGCATGAGAGGAACCCCAACTATATAGCACGTGCTTCAAAACAAACTAGATTTACCACACTCTTATTGAAATGGCAGGACGCAATCACTCAGGGACAATCCCATATACATTATTGCTAATTTAAGATCTGCAAAATGCTACTGATACTTCCTTTATTTACTGTGCTAAGCTTTTAGTGTTTGGTGTTAGTGAACATAAAATACGTATCAGGCATTTCATAGGATCACTCGGTCATCCTAATCTTATTTTTCATCAAGGGTCTTCAGATGCAAAACCTCGTACTGTTTCAGCACCTCGACTGTCAACCGGTTGAAGAGGAGAATATTGCCTGACCCAGGAAAATAGAATAAAAACTCTGAAAGAGGACAGAAGCAATAGGGATGGAGAGGGGAACCTTAGGGGAACAAAGAGACAGAATCAAAAAGATACGGTCCCCAGGGGATGTAGGGAATGTGGTGAGATAATATTTCTAAATAGGATTTATTTTTTTTTTTTGCTTCCCTTTCCCACATAGTCCCACTTTAAGCAGCCAAGCTTTTGTGCTTATGCCTCAGTAAAGGGATGAGACAGCAAAAACCAGGGGGGGAAATGGGAAGCCATTTCCGGCTTTTGGATTTTAATTGCCCAGGCCTTAATAAAACAGAAAGGACTTGAAACCTCTACCAAAGATGTGGGGACAGTATCTTGGGTAAAGCCAGGCCTCCCACTGGCATTACCCCCAGCAGACAAGAGCCAGAGGGGAAGAAGTAAGAGCACAGATGTTGGTGGGTTCTGTCCTCACGGACCTCAATCAGGTTTCTGAGATCCAATAGTGATAGGGCCCTACCCCAACATCCTGGGGAGAGCCTCAGAAAGGAGACCCCGGGCCCAGAAAGAGGAAATGACTACAGAAGGTAACCTCTTTCGGACCTTCCAAACCAGCTGGAACCTTGGACAGTGTCACTCTCTCTCTCTCGCTACCCCAGAATGATTCCTAGCCATCCAAGACTGACCTGGGAGCAGCAGAAAGACACCAGACCCAAAGAAGCCACGCAAGTAGGAACCAGGTAGTAGCTATCTCAGTGGATACTTGGCTGGCCATTTAAGAACAAGGGTTACTTCCTCTAGTGCTCTGCCAAATACATATAGGACACTCTGCCAAGATTCAGGCAATCCTTGGAGAAAGGAGGGGCGACTCCATCCACCATCTGAAACTAAGCGTCCGCCACTCCAAGTAGAAATGTAGGTTTATTACAGAAAAACAGCGTTATGTTTCCTACATCTCTGAGTTGGTAGACTAAGATAATCCCTCTGTAAGAACTGGAGTGGGGAGTGGAGTTGGAAACCAGAAAATATCTGGCTAGGAAACTGGATAGAGGATACCATCCACAGATGTAGGGAATAAAGGAATGGGAGCAAACTGAGTGGAGAATGATGAGTTGAAGGTTTGGATGTGTTGAGGGTGAGAAGCTGAGGGGTGTCCACAGGCATGTCAGGGGACAGCCAGATAATAAGGACCGGTGCTCAGGAATGAGGTCTACCTGAAACTACAGGTTTGGGCATCATGGGGTCCACACATGCAGCAGCTGATGGATGAGTAGCAGACTACAGTGATCTTCTCATGAGCTCACTATCGCCCTAAGTGTTTTCACGCATATTTTAACTCATTTAATCCTCAGGTCAACCCTATGGGGCAGGTACTCCTACCAACCTCATTTTTTGACATGCGACGAAACAGACAGTCAATGTTTCAGGCCTCAGAGCGAGTAACCAGAGGAATCAGAAGTCACCCCAGGAAATCTACAATCCGCATGCTAAGATCTAGCTGAGAAGCAAAGAGCAGGAAGGAGATGTTAGGGGGAAATGTTAAATCACAAAACCCAAAGGAAGAGAGGACTTCAAGGAGGAAATGGTGGGAAGTACCAAATTTGCAAAAGATCCAGTAACTGATTATAACTAAACAGGCCCATGGGATTGCGCTTGGGAGACTGCAATGCCCGGGGGGGGGGGAGGTGTCCTGACATCCGGGAGGCAGAGGATGTGCGGGCGCTGTGGAGACAGGAAGGTAGGGAAATACGGGGAGCACGACTCTCCCAAGAGAGCTGTGAAGAGGAGAGGGCTAGAATCTGCGTTCTCAAAAAGGAGAACAATTTAGAGACTATTATACGGCGAATGGGAAGTCAGTAGAAGAGTAAAGTTTTGGGGCACCTGGGTGGCACAGCGGTTAAGCGCCTGCCTTCGGCTCAGGGCGTGATCCCGGCGTTATGGGATCGAGCCCCACATCAGGCTCCTCCGCTATGAGCCTGCTTCTTCCTCTCCCACTCCCCCTGCTTGTGTTCCCTCTCTCGCTGGCTGTCTCTGTCAAATAAATAAATAAAATCTTTAAAAAAAAAAAAAAGAGTAAAGTTTTAAAGACACAGGCCTGTGAAGCTTGACAGTGACTGTGAGCAAGAAGAGAAAGAATGCTGGAGACACCTTCTACCCACGACTTGAACCTCACACGGGCCCTGGATGCTGCCTGACAGCCCCGCTGTGCTGCCACAGGCCGGCCACCGTCCTGCTCGCTGGCACAGTGGCTCTCAGAGGGCTGTCCTCCCGCTGGCAGCTTCAGCATCATCCAGAAACTTGTGAGAAATGCAAGTTCTCCCACCCCGCCCAGACCTCTGGGATCAGAAAGTCGGGGCAGGGTTTTAACAGACTCTCTAGATGATTCTGTTACACACTCAAGTGAGAACCACTGCCCTCAATGACTCGTTTATAACAACAACTCTCTCTTCCACCCCCTCCCACTTCATCCTCCTTCTCAGCTGACCTTGCCTCCTAATTCACTGAGAGAGGCCATCGGGAGAGAGTGTCCTCTCACTTCTGCCACATCCACCCTTCTCCCTGCATCTGGGCCCAAATGTGGTGCCTTCTCTCTTCTTCCTACTTTGGATGGATGCTTTGTACCCTGGTTTCTGTACTGGATCCCCTCAAGGATGCCTCAAGGACATTGCTCGGGCTCTTCTTTCTCCTCCACGTCACCAGTGCTCACCCTCCACTGGCTTTCTCATCAGCATACAAACTATGCTTATTTTTCCCATTTAAAAATGTTTCTTGGGGGCGCCTGGGTGGTGCAGTTGTTAAGCACCTGCCTTCGGCTCAGGGCGTGATCCCGGCATTCTGGGATCGAGCCCCACATCAGGCTTCTCCGCAGGAGCCTGCTTCTTCCTTTCCCACTCCCCCTGCTTGTGTTCCCTCTCTCACTGGCTGTCTCTGTCAAATAAATAAATAAAACTCTTAAAAATAAATAAATAAATAAAAAATGTTTCTTGACCTCACTTCTTTTACTTCCCACCCAACCTCTCTCCTTCCTTTACCACAAAACTCCTCCAAAGAGTTGCCCACACTGTACCCCATTCCTCTCCTCCCATCCTTCCTTGGGCCTATCCACAGACTTTCACCCCACAGCTCCACCAAAACCATTCTTGTCAAGGTCACCAACACCCTGTAAATCAGTTCCCAGACTCGTGTTACTTAATCCATATACAGCATTTGACACAACCAATCTTTCTCTCCTCCATGGTAACTTCCCTTCTCTGGGCTTATGGTGTAACAACATCCCACAGATTTTTTCTTCTCTACTTCGTAGCCATTTCTCAGTCTCTTTGATGGTTCCTACTCAATTCTACAGCCATTTAATGTTGGGGGGCTTCAGGATTCAGTCCTCGCACGTCTCAATTTTTCCTCCCTTAGTGACCTCCCCTAATCTCATGGCTTTAAAGAATAGCCATATGCCAATGACTCTCAATTCTGTACCTGCAACCCAGACCCTGCCAAACTTGTACATCCGACCGCTTTCTTGACACCGTGACACGCCTGAGGCAACTCAAACTTAATACGTATGAACATGTATTAAACCAAGCTCCTGCCCTCCCCCCCACCCCACCTTCTCAGTTAATGTTCAAACCAAAAATTCCTCCCTTTCTCTCACACCACCTCATCCATCAGAAAACTTACTGGCTCTACGTTCCAAATACATCCAGAACCCAACCACTCCTCACCACCCCTCCTGCTACCTACCACACTGACACCACCATCTCTCACCAGATCATTTTAGTGACATCCTAAATAGTCTCTTGCTTCTACTCTAGCTCTTTTCAGATATGTTCTCATACATCAGCTGAAAGGACTCTGTTAAAATAAAAGTCAGATCCATGTCCATCCTCTGGTTAAAATATTGCAATGGCTCCCATCTCAGAGTAAAAGTGGAAGTCACCAAAATAGCCTTAGGGCCTATATGGTGCAATCCCTGCCTGCTCTCATTGACCTCATCTCCCACACTCCCTCTCTTCACTCCAGCCACACTGACCTTCCTGTTCTTCCTCAAAAATAGCAAGTGTGTTTCTACCTCACCACAACCTTTGCATTTATAGTCCCCCTCTGCCTAGAACATTCTTCCCCTAGATAGCCAGATGATTCACTCCCTCACCTCCTGCAGTTCACTCAAATGTCACCCTCTCATTGAGACCATCTCTGATGACACCTTAGACACTCTGTATCCCCCTGAGTTTTATTTGCTTCCATAGCTCCTACTGCCATCTGTCATACTACAGATTTCACTTATTTTGTAATTGATTTCTGCTTCTTCTAGAACGTAAGCTCCTTGAAGGCAAAGTTTTGCCTGTTTTGTTCACTGCTGTTTCCCCTGTGCCTAGAAGAGTGCCCAGTACATCCAACAGCTATCCATAAAACGTGATGAAATGAGGGCCCCAAGGGAGTATGAAGAGATGAGATCAGAAGGGATTCATCTTGGACAAGAAGAAGGAAGCCTCCTCTTTCACTGCCCCGGAGCAGAGGTAAGAATGGATTCAATTATGTTTGTAGGCACAAATTTCAAGTATTTTCCTCTTAGTTGCCCCTAGTTTCTCTGGGAAATAGAAGACAAGGAAGGACTTGAGGAGAATGGTGATGGACAGCAACAACAGCCATGGAGAAGGGGGAAAGGAGCTAAGGACACTTGGAAGGACAATCCAGGTGAAATTGAAAACCTGGGTTTGCCTTGGCACCAATCTACCTGGCAGTGCAATTTTCTTCAACAGCATGGGATACACAATGAATGGGAGTGTCGAAGTTGCCTCTCGGCTTTTTCTTGAAAAAGTAAAAAGACTCCCCTCCACTACCTGAGGGCCTCCATGTACCCGCTCAGGGAGCCATCATCAATCATCACCAATCACTGGTTTGTTAGTAAAATGAGCCAAGAGTGTGTTTAAGAAGAGAGAGGAGGAGGGGAGGCGGAAGAGCAGGCGGGAAGGAGCGAGAACTTTTAGCCTTCCCTCAAACCTGGAAGTTGATATATATATACCCTAGGGCTCAAATGCTGGGCCTCCTCCCTGGAACCCCTCCTCGTCCCGGTCCTGCCACATACCGGTCCGCTTCTTGTCGCGCTCCACACCCTCCGAGCTCGTGTGCTTTTCCTCCACGTGCCTCTCTGTATATACCGGTCGCCTGGGACACCCCGGCCGGGCGGGGCTCTCCTGACGCCACAATAGGAACAAGCCAATAGCCGTGACGCGTCTCAGTGATGCGAGACGCGCGGTGTGGCTTTGCCGGCCGGGGCGCAATGAGGCGGCTGCCCGCTGGGTGGCGCCGATTTCCCGGGGAGGTCCTTACTGGGCCCCCGGAGGAGGTGGGGGAGAGGCGGGCAGGAGCCCAGGTCAGGGAGCCCTCTGCGTCAGCGGCTGCTCACTGCGCCGCGCCAGTACCAGCCGGGACTCACCCGCAGCTCCATGCTTGTGCCCGGCTCCACTCGTCCATCCTCGAAGAGGAAGGTACGTGCCACCTGTCGGAGACTAGGGAGGAGGGATGCGGAGGTCAGCGCCGTTGTTGGCTCAGAAAGTGAGATGTCAAAGACAGCCTGGGTAGAATGGGCACCAGAAATGTAGAGCGAGCTCCAGCTGTGCGTTGGAGCTCCAGCTGTGGGTGCCAGTTGTGTTGGGGGTGGGGGGCCTGCCAGCTGACAGCCCAGGGTGCCAGGAAGAGCCATCTGTGTGCAGATCAGTGTGTTCTAAGGAAATGCTGCTTGGGCAGGTCCGCGTCTCTGTGCCCTGTGCAGCATATGGCCTAAGAGTGACGCCTGGACACTGACAACCCCTTCCCCACGTGTGCGTCCAGTTCACTTACTCCGCCCCGTTAAAGCTCCTGGGGGCTGTCTCTGGTCAGTTTGCCAAAGGGGTGAGGGTGGGGGTAGGGCAGCAGTTAAGTGGAAGGGGAGATTTTCCACCAATCCCAAACCAGAAAGAGGCATCTTTGAAATTCTCACCAATCCCAAACCAGAAGCAGGCACGGGGTGCTCAGAGGAGAGTAACTTACTCTTAACAGCCACGGCAAGCCACGGCCAACCCATTCTAGCTGTTCTCTGAGGAGTGAACGTCTGCCTCCGGATCCTCCTGCTTTTAGAATGCGACTGAGCTGGAGACCATGGTGATGTTCACCTCCCCAAGCATGGGCATGAGAAGGTTCCCCCAAGCCCAACCCCGTAAAGTGGAGGAAAGGAGAGCTGGTTGGGCTGGGGTTGGGGCATTCCCCACTCCTTTGATACTGTAGATGTGTGCCAAACTGGAGTCGGAATGAGGACTGGAATGAGGGTCAGGGACGAGGGCGTCCTCTGAAGTGCATCACCAGGACTCAAGCTGAGTCAGTAGCCTTTGCTGAGACAGGGTGGAGGCACCATCCTGGGTACTCCCAGTCCTCAGGGAGAGCCATCGAGAAACAGGAGACACAGACCGGGAGCAGACAAGAGCACCAAGGCCCAAGAGGTTAAGAATCCTGCGCCATCCTCCTGTGAGCCTGCCCAGCCCAGCTCTGTGGCCCTGGAATCCTGAGCATTCTGACAGGTAGAGTGGAACCACCCCAGAGCGGCTTTCTCCTGGTAGCCTTGGGGCAGCTGCACTTGCTGTATTTTTCTAGGCAAAGGGGGAAGGAGCCGAAATAGGCCTGGCCCTTTTCCACTGGATGGGCTGGACATCTGGGAATATAGTAAGAGTCATTTGCCCTTGCCAGTTATGGGACATGGACCAGCTCAGAAAACCATGGGGCTATTGTCTGGCTTTAGAACAGAGGACTCCCAAGGGGTGGCCCAGAGGCCCTATTCTCCCTAAGAAGGTTTCCACGGTAGGTGCTACTACAAATACTGCCACTAATCATAATAATTAGTGGAAGTATTCAGTATAATCGTTATCATTTATTGAACTTTTACCAGGTGCCAGGAAATTTACAAATATTATTTTATTTAATCCTCACAACTGTGAGGTATAGCATTATTATACTTTTTACTCCTGTTTTATAGATTAAATCACTAAGGTTCAGACGGCTTACATGACTTGCCCACTGTCTCAGAGCCAATACAACCCACGCCTAGAAGTCCATTAGAAAAGAGTTTGGACTGAACACCTGAGGGCAGGTCCCGCCTGTGTCTCACTACCTGTGCGCCCCGGATCTCTGGTCTACTCCACCTCAAAAGGGAGGATTTGGACTAGCACCAAGGCTTCCTCCTCTTCTCTCCATTCCACCCCCATCCCTCTATCCTCTTTCCACTTGTTTCCCCTTGGATCCCTCTTCTGTTCCACTTCAAAATGTCCCCCTTCAGACAGCCCTCACGTCATCTCCTTGCCTGGCACTGGCCCGTCAGGGCAGCACCTCGAGGGAGGGCCTACCACTGCCCCTTTAATTCTCCCCGGGCTTGGAATGCAAGTGAGTTGAGCTAGCCATCTCTGTGAGGTCAGATAAGATACTATATATATCGGAGTCAGTAACCTGAGCTCCGGATTACCCAGCCCCAGTCAGACTCCAGCCTCTGGGCTCTCCACTGCGCTCCCTGCCTCACTGGGGAAGAAGCCCCCAGATCCTGTCCAGTGCCCCCGGACACAGGTCAGTAGCTGCCCCTGTAGTATGTGAACTTCATGGGGCCGCTGTCCAGAGAGCCCTGTGTGTTTGGGGGAGCATGTGACAGGCTGCCCAACTGGGCCTGGAGGGTGCTTGGGGCAAGACGGACGGTGAAGGCTCAGAGGAGGCAGGCAGGGGCAACGAGGACAGAGGAAAGACAAGCCCTGGAGGAAAGGGAGGGAGACTGGGACTCTCCCATGGGGTAGGGGCAGCAGGAGAGCTCCTGACAGAGGTGATTAGGAAAGAGAATTTAAGGATACCGCCTGTGGGCCCATTCCTTTGCCTTTCCTTCGAAGTGTAGAGATGGCTACCCCCTCCAAACCCTAAATCAAGAAGTATGCTATAGACATACTGCCCTGGGCTCAACCCCTACTCCACCAGTCAGGACTCTCACCCTCATCTCCAATCTCTCTCATCCCTTCACCCCTCTCCCAGCCCTTGGGCAACTACTGGGAGCAAGAGAGACAGAGATGGACCCAAATTCTCTTGAATGGTACCCTGCCAAGGCATGCAAGAGGATTAGGCATTTAAACTGGTGGGCCGCTGGGTGCAAGCCTCTGAGAGACAGAGCTACTACTGACAGGCTGGAGGGGAGGGGGCAGACTGAGACTGCTGGGGACTGAGAGGTGTCCACAGAGCTCTTGGAACAGGCAAGCGCAAACAGCCCCCACCCGGGTCCTCCACCCTACCTGCATTCACACCTACCAGGACTTCCATCAACCTAGGAGTTGATGCTTGTCCCCAGACAGACCCAAGCAGATAGAAGTGAGGGTCAGAGTGTGTAAATGGAGACAGGACCCCTCTCTCAGCCCTCTTTACCTTTCAAGGTCAGCACATCAGCAGCGCCTCATTCCGATGGTGTTAGCAAGTGGCTTTGGGAAGCTCTGAGGTCACCGCTGTGGAGGTTCCCAAGCACCTGGCAGGACTGGCTGGGAATCCCCACTCACCTGTCCTGGACACCTGGGTAGGAGGGAAGGACTGAACTCTGTTGAAGCACCCCTATGAAACCCAGCTAGGGGCTGTCTATTCAGGCAGTGGCAAGGCCACAGACTGGCATGCCTTCACCCCAGAAAGCAGAGCAGATCTGGGCAGAGAGGGGCCACGAAAGCTGCTGGGATGTGGGGCATTACCCATCCCCTACCCTGGGGGCCAGGAGTGCCTGAGATTCCTGGGGAGCCAGTCCCTCCCCTGGCTGGGCAGGTTAGGGAACCCTTCACGTGAGCAACAGGAAATGACAGTAGCTGACACACAGGGGTTGGCTGCCCCAGGGAGACAGGGCTCATTTTAACCCCTGACTCATCTAGCCTGGGTACCTTGGGGAGTGGGCCAAGCTGCAGCAAGGGTAGGAGGCTGGGGGGCATGTCCATAACCAGGCCTCAGGCCAAGGGCCCTGGCTGGCGCTAAATGCCGGTGCCCGGGGACACTCGGGAGATTGGCACTGCGGGTGAAATGGAGGCCTCCTGGACCATCTCTTGGCCGATCAGAATTGTACTGACGCTCAGGTTGCACTTGGCTTCGCTTTCATTTGCCCGCAGTGGAAACTCGAAGGGCCGCCTCCTGCGGGAGTCTGTACCTGCCACACCGTGGCCTAGACAGTGGATGTCTGCATCCCCTGTACCCCGTGCCACAGGTCCTGCCCCATGCCAGCTCAGGGAGAGGCCAGGAAAGTGCGAAGTGGGGGCACTGGCTTCAGGGTGGCTGTTGGGGGCAGAGCACAGGCACAGCGTGACCTTGGGAAATCCACGTCACTTCCACCAACGCTGGTTTCCTCATCAGCAAGTGGGCATGAGGACAGCACCCACTGCTGAGGGCAACCGTGACGATCAGCATGTTGGTACGTGGTGTACCAAAAGCCTTCGTGCACTTTCAAATTTCAGTAACTTCAGAAATAAGAATGCTAAATGCTTCATTTAAAAGTTGCATTATTTCATTCCTTGTCTATTTGTTGAATTTTGAATAAAACTACTAACTTTGATTTAATGGAAATCACTGAACCTTCACACGATGCTCGTGAGTTTAAATTCTTTCTCCAAAAGAATTAAAACCTAAAAGTGCGCGGAGGCTCTGGGGACGCTGGGCAGGAAGTGCACTTCGGGGAGCACCAGACAGGCAGTTCTCCAGGGAGGGCTGCCGTGACCCGGGCCCCGTGAGAAGCTGCATGGGAAGCGCTCAGCACGCTGCCTGTCCAGAGGTGTTCAGTGCCTGCTGGCGGGTCACAGTCGCTGGGCTCACGTGTCCTTTCAGGAGGCTGAGGGTTCTGTGCAGGAAATGTGGCTGTACCTCCCAAGAGGGTGAAACTGAGCAAAGTGAGGGGGAGCACTGGCAAAGCAGGGAAGAGTGGAGGTGCCTGTGGGAAGATGACATAGAGGAGGAGATTGGCAGGTGGCGTGCCCCTGCTGTCCGAGGTGGCGGGCACCTGGGGAGGAGTTGCCTAGAGCCACATGCCTATACTTGCCAGCTCTGGGTAAACAGCAAAAGGAGCCGGGCAGCAGGGGCCCCACGCCCGGCAGAGAGGGAGACGGGGGATCCCAGCCAATCGGCTCGCCTCCCACTGCCCCATGAAAGGGCCATTCAGTCCAGGCCGTTCCTGTGGCAACGAGGAGACTCAAAGCCATGTGAGCGCCCGTCCTGTCCCTGTCTTGCGCAGCGAGGCTACAGCCAGGGCCCAGCCTGCTCTCCCACCCATGGTGTGTTCAGCGGTCTCCAGGGACAGCCGTGCCAGGTAATGCCAAGGGGCACCAACCCAAGCTGTCGGCTCACCTGGAAGGTGTTAACACTTTTCTCAAAAGTGAAACTAGGGGTTAGGGGAGGGGATAGTCATGTTCAAGGCCTCAGCCCCAGTAGGGACCCTCTGTCCAGACAGGGGAACTCTAAGCCTGACGTCAGCACTGAAAGGCAGCTGCCAGGGAGCTGGTGGTGATAGCATGACCCCCACCCAGGGCTGCTTTGGCTGGGGTCGGGGGTCCTGCCACTTGCCTGCCAGATTAGAACAGAAAGATTAGTGGGGATTTAGGAGCCCTCCTGGGATTCAAGGTGTAACTCCACCTCTAGCCCCAACCCATCCCAAGGAATACTTGCGGGCCTCCCCAGGGCTGTCTGTCCCTGTCCCTTGTACCTTGTTTGGCCCCAGCACTTCTGCGTCACTAGCGGGGCCAAGAGAGGTCACGAGTTTGGGGCAGAGTACCAGTTCCCTGGGAGCCTTAGTGTGGGGGAGGGGGAGTGAGAGCCATGGGGAGGAGGCATGAGCTCATGCCCTGGGGGGGATGTGGGGGGGGCAGGCCATATCTGATTGGCTGCCTGGTGTCCCAGAGCCCAGTTCCTGAGTGAGACCTGGAGTCTCTTTGACTTTGAATTATTGATGGAGTTTCTCCAAAGTGAAATAGAGCAGGACTCGTCCCACGCCCCCGCCCTGGTGCCTCTGTCTGTGCCTCCCCCAGCCTCCCTCAGCCTTCATGCTCTTCCTTCTCTGGACCCCAGAAAGCCAAGCAGATGGAAGAAGAGCTGTGGTTCCCCTCTAATCCTGCACAAGGTCCCCCTCCGGTTACTTTTTCCTAGTAAGGAGTGGGAGCTGTGCTGGAGGTGGAAGCTCAGGGTGCAAGGACATGTATACAAAGATGGGGGTCCCCAGGCCAGGTGGGAAAAGCGTACACAGTAAACGTAGACCAGGCCTTTCTGAGCCAGCCCAGACTGAAAACTGCTGCTGGTCTCTGGCAGGGTCTAGAAGTTCTGTTCTGGGATCCATATGGAGGTTGCCACCTGCTGATCTCCCCACCCCTGCACCTATCCCACGCCCTGCATGGACTGAGTTTCTAGGGCTCTCTGCCAAGCCATCAGCATTTGGGGCTTGGCACCAGCTCCTCTCTGCCCAAACGGGCTGGGCTCCCAGACTAGGGCAGGCTGTGGGCTGCCCGAGCCAGTGTCTGCAGCTCGGCTAGATTCTGCCCACTGCCCGCTCATCCGCACATCTCACTGAGGGATACAAGGGAAGCCTGGCGCCCCACGCTGAGGTCAGAAGCCAGCCAGGCCAGGAGACGGCCAGCCCTGACATTATTATAGGCCTATGAAGGAGGAGCTCAGAGCCTGGCAGGGGTTGGGGGAAGAGATAATAACCACTGTCAGAGCTGAGGGCTTCCACATGTTATTATTTCATTTATTCCTCGCAACAACCCTGTGAGGCAGGAACCATAATAATGATGATTATACTCATTGTACAGGTGAGGAGATTGGGGCTCAGAGAAGCTGAATGACTAGTGCAAAATCACCCAGCTAGTCAGTCACGGGGCAAGCCAAAACTAGCTCTGTACCACTACTCTGAGGTTCCTGGAGGGCTCTGCCCCCCCTTGCAGGAATCCCCCAAGAACCCCTGATGTCCTCAAAGAAAGAGGCCTGATCCTACTAGTTCCTCTCTCCAAAGCACCGTTGCCCACCCCCCCCAGCTCCATTTTAGATGAAGCCTGCACACTTAGGGTGATGGGGGGACTCTGGTGGACCCAAGTGAGGCTAAACTTGATCGGGAGGGGTGAATCAAGGTCCAGTAGGAAGAGCACTGCACTAGAAACCTGAAAGACCTGAATTCCAATCTTGACTCTGCTAGTTGTGACCTTGGGCAAATCAGTGTCTCTGTTCCCATCTGTACAACAGAGAGGTTAAAACATGACTCTTGGGTGCCTGGGTGGCTCAGTCAGTTAAGCATCTGTGTTCTGCTGTCATGATCCTCAGCAGGGAATCTGCTTCTCCCTCTCCCTTAGCCCCTCCCCCTCCACTCGTACTCCATCTCTTGCTTTCTCTCTCTCTCAAATAAATAATCTTAAAACAACAACAACAACAAATGACTCTTTAGGACCCTTACAACTCCTCAGTGCAGAGATTTCTGTGTGCCTTCACCAGACCCACCCCAGCTGCCACAGCAGGGTGAGCGGAGAGGGAGTACTGCCTATAGTGAAGGATTTTAGCCTCTAGGGGGCCCCCTTTGCACGAGTCATCACCATGAGCTGGTTGGCTTAGACGTTGGTAGAGGAACACCTGGGGGGGCCAGAGGACCCCAACTCCAGTTAGAACACGTGAGTTAGATCCATGAAGAGGGTAGTTTCTGCTGCACGAGGATTCCCCACCACGGCAGGTGACCGAGTCCAGGGAAGAACTGTGGGATCCGATCTGGAGACTGAGGTCAAGTCTGCTTTCTGCCACGTGCTCACTCACCACCGCCTCCCCTAGCCCCACTGCTTCCTCTCAGGAGCCTTCTCTTCCTCACCAGGAATCTGACCAAATGATCCTCGGGCCATTCGAGCTCAGACAATGTATGATTCCAAAAAAGATTCCTGCCCCTCCTTTCAGCAGAAAGAATTACAACTTAATTCTTAAAATGTCCAGCATTTTCAATCCAGAGGTTGAGAGCAGTAGCACCTCTCCGTAAAGCTGAAGAGAGAAGCAGATGCGATCTGGGCTAGAATACTACGGGTCACCTGGAGGGCTGTTGAGGGAGGGCAGTCCCCACTCTCATGTCTGGGGCTTTGCAAGGGAGCACTTGGAGCAGCCAGGACGTGCTGACTGATGGCCCCGCGTGGTTTGTAAAAGCCAGCTCACGTCTTGTGCTCTCATTCAGGTGTGAATACACAGGTGCGCGTGCATGTACATACGTGCATAGGTGTGTTTCTCAGCGGTGGGCCAGCGTCTCACGGAAATGGGCCGTGTGGTCTCTGGTTGAGATCTACGGTTCTGGCCAGCTAGAAATGAAGAACAGGTATGGGGGTGCCTGAAACCTGGCAGGGCCCTCTGACCACTGCTTTCCTTGTCTTTCAGCCCATGAGGCTCCCAGTCCCCACTGAGTGCCGCCCTGAAGGATGTCCCAGCTCTCCTCCACCCTGAAGCGCTACACAGAATCGGCCCGCTACACAGATGTGCCTTATGCCAAATCGGGCTATGGCACCTACACTCCCTCTTCCTACGGGGCCAACCTGGCTGCCTCCTTCCTGGAGAAAGAGAAGCTTGGTTTTAAGCCAGGCCCCCCAACCAGCTTCCTCACCCGTCCCCGTACCTATGGTCCCTCCTCCATCCTGGACTATGACAGGGGCCGCCCCTTGCTGAGACCCGACATCATCGGGGGTAGTAAGCGGGCCGAGAGCCAGACTCGGGGCCCTGAGAGGCCTTCAGGGAGTGGACTCAGCGGGGGCAGTGGATTCCCTTATGGAGTGACCAACAGCTCCCTCAGCTACCTGCCTGTGCCTGCCCGCGACCAGGGTGGAACCCTGACCCAAAAGAAGTCCAACAGTCAATCAGACCTGGCCCGGGATTTCTCCAGCCTCCGGACCTCAGATAGCTACCAGATAGACCCTGGGAACCTGGGCCGCAGCCCCATGTTGGCCCACACCCGCAAGGAGCTGTGTGCCCTGCAGGGGCTCTATCAGGCAGCCAGCCGCTCGGAGTACCTGACCGACTACCTGGAAAACTATGGTCGAAAGAGCAGTGCACCTCAGATGCCCACCCAGGCCCCTCCCTCACGAGTCCCTGAAGTCCTCAGCCCCACCTACCGACCCAGTGGCCGTTACACTCTGTGGGAGAAGAACAAGGTCCAGGCCCCTGGGTCCAGCCGCTCCAGCTCCCCAGGGCGAGACACCATGGTGAGTTTGCCCCTTGGGGACCCAGTGGTGGGCAGCAAATGATGTAAAAGACCCAAGATTGAGGGAAGGACTCCCCATCTGACTGATGATGGAAGGCAGAGGTCTCCTTCCCAAACCTCATGACAGCTGCTCCTGCAGCCCGAGCCAAAGACGACATCTCAGCATGTCTGGTATCCTTGTGGCTCAGTGCCTTGCTCAGGGGCCTTCCCACTCTCCCCAGGAAACCTATTTCACAACCCATGCACTGGACGCCAATCCAGCAGTGCTCCCGGAAATGCTCGGCTACCCCCACATACACTGCAGTGTTCACCCTCTGCTTTGCCACCCAGCATGCCAGGGTCCCCCACAGGCCCTGCACCATCCTGGACTGAATGCTGAGGCCCCCCAACCACCAGTGCTCCCTGTGGTAAGAGAGGCCCCCCTGCTCTGGCTGCATCTCTCCTCCTGCTCGGGCTTTTACTTCCCAGCCTGGGGACCTGGCTTACCATTTGGGCATAAGACATCAGGGGGAGAGGGACTCCCCTCTGATGGACACCAGTCAGGACCAGGGTGTCTGGACAGCAGTGCTTATCATGTGTCTTCAGAGAAAATGCTGGAGACATTTTTGTCTAGGGCTTTAGACAATCCCATACCTCTGTATTGCAGTCCTGCCTGGACTAGAATGAGGGAAGAGGCTCTGCCAGAGAGAGTAAGGGCTGGCTTGCATGTAATCCGGGAACACACCTCTCTGGAATACTGACTACATTCTGCCTTTTCTTTACTTATTAGTGTACCCATCAGGTGGCAAGCTCTCAAAGAAGGAAAAAGAAATCACATCTCTAGATGCGTCCCCATGTGCCCAGCACTGTGCAGAGCTCAGCTAACCTGCTGATTGCATGACTGGGGGGGTTGGGTATTGTGTTTCCTTCATACCTTGGGTACCAGTCCCATACTTCTAGGACAGGTACCTTTTGGAAATAAGAGCGGTGCATAGCAAGAAATAGATGCTGCTTAGTGGGCTTGTCCAGACAAATGGAGCAGGGGTGCAAGGTAGGCGCAGCGCTTTGGTTCATAGACCTTTAACCCTGTCATAACTAAAGGTCTTGAGGGGACAACTTTGATAACATTACTTAAAGTCTTGGCCTTGCTGGGCTGTCTATGAAGGGCCATGGGAGACACAAAAGTTGGTGCCTCCCAGAGCATTCAGAACCTGACCAGGCAGGGCCGGCTACGTTGGAGGGCTGGTGTGGAAGAGAAGTGGGGGACAACAGGGCTGGCCTGGAAGAAGGATGTGTTCTCAGAGGGACATGTGGTTGGACTGAAGCATGATTCGCTTAGAGGTGTCTGGTGTGGCTCATCTCAGAGGCAATCCGAAAGCAGCTCATAGCGGATGCGCCCTAAAGGCCTCTGGGAGGCTCCTTCCCTTTGCTCAGAGGAGAACGGTTTTTTATGGTAAGCAGTGTCTCTCAAAGTGAAGTCTGCAGGAATCAGGGCTGCAGGGCTTAATCAGTCAGGGGCCTGGGCCCACCCAGGTCCCCTGAATCAAACTCTCTAGGGATACGCCCGGGAATCTGTCCTTCTTATAAGCTCTTCAGGTAACCTTTAAGCATGCTGAGGTTTGAAAAGCTCCTCTCCACAGACGAAACTGCAGACCCACGCTCAGCCCCAATTATGAGAGCATGGTCTCCTCCTTTATGGGGGCTCAAACTCCATTGGGACTCTGCCTCCTTCCTACACAGACGTATCTCAAACCTCCCTCCCTGGAGTCTGCTGCCCTCCCTGCCCCCGCCCCCCAGCAGGAGACACCTCAGCCCCTCCTCCACCTCCAGGGCCAGAAGAGGAAAGTTTTGAGAGAGGACGCAAAGGGGTGGCAGATTGCCCTGGGGCAAACTCAGCCACCCTAACATCCCTCCCTCCCAGCCAGAAACAGCTCACAGCACAATAGCCAGTAACACCCTACAATGGAGCTAGTGTCTCACCTGAGCTCACACAGAAGACACTGCCAACGGGAAAGGCCCCTCACGGGTCAATGGTGTAAGACCCTCCTGTAGCCTCCCCCCTCCCCTCACCGCCCTCAGCCTTACTTCCTGCTGCCTATTCCATCTCCTGGGGTGAGAACAACCGTGCTCGTGCTTGCGGGGCCTGCACCACTTCTTTCTAAAAGTGGGTCTGGTGTCTTTTCAGATCTCCATTTGGGGATCTAACGTTCTCATTCATTCATTTCGGGGCTCAGCTTACCAGCAGTGCCACCTCAGAGAAGTTCCTTAACTTCTGAACCTCTTTCCTCTATAAAACGAGAGTGTTCATACTTCCCACTTCATCGATCCTTGTGAGGAATCAAAGATTGTACGGCATCTAGGAGGTGCTCGATAAATGTTAGTCCTCCTTGTACCCTTCTAGGCGCTTCTGGGGAGCAAGAGAGATGCAACCCATGGTCCCTGCCCTCAGTGCATTCACAAGGAACTTGGGGAAATAAGTTCTTACAATAGTTGAGAGAGGAGGCAGCCCCAGGTGTCTTTTAAGTGTCATAGGAGGTGGGAAAGGAAGAGGTCACCTGAGGCTGGAAGGAACAGTTTGCCTCTGTAACCTTAGACACCTCTCATCTGAGCTCTGTTTCCTCATCCATAAAAGGGATGGGTCATACCTGCCCTGCCCACCTCACAGGGTGTCATGAGGTTTCAAGCAAACACTGGCCGTGAAGGAATCTGAAACATATAAAATGCTATGGAAGAGTGGGTGGAAAAGGAGAAGACAGAAAAGGGGCATTTGGCAGCTGAGTGAAACAGGGAGAGGAACACACTTCTATCATGTGGCAGGGTCCAGCGTGATCTGACTCCTCTGGGGTCCCCTGGGGTGGCCCTGGCCCCAGGGGCTCTCCAGGTAACTGACTTGCACTACAGTTGACATTCATAAAGGGAAGTCAAAAGCAAGCCCCAACCAGGGAGGGAGAACAGTTCTAACCAGGCTCATTCCCATCATTAATAGTCACAGCCAACATGAACTTGGAATATTATAGACTCAGCTGAGCACAAGTAAAGGACTGGTGGAGGGGCGATGTGAATTCTGAAAACCCCCCCATGCTTGCATAAGCACCAACAAAACACCAGTCCATGGGGGACGGGGGTGTGCAGCTCAGCCTAGGATAATGAGGGCTGCCCCAGGCTCCACCTTCTGTTTAAAATGCAGACAGATTGGAAGGGAGGGACTGATGGTTCAGAACTGGCAAAAAGAAAAAAAAAAAAAAAAAAGCTTTCACTACCACCCCCACCCATTGCCTGTGGGGACTCCAAGTCACACCAGGTGGGTTGGCCCTGCAGAAAGCCGGGAGCCGAAGCACCCAGCCCGGTTATGGGCCCCTCCGCCCCACCTCTCCTGTTCCCTGGGCCTATGGAAGGACAAGCTGTTCCCACTGAGACCTGCCAGGGCTGCGCTTTAACCCCTACAATCCATCCTAATCCTCCCCCGCTCCGCCCCTCCAACTGCTCCCTCCCCAGCCCTGGCATTCTGCCTGCCAGCCTCAGCCCTGCCCTCACCCCGCCCCGCCCTGCCCAGGCCACCCTCTGCTCTCCCCGAGACACCGCCGGGGTTGGCCCAGGACCCTCCAGAGCACAGTCATCAGGCCGAGTGCCTGCTGCTCAGCCGCAGAGCCAGGGAGTGAGGCTCAGAGCCCGCCAGCCTAGTCTCCCCACACAGCCTCTTCCAGACCCTTGCCCTCTGCTCTGAAACCTGTTGCCAGGAGCAAAAGGTCTGGGAACCTAGAGTACCTGGGTCCTATTTGCCAAGGGGCTGCTGACTCATCTCCCGAAGGCTTGGGTTCCCAGCTGTTCAGTGACAGGGAGATTATATAAGCGGAGGTCATGTGATTTACTCTTGGGTGGGACTTTGAACTTGACTGCTGCCATGCAGTGAGTAGAAGTTACTCCAAAGAGAACAAGTTGAAGGTGGCAGGAACTGCCCTAGAGGTCCTGGGTGAGAAGTGGAGAAGTGTGACCTTCCTCTCTCCTCCCCTGCCTTCTCACTCTGTTTATTCAGCCACGGTGAAGTGCACCCCGCTGTTCGTCCCACTTAACAGCCTGAGACCCTGGGGCTGCCCTCACCCAATCAGCTGCCCTGAGGAAGCGGAACTTCCTAAGGGCTTGAATCTCTGTTGACAGCATGGGAAGGTCGCTCAGAGGAGACCTTAAGCCAGAGGGTCTCATGGCTGGGACCAGTACTAGCCGCTGAGAAAGGACAGGCAGTTTGGGCTTGTGTTTAGAGTCAGCAAGACACCAATGTTCTCCATCCCTTGAAGACAGGCTACGCGCCATGACCTGGCTGGTGGCCCCAGTGGTGCCTTACCCGGGCTCCGTGTCTCAATCCTCGCCCAGCATCACCCTCCCTGCCTCCTCCACCGCCCCCGCTCTAGGATGTCTTCATGAGTTGACATGGTGCTGCCGTGCGGCTCAGCAATGGAGAGGTTAATCCGAGCCTGGCAAAATGTTCCCTGCCCATGGGGGAGCCGCTCCACTGACCAGCAGCTACAGAAATGAACATCATGTTCAGGGCCCGGAGCTGCACACGTGACCCCATGTACCCTCTTACCTCAATGGATAGGTAAAACTGGCACCCACACAGAAATATAAGCAAGAGAGGGAAGTGTGTGGGCCTCTGGAATCCAGCTGGTCCCGGCCAGACTGCCCTAGGGCTGGAAAGAGTACAGAGCTTTTGGACTCCTGGGGTCGGAGTGATGCAAGGAAGCAGAGGGCCCTCTGTCCCCAGGGGCATTTGAGGGCTGAAAGCCCAACCCCCAACAAGGACTGAGCCCCTACCAGTTCAGTCAGTCACAGGCCACCAGTCTACCCACTTGTGATGGTAATGACAGGTGCACGCTTTGCGGAGAAGCATTTGCCTGGGTCTGAGCAGTGTTTCCAAAACCCTTGAACCAAGCTGCCATGGAGACCTGAGAAAGCAGAATATACTCTCAGTCCTGCCTTCACAGAGCTAACCCTTACTCTAATTTATTTATAATCCATCCAGGCCAAAAAGGATTTGAGGTGAAGAAAATTTCTTAACCACAGGGAGGACAGGCCAAGCACAGGTTCTGAGAAAGCAGCAGTCTCAGGCTATAGGAATGAGTCCTGTTCAGATTAGCTCAGCATATCTGAGGCAAAGAGTCATGGACCCAGAGCCAGATTCAGATCCCAGAAGACTACATCCTTTCCCCATCCCACTTCAAGAAATGACACTGAGGAGAAAAGGTGTCATGAGGGTTTGGCCAGTTGAGAAATGAGCCACAGTTCCTTGCTGGTTGTGTCCTACAGCAGTCAGACCTGCTTGACAAGACCGGACCCTATGTGAATTCTTTCCCCCTCACCCAGGCTTCTCAAAGAGCTCCCCTGCAGGTAGCTTTCCTCATCTGGGCCTCCCTGCTCCCAGCGATGCCCCTAACCTTCTACCTCCCAGGAAAGAGGGAGTGAGCTTGCTAGCAGAATGCCAGGATGTCCTCAGGTGGGAGTACTCACATTGCTGGCCTAAGTCATGGGGCGAGAGGCCAAATACTCTAGTGGGTAAGCACCTGTTAAGACAGTGCTTACCACAGCACGCTTATTCAACATGCAAATCCAGACTCACCCCACCCTGTGAGGCGCAGTGGGACTTCCAGGACAACCAGGCCTGGCCCCCACTTAGAGATGAGATCAACACCATTTATTAAGCACCCACTAAGAGAATCCACAGCCCTGCCCCAGGAGGTTTCAGTGTGATGGCACAAGCCACACACGATCTGAAACCATTTACAGAAACCTTAAAGACACTTATAAAACAAAGACAAACATATTAAGATAAATTAACACAGTGTAAGCTGAATGCCAGTAGTCAGAGGGTATGCAGTAATCGGGTGTTTCGAGCTGAATGGAGTTCTTTAGAGAGGGCTTGGTAGAAAACACAAGTTTTGAGCAGACTTTACAAGCGGGTAATTGGCAGGGAGCAGGAAGGGCATTCCAGAATCTCCTGGTAATCGTTAAAAGCACGGGTTTTGCCGTAAGACAGGTTGGGGTTCAAAGCCCCACACTGTCACTTATTAGCTTTATGGTTCTGGGAAGTCATTTGGCCTCTCAGGACTTAAGGTCTTTCATCTAGAAAACAGAGATAATAGTTCCTACATCACTGTGTTAATGATGCAAGTTAACTGGGATAATATGTATATATGTATAAAGCACTTAGCTAGTGCCTAGCATTTAGTAAGTACTTAATCAGTGGCAGTTTGGTCTTTTAAGTGAGAGAAGGCAGGTGCTGAAGCAGAGAAATAAGAGCAGGTTGGTTAGCAGGGATCAGAGAAGTACGAGGGTGGTGACCATGGAAGGAGCCTATGGACAGACAGCCTCACAGACAGAGCTACCTCAGCTTCTGGGCCGGACGCAGAAGTCAGGTGCTCGAGGTGCTTGGGGGCAGAAGTGTGGTGTAACCAAATGCCAGCGTTGCAGCAGACGCTGTAGGGCTCACTCGAAAGGGTGTACCTAGAAAGAGGGAAGCAGGGAGGAAAAGGCTGGCGCAGTGTGTCCAGGATTTGGTCCCGGCGTGAGGACAGGGACTGGGGAGCTCACCACCCTCACACCGGTGCCCTCACTGACCATCGGGTAGAATGCCCTGCCGCTCCTGCCTCATGCCCACTCACATACGTGTGTCCTGGACACATCCCCCATGTGGCTGCGGTCGTGTGTGCAGGGCGCGTGTACATGTGGCGAGGAGCACGCCAAGAGGAACAGAAGGAGGCCACAGATGAGTAACAGCACACGCTGCTGCTTCTCAGAGTATTTTTAAATGCTAAAAATACTGGCTAAAAATAGCCAGCAGGCTCCAAACAAGATACTTTCTCTAGGCAGATTCCGTGTGGGTCCCTGATAGGTGAGGGGGGGGGTGGAGCATCCGAAATAAAAAGCAAAGACCTCTGCTCTTCAAGCATCGCCGCCCTCAGGGTCAGAGCGGTATGCTTGCCCCCACCCCAGCTGAGCACCTGCTTCCCCGTCGCGGTGGTACTTTCTTCCTACCGCCCAAAAAAAGCCAAAATTGGAGATTCTGTGAGAGATAGAGTTGGGTAACTGGATAGAAGACAGAAAATGTTCTTCCCTGGGGCCAAATAGGACAGTGACCTCTCGTACCTTATAAAACAGGAGCACTGCCGCTCTTGATAATGGGACTTATCAAGGGACTGGGGGGAGATGAAGGGGGGCGGTGCTGAGTGCCGACCCCACGGAAATCCATGCTCCTAACCCAGGGGCCCAACGACCCTCGCAAGCTGTGTGGGTGTCGGGCTCCAAGAGGGCCTGAGTTCCCCCGAACGATGTGCTAAAGTTTGTGCGCAAGTGCATTTGTCCCCCCGATGAGAGCACGGAACTTTCACGGGGTGCGCCAAATGCCCGGCAGCCCCCAGAAGTCAGGAACTGTAAGCGGCCCGGCGGGGCCCGGGTGTGGGGGGGGGCAGGGGGAGCTCACCGGGCTGACACGGTCCTGTGGGGGTCCTCCTGAGTCCCGACCCCGATGCCGGTGTGGGGCTCGGCGCGCCCGTCCCGACCTTCCCGGGGACGGCGGGTCTCAGCTGCACCGAGCCCGGGGGGTCGTCGGGCAGGGGGCGGCCCGGGTGGGGGGCCGAGCTGGGAGGCGCGGG
>NC_048225.1:15042791-15060690 GCF_002007445.2 Ailuropoda melanoleuca | reverse complement strand
CCGCCTCCTCCCCAGGACGCCCCCCCTCCCCCACCCTGCCGCGCGCCCCCGGCCGGGGCGGGGGGGGCAATTCTTCCGAGCCCCCACCCTCCTTTCCCAGGGTCTCCCAGCAAGGAATGCCCCCTCCCCAGGTGATCTCAGGCTTACTCGCGGCCCCCTCCCCTTGTTGAGGTCCCAACCCCTGAGGTTCCCCCCCCTTCCTCTCCCTCTTCGTGACCCGGGCACCAGGTGGCCCTTGGGCTCTTAATTCCTGGCACCTCTCAGGACAGGTGCAGGAAAGCGTAACCTTGACTAGTTCTCTCTGTGTGAGGGAGCCGGCAGCACGCTGGACTCTGCGGGTGTGACTGACTCCTCCAAGGCCAAAACCCAGCGAGAAAGGCTGGTCGGAAAGAGCCGCCCCCTCCTAACTGGTCCCAAAGGGCGCTCTCCCGAAGGGTTGGTAACGGGGGTCCTTTGACCCTGTGAAGGGCAGAGGAGTCGCAGACAGGTGAAAGAGGGCGGCTTCCCTTTCCTTTTCGGCCCTCCCCCAGTTCTGCTAAGTGGGCACTGGATCCCTCAAATGAAGTAGCCACCCCAGGGTAATGCTGGGACCAGAGGCTGGGCACTGCCCCCTTGGGGAAGGGAGAAGGGGCCAGAGCTTGACAGATCTTATGTAACAGGCACCAGCTCCCGAGTTGGCAGTGCGTGCACTGCCCCGTGCCAGGGCCACACCAGGCTCCTTGGCCGCAGCCAGGACTCATGGCTGACCCTCATGGCACAGGTCAAGTAAGCAGGAAAGCCCTTTACTGGGGTCTTGAGTGTGAAGACACAAACCTCAATCAGCCTTGCTTATACGACCCACATCCCCCAATGTTCCCTCCCCATTAACCCAGAGCGGGCTCTCCCTGAGGCCCCTGCTCCTTCACGGAGGGTGAATGCTGTCAGTTTACTAACCGTGGAGGTGGCATCTGCTTTTTAGAACAGTGGTTGCCCCTAAGTCAAGGTTAGGTTTGCTGATGACTAATTTTAAGGAAGTTCTTGATCCAGACTCTCTCAAGTCTTCGCATATGCGTTCCACATAGCAGCTGGAGTCATTTCCTTCTCCCCCGGTGAGAGGCTCACTGTGTGGGGTCTCCCGACCTCTCCAGTTCTAGCCTCTCCCTGTCGGCCCTGAGGTAGGATTGTTTTCCCCAGAAGAAAGGTCACTCCTGGGACATTTTGTTCCTCTCTGGAATGGAAAGTGCTGACTTTCCCTTGAGCTCCTGATTTCCTATTCATGGCAGAAGAATATCTGGCTGGGTATAGAACAGCCCTGCTCTCCCCTCCACTCCCACCCCCCAACTCCTCTCATCCAGCCGCCTTCTACACAGAGCGCTTAGAATTTGGCAAGTAGTTTTGAACTCAGGAAATTTTAGACAAAGACACGAGCCACCCCCACCCCTACAAAAAGAAAAATGAACAGAGGGTCCTAGCAAAGCCTTAAAGGAGCCTCCCCCATCTCTCCGGGCCATGAGTAGAGTTGGATGCTCTAGAACAGTAAGCATAGGTGATGACGTGTTGTTCTTGACCCTCACCGCACTGGGTCAGAGTTAAAAGTGTCAACACCACAGAAATGCCTTGGTACAAAGACGCCTCCAGTTTTCCATTGCCCTCCCCCCATTAGTGCTGAGGGACTACGGTCTCAGCTGGATGCCCAGTTTGGGGGGACATTGACATGATCACCAGGCTTTGCTTCTACAGCTCCTTTAGACAGATGTTGTCTGAGGCACAGGGGGTAAGAACTAACAAGCACTGCCAAAAATAGGAGCAAGAGCGGATCTTGGGGGAGGAGAGGACGGGTGTCCTGTTGTGGACAGGCTTTAACCGTTTAGTTCCGAATGGGCAACACAGAGACTTCAGTGTTTTTGTTGTGCCCCAGGGGAGTCCTTCTCCAGGTCTACCTGAAAATGCTGATAAGATATTTGTCCAGGGAATTGTCTGTGTTGTGGTCCTCTTACTGGAACATCAGGGTTTAGACTGTCAGAAAGGTAAGATCTAAATTTTGTGTTTGGGGCCATATACTGCTAGCTCTGGCAGAGTTCAAGGAGGCTTAGGCCCACCTGCTGCCAATAAGCTTTGCTCTGTAACTGCAGGTGTAAACCAGGTCTCTCTTCCGAGTATATTTCCTTCCCTACCGGTTAGTGTTAGACCTGACAACTGGCAAAAAGGGGTCCTCTTACTTGTGGGATCAGCAGGGCAATTCCTGAGAAAAGCCCTCCTTCAGCCTGCCTCTCCCCACCCCACCCCCTTGAGCTGACAACCTCATGGGCTTTGAGCTGCTGACAGCTTCAGAGGCTGTCAGCACACAGCATGAGTAATTTTAGCTGAGTTATTTCAGGCTTCTGTTCTGATCAGGGTTGAGCTGGCCCCACGCATGCCCCAGTCAGTGTTGCTCCAGAGTTGCCGGCTCCCTCGTCCCCTCCCTGAGAGAGGGGGTGGCAGGCTCATCTGCACACTGTTTCTTTAACCCTTTGAGCCGAAGGTTTTCTGACTCCTTGCAGGTAGGGCCAGAATTAGCCAAGAGACCTGGACCTAGCAGCTGTCTCGCTCCAACCCCCTCACCAGCCTCCACAATAGGGACAAGAACAAGAGTGGCACCTTCAGCCAGGTGCTTACCTCTGCATGGCCACAATCTGCCATCAGAAAGCTTCCCAGCCAGTGACCAGTCAGGATGCTGAAACCTGAGCCAGGCAGGGAGGATTCTCCCAGGCTTTAATCAGTCTTTAGGAACTGAGCTCAGCTGGAAGGAATTCCACCTGTCTCCGGCAATTCAGAATGGCAGGCTAACTTCAGTTTTCCTCAGCTGAAGATCTTAAACTCACTTCAGATGTTTTGTCATTGAACATTTCAGGATCTCCTTGAAGTGCCTGTTATGACAGCTGCTTCGTGTATTGGACATCTAAGGGTAGAAAAGTGGGTCATTTGAGATAGCATCCGGATTTGGAACCCGGAGTTCCTTGTAGCCTGGAATCAAATACATGAATTCCTAAGCTCTAGTTCTGATCTCCAGCTTCCAGTATGGCAGAGAATGAAGAGGCATGTACAGATCAGGGAAAACACATGTCAACAAAAGAAAGGAAAGCCCTGAAGAATATTTGTGTTGTGTGTTGAAGAGAGAATAATGTGTGTGCCTGATGCTCCTGGCTCCAGCTGGCAGAGAGGTGCATGAGCGAGCCTAGCACAGGCCCAGCCTCTTTGCCTTCAGCCTCATATGCCATGTGTTCTTTGCTTACAGAATTCTAAGAGCGCCCAGGGTCTGGCTGGTCTTCGAAACCTTGGGAACACGGTGAGCTCTTCCCAGCCCTACTATCCCAGTGGGACCATCTGACCAGAGTTCCCTCCTGGCTCCAGCTGATTCCCTATCCTCTAGAAGCCAGTTGATACCTGCCCGTCCTGGCTGGTGGGTTTTACAGAATGGCTGGGGCTCTGCCTCAATGCCGGCCCCCAGCAGGAAGCACTGCTAAGGAGAGTCGCCCTCTTCACTGTCTGCTACTTTCCCGGATCCTTCTCCTGAAGGACATCCATCACTTCCCACCCACTTCTGTCCAGCTCACCCACACCCTCTTGTACACCTCTGCAGTCAATAACCAGTTACGTCACCTGGGCCGGCAGCGGGAATTAGCCTCACGGCGCCCCTTTCCCTTACGAAAAGAGGAACTTGAGGCTGTGGGAGCGTTCGTCTCTGGGGTAGATGAACCGGAGGGCCTCTGGGACTAAGTGAGTAGACGGGCCAGACAGGGCTCTGTCTCACTGAGTGGATGCTCTCCACAGTGCTTCATGAACTCCATTCTGCAGTGCCTGAGCAACACCCGGGAGCTGAGGGATTACTGCCTCCAGAGGCTCTATATGCGGGACCTCAGCCACAGCAGCAATGTACACACGGCCCTCATGGAAGGTGAGGAGCCCGGCCTGGACCCTTGTCCTGCTCCACTGTTAGTAGTTGGGTGTTGTATGTATCCCTCCTACTTTTCTTTCTTTGGCTTCTTTTTGGTGGGATTCTAGTCTGAGTTTCTTACAGAAAGTGTCCCACCTGTCCTCCATGCCCCCTCTCTACCCTCTCCTTCCAACAGAGTTCGCAAAACTAATCCAGACCATATGGACTTCATCCCCCAATGATGTGGTGAGCCCCTCTGAGTTCAAGACCCAGATCCAGAGATATGCGCCACGCTTCGTTGGCTATAAGTAAGAGCCTTGCGGACGTGTCCTCCCTGGGGTGGGTGCCGGCCATAGCAGGTTGGCTCTTGGAATGAGAGGTATTGCTCCCTCTCTTTTCTTTGGACTCAGTCAGCAAGATGCTCAGGAGTTTCTTCGCTTTCTTCTGGATGGGCTCCACAACGAGGTGAACCGAGTGACGGTGAGGCCCAAGTCCAACCCTGAGAACCTCGATCATCTTCCGTAAGTAAGAGGGGAATGCTGTGGGGAAGAAAAACTTGGTGAACTTGAGTTTTTGGCTGACTTCTTTGGAAAGAATTTTAAATATTAAGGATTTAGACTGATGGACCTGTAATAGTTTGGAAAGAATTTTAAATATTAAGGATTTAGACTGATGGACCTGTAAACTTCTCATGGCGTGAGCTCTGACCCAGTTGTCTCCCTCTCTCTGGTTCCTAGTGATGATGAAAAAGGACGACAGATGTGGAGGAAATATCTAGAACGGGAAGATAGTCGGATTGGGGGTAAGTGCATGAATGGGAGGAAGAGCTGCTTTCCCTGTTAACTGCTTTTGCCTGAGCAGAGCATGAGCATGAAAAGCCCTAAGGGTCATCCTCTCAGGGGACCCTCCTGCCCCGTGGCCCCTGAACGGAGGCAGGAGCGCTGACAGGGCACGCAGCCCAGAGAAGACATGCACTCCTTCTCCGGGTTTAAGCTCTGCTGCCCCGTCTCTTCTGCAGATCTCTTCGTTGGGCAGCTAAAGAGCTCCCTGACATGTACTGACTGTGGTTACTGCTCTACAGTCTTTGATCCCTTCTGGGACCTCTCACTGCCCATCGCTAAGGTATGTGCCCCTGTTGCCCCATGTGGGAGGCGCCCACTCCTGCCTTCTCATGTCATCGACCTCTGTGCCTTCTACGCTTTGTCTCTCCCAGCGAGGTTACCCTGAGGTAACTTTAATGGACTGCATGAGGCTCTTCACCAAAGAGGATGTGCTCGATGGAGATGAAAAGCCGGTAAGTCCCCCTTCCATGGGAGCAGGAGCACACATCCAAGAGACCACCCTGGGAAAGAGCTGTTACCAGCAGATGCAGCCTAGGAGTGACTGGACTTGGCCCATCTCTTCTCCCCCAAGTCCTCTGTAGCTCTGTTTGTCATGTCTTGCAGACATGCTGTCGCTGCCGAGCCAGAAAACGATGTATAAAGAAGTTCTCCATCCAGAGGTTCCCAAAGATCTTGGTGCTCCGTATCCTTACAGTCCACCATGGCAGGGGCTTGCCTTTAGGGAGTGACTGATGACAAGGGGCCAAACTGAGGGCGAGCAGAGTAGAAAAAAGGAAATTTGGTAGGCTTTCCTTTGCCAGTTTGCTCTTTTGCTTCTGACAAGGACTTCTCCCTCTTAGGACCCAGTCCCCTTTACTTTGACTACCCTCGCCACCCTCTCTGTCCTTGACTCACGTCAACCCCAGATCTGAAGCGGTTCTCAGAATCCAGGATACGAACCAGCAAGCTCACAACATTTGTGAATTTCCCATTAAGAGACCTGGACTTGAGAGAATTTGCCTCAGAAAACACCAGTGAGTATTTTCAGCTGGGAGGGCAGAATCAAGGCGCCAGTGCCTAAAATCCAGATGGGAGGCCAAGAGGTGGAAGGAAGCCGCTAAAGAGTGAGTTAACGAAAATCAGGAATAGAGGCAGGAGGGAGAGGGAATGTGGGGCAAGGAATGCTTTGGGGGCCTGAAACCTTGTACTTCCTCCTCAGACCACGCTGTTTACAACCTGTACGCTGTGTCCAATCACTCTGGAACCACCATGGGCGGCCATTATACAGCCTACTGCCGGAGCCCAGTGACAGGCGAATGGCACACTTTCAATGACTCTAGGTGAGACAGAGCTCTCGGGCCGGGTTCCCGGCTGCTGGACACCCCTGCCTCACCCACCTGTACCAGATAGAAGAGGTCAGAGCCACAAGGCCGTGTAACATGTCCGAGTCGGCTTGCTCCTTTGCAGAATTTCTAGAGGATTGCAGAAGAGATTGGCTTTGGGGGCACCCAGGGAGAGGAGCGATGGGCCCTCACGGTCCGTCAGCCGCTCTGTGTGGGTCCCGGTGGCCCCCTCTCCAGGGCTCTGACTTTCCCCCTTCTCTCCACAGCGTCACACCCATGTCCTCCAGCCAAGTGCGCACCAGCGACGCCTATCTGCTCTTCTATGAATTGGCCAGTCCACCCTCCCGCATGTAGCAGCGAGGAGCTACAGCCCTTTCTCCCTTCCCCGTGGTGGCCCCACACCCTAAGTTTTTTTTTAAAAGACAAAAAAAAAAAAAAAGTGACGAATGAGAGAAAAATAAAGTAAACTAAAGCTGCCGAGCAGGAGTTGCTGCAGCTTGGTCAGGGTCTGGAGCGGGGAGCCGGGTGCTCCTGAGCCACACCCGGCACGAAGATCGACAGGACACAGCCTGGAGCCCGCACAGTGCCCCCCTCGGCTTCTCGTTTGCATTTTTAAGCTTGTGGGTTTTCTCCTGTGTGTAATAAACAACAGTGGTCTGTGGGGAGAAGATCCTGGTCCACTTGCTGCCCTTCCAGCCCCCAGTTCCTCCCGAGAAGACAGCGCCCTCTGGAGCCTGCTGGGAGGATCGCTGCCTGGAAGCACCTGCGCTTGAAGCCGCACTCTGTCTTCACCTGGACCCCGCTCACCGGTCCAGAAGCAAGAAGAACACCCATGAGCCAAGAGCCCTCTTAACGCTGCTAACTCCAGGGGGACAGACAAGAGGACGACTTTGAAAAAAGCTGATTTTGGTTTTTAAAAACCCAACTTTTTTTTTTTTTTTAAATTACCATAACTTAAGTTTTCAGACTGGAGATGCTCTCCTTCACACCTCTTCACAGCTGGGACGTCGTGCTGGTCATTTGTTTTTAGTTCTTCAAATACAGCTTTTCTAATGCTAGCCCCCAGTGGTGCTAGATGGCTGTTGGCCAGGCCCCAAGCACAGCCACAGTAGACCCGGGATCGAACAAGTTTTTGTTTTGTTTTTTTAATGTTTTGGATGGAATCTAGTTGCCTCCAAGAATTGTGCCTTATAGCATTTGGGGACCAGGGGGTAACTGCCCCTCCCTGAAATATCCCTCAGCCTGTTCCCTTTTCCCCGGTGCCATGTTCAACCTCGCTGGGGGAGATGGCTCCCTGGCTCGGTTTGCATTGCAGTGAGGTGGAGAGGAGAGTAGGTAGAAGGAGATTTCTTCTGGTAGTGTATCAAGTTTTTCCTGCCCACTTCCTCTAAGCCACCCCTGGTCTACTCCCCCCAGCTGATTGAAGGATAGCACAAGCCCCTTATCCCTAGAGCTTCTCTCACCTTTAATTTATTCCCTTTTAACACGCTTTTTCTTCCTGACCTCCATGCCCCCACCCCTTCTCAGAGCCTCCTAGACATAGGCCCTTTGGACCGAGTTTCTCAGGGATGCCATGCCGCCCCTCAGCCCCTCTTGGCATCGGTCTTCAGTCCTACCCTGGGAGCTGGAGCCTGGGTGTTTGGGGACATCTTGCTTCCGCTATACGATTCTTTCCCATGGGCGTGATTTTGTCCTGAGTAGTTGGACAGAGCTTGGTGCTGTCTCAGAGTAAAGCTGTTCAGCACCGAGGCATGGAGCTCTGTGCATCCACACGGCTGGGCCCAGCTTGTGCCCCTTGGAGCCTGAAGCTTTCCAGTGCTCCCAGAAGGAGGCATCAGAGAAAGACACCCCAAGTTTAACTGGCCTGACCCCCTTCCCCAGGGAAGCCCTGTGAACCTGAGCCAAAGGGCTGGTGTGCACTTGTTTACCGTGTAAGCAAGAGTAGAAGAATGTCTGATGTCCAGTGGAACCTTGTACAGAATAAATAATAGCTTTGAGAAGCTGGTAAGTGCCGGCATCTTGATTTGGGAAGGGTCTGCCCCCAGGAAGCGTTCTGAGCCGATTAGCCACCCCAAATTTAACTGCTTCGACTAGACTGTGAATTCCAAGTTCTCAAACCCGTTGCCCACTGTTTAATCTAAATTTTTCAACGCTACAAAACTGAACTAGCACACGTTGTGAACATTCTGTTCGTCTGGATTCACCAGGTAACAGTTTGCCACACTTGTCTCCGGATACTTTACTCTTGGGGGCAAAACATGGAGGGGTGAGGGGTCATTGCCCCCTCTAACTACTTCAGCATGCATCTCCCACATAAGCTCAATGCCATCTTCCCCCGTAAGAAACGCGCAGCTGGCAGACACTTCTTTACGTGGACTGTCTGCCATTGAGCGGCCAGTGTGGGCACTCACGGTTGTCGTGACCCTGGGTGCCTGTACGGACCTAGGACGAGCTCTAGCAGAGGCTGGACATAACCAGGTTCGCTCTCGAAGCAGAGTGGCTGTACCAGGATGCGGAGGAATCAAGACTTGGCCCTTGATGAACGAGAGACTTCAACTTGCCCTAGTAATACCTAGAAAGAGCCACTTTTACATTGAAGATCTTGTTCTCCAAAGCGCTTTTTTCAAGGTTTAAACAGATTTAACCCTTTCAAGAGATTGCCTCTTTGGGGCACTCGGGGACTTGTCTCTTTTGGTTTTCTCTCTTAGCCCTTAATACTGTTCAGACTTTGCATTGCTGCCCCTGATTTTAGAACTCTGGAAGCTGAAGCCCCCACCAGTTGAACTTAGAGTACTTTATCGGGACTTTTCCTAACTACCTCCCTGCTCCAGGCACTGAAAAATCAAGGCCTGCCTATTCGATCTTTGCTGAGACAGCAGTGCCTGCTGTCAAACTCACATCAAGGGATGAGACAGTAGTGGGAGCATTGCTTCTGGGCGTTTCCCAGAAGTGGGAAAAACAGTGACTCAAACCCTGAGATTTCACCCCAGCCTGTCCTGGAAGCGGCCTGACCCAGGGTAAGATTTTTCAATGCAGATGATTTCCCCCAAAACCACAGGTCAACAGGATGGTCTTCAAAATGGAAACAGGCTTCGAGCAAAGTGGATGGGTGAGCCCCAAATCAGTGTAACTTGCTACACCTCTCCCTTGACTAGTTTTTCTCTGGTTGTGGACACCACCGGTGCCTTTCTGTTGTCTTCCACAGGGGAGCAGAGGACTACCGGTACTGTCCAGGGCAGGGGCTCAGCCTGCCCCACCCTTGCTCCCAGCTCTCCCTTCTGTACTTAACCTGTGGTGCTCTCATTCCATGGCAACAGGTCCCAGTGCTACACAGATCCCAGACACAATCTGTCCCCATGTTTCTTTATCCATCAGCTTTGCCTCCTAGCAACTGGGATTTCTGCCCCCATTCTTTGCTTGCGTTCCAGCAGGCCTCCCCATGGGGAGGAAGGGGGCTCTCCCCCTGCAACTGCTCTGGTGTGACCTTGAACAAGAACCTTCCTCTTTCTGGGCCTTGTGCCTCATCTGAGTTAAGGAGATTGGACCCTGAAGTTCTCAGCTCAAGTGTCCTCCTCCTAAGTCACTTCTCTAAATACGTGCCTCAAAGTCCCAAGTGAGGGGCCCTTTAGTGCCTCTGGTTTCAGTTTTTGAGAGTTACTCTACATTTTTTTTAATGACCAATGCTCAGAAAATACATATTTCTCTCCATAGAGCTTCAAAGTCAGGACCATAGAGGTCACCTTGTCCACATTCTCATTTTGCCAGTGAGGACACAAGTGCTAGAGAAGGCTGGCTCGAGTCCACTGGTTTGTCAATGGCTGAGGCAGGACGGTTCTCTTTCCATCTGAGTACTCTGAGTATTCCGTCTTTTGGGTGAATAATTGACAGCTTTTTGCAGGGTAGAGTTTTCTGCAGCAAGTTTTCCGAACTTGTGTCTGTTAGGAACTGAGCTGAACAGCAGTGTAGCAAGGAAACTCCCTGATTCCATCCATCCACACACCAGCACCATCTATCACATACCTGGGCCCCACAGGGTCAAGGCCGAGCACCTCTGAGGGCCCCTGTCCTTCGTCGCTCTAGAGGCAGAAACGAGCACCTGAGCAGGAGGCAGCAGAAAGAGACTAGCATTTATACTCCAAGCAAAATACTTAATCGTCCTGAGCCTCAGTTTCCTCCTCTGTAATCTGAGTATAACAATAGCTACTGAGAGCTGTGTCTGGAACATACTAGGTATTCAAATGCCCATGTCCCACACACAGCCCCACATCTCCAGGACCGCGCCATCAACATTCACATTCTCTTAGTGGGTGATGCTCAGCCAACGTTTGGTCCCCTAGCCTCTCGGGATGCTTGTGCCTTCTTTTCTCCTCCAAACAACATACGACAAAGGCTCAGGAATGCAAAGTAAGTAACAGCATGGCCCAGAATTCGTGAAGTACAGCCACCGAAAGGACAACCGAAATCCAAGGGATGGGCATTTCTGGTTGCCTGCTATTCAGTGTGGCCTGCCCCCGGGAGATCGAGGAAGGCTGGCTGGAATAGAGCTGCAGTCTTCTGGGCTTCTAGAGACGAGGGGACATCCAGAAGCCAGGGGACGAGGGTCAAGGCTAGGGGTGGCAGTGAACAAGGAGAGGAGGAGGAGGACGATTGACAGATTTGGGTGGGGAAGAAGAGTCAGATGCTAATGCACACCTCCAGTGCTGGCCCAGGGAACAAGGAAAAAGAAGGCATTCCACATGAGAGGACAAGCCTGGGCACCTGTCTTTCGTAGGAAGGACACATCATGTTCCAGGGACAATGAAGAGGCTGGTCTGGCTGAAGTGGAAGTTTGAGCTAGAGAACTAGCAGGAGAGCATGCCAGAGAGCCCGGAGTCCCAGAATGTTCTAGCCAAGCTCAGGCTGGCCTCGCCCTTCCTGGTGGCAGAAGAGAAGAGAATCAAGGAGAGAGAATGGTGTGTGGGGTCAGCATGGGGGAGCTACAGGAAGTCATGCTCTTAGGAATACAAGCAGAAGCCCAAGAGAGCCAGAAACCACTGGAACAGCACCCTAAGTCCCCTTTGCCCAGAGGATGGCCACGGAAAACAGCAGAAGCCAGACAGAAGCTTCCCACACAGCCTCTGGAAGACTGTGCTGTGTACTCACAAATGAAAAGGCAAATAATGTTTTAGGGTTCTTGTGGAAGGAAATACCTCTCAAACCCTCTAAAAGCAGTCCCCATCCAAGGATCCAAGAAAAAGGCTTGCCCCCTTATACACAGGCAGCCCAGGGCCCCCCAGGGGATGAATGGAGAATAACCTGGGGGTGAAGGGTCTCCTCGAGTATGAGGACAGCTGCATAAGCATCAGATAATCTGTCTCCTTTGTTTCTTCTCTCCCCTCTGGGCTCCTCACTTTGTTTCCCTATGTTGCCAGCAGGCCTCACCCCCGTGGAGGGTTAGAGAGGTGTGTCCTGGGAAGCACACGCTTTGGATTTCCCCAGCCCCAGATTCAACTCTTGGCTCTGTATCGCACCCACTGTGTGACCCTGGGGAAGCCTCAGTGCCGTCATTTGTGAGATGGTTATGCTACCACGTAGTGTGACCTAGGGAGGGAAACGACACGGAAGGCCTCTTGCCCAGGGCCTAATACGCAACATTGTGCAAATGCTGGCCACGAAGATGCGGCTGCCTCCCTTGTCCCGCACTGCCCGACCCCGCCCGAGCATGGCTAACACAAAACAGGTTAACAAGCCCTTTCCTTCCTCCCCGAGGACGGCTGGGCCAGGCTGGGTTTTTCCAAGAGACTGTCGTCACGGAGGAAGAGGCATGAAGTGTCCAGTTTGCAGAGGGTGGGTTTTCTATCCTGCAGCAGCAGATAGCACCAACTCCCAGGCCCCACAGCCAGTGGAGGGCCTGCCCCGGCCCACCCTGTCCAAGGACTTGGCCCCTCTTCCTTCTTCTCCCCTGCCTTTTCTCTGCAGGCCAAAGGGCCCCAGGCAGAGGAAGCAGGCCCCTCCCGCTCCCCTAGCACATCAGCACGGAGAGAAGCAGCCCCTACGTACCATGTGCTTCCTGTACTGCCGTAGCTGGTCCTGGCCACATAGGTACGCTCACGGGGGCCTCCCAAAGACCCGAGCTTGGCTAACGTCCAGGCCCCAGATGGGAGGGCAGCTGATTTTGTCCAGACCCCCTCAGGCTCCTAGGCCTTAAAGCTGTAGAACCCTCCCACCCAGCTTCCAAGGCTCCCTCACGCTTGCACTGTCCTCCTTCCCTCCCAGCACCCCTCGGGTGCTCACTCAATATTTTGGGAGAGGTGAGGAAAGGGGGTGTCAGCTCCCCTGGTCACACCCTCCCACCACAAGCACCTAGTTTCCCCTGCGGGGTGTTCTCAACCTCGGCCTGTGCCTTTAAGGACTGCTGCCCTGGGCCAAGCTCTCGACCTTAGCGCCCTCAGCTGAGTTGGATTAAGGGACCATTTCATGCCTTTGCGAATTCCTTCTGGCTGCTTTCTTCCCCAACACAGGGACAGAGTAGCCAGGGCCTGAACCAGTCGGCCAAGGGCAGTCTGAGAGTCAGTCTCATCTGGCAGCCCCTTCCCAAAGGGAGCAGAGGCTGTCCCTTTGATAAGTACTTTGGGATCTGGGAGTGGGCCCTTGGCGGTCTTAGGCAATCATAGGGACTCCCAGAAAGCCATGCAGAGCCTTGAACCATGAAGGAATGCTCGGATATCATCCTGTGTGTGGAGGCGACAGAACTGAGCAAGGTAAGGGTCTCATAGGACCCCCTCCCAAGCCCCAGATCCCTGCCTAGGGCTGGCCGTGCCCCAGGGGACATGCCAGCCAGGCAGTGTGGCCACTGGCCCTCAGTCCTCCAGTCTTTCCCTTTCAGACTGAGTTCTGCAATCCTGCTTTTGAGCCTGAATCAGGGCCACCTTGCCCTCCAGCAGCCTTCCGGGAAGATGCCAGCTGCAGCATCCCGGCTCCCTGGCATGGTAACCATCTCAGGGAGTGACCCGCATGGGGGAGAACAGAGACCTAGGAGCTAGAACAGCGTGAGCGACGCCCAAGGAGCCCTCAACATCCCACCCCACCCCACCCACCCACAGGTCAGCGCCCCCGGGGGCTCCGCCCCGACTGCCATTTCTCCTGGCTGTGCGTCCTCCTGCTGGCCGGCCTCCTGCTCCTGCTGCTCGGGCTTCTGGTAGCCATCATTCTAGCCCGTGAGTCCCGGGCCCTGCTTGGGAGAAGGGCTTTTGAATGAGATTCCATAAGCCACTCTATGCGTCACCTCTGGGGAACCAGCTCCTCTGAATCCCACTCCCCCATCTTCCCACCTCCAGAGTTGCGGGCTACACCCCTGTCTGGGGTCTCCTATCAGCTACTGCCTACCCAAGACCTGACCCCCAGTGGGACCACCACCACCACCCCCACCACCCCTTCCAACATCACCACCACCTCTCCGGCATCTGGGAACCCAAAAGAACAGCTGGAGGAGGCAGGCATGAGCCCCTCACCCCAGCCCAGTGAGTACCCAGGGCAGATCTTCCTGGAGAAGAGTCCAAGATGGCAGAAGGAGGAGGGGCCAGGAAGGAGAGCCTTGGAAATAAAAGGGTCTCTCCTTTTGACCTCGGAACTCTAACCTTCATCTCTGCAGCCTGTGGGGGCCTCCTTTCTGGCCCAAGGGGCTTCTTCAGCAGCCCCAACTACCCGGACCCTTACCCGCCCAACGCCCACTGCGTGTGGCACATCCAGGTGGCCGCAGACCGGGCAGTACAGCTCAGGATCGAAGCGCTCAGCATGGAGAGCGTGGCCTCCTGTCTTTTCGATCGCTTGGAAATCTCTCCTGAGCCTGAAGGCCCCCTCCTTAGGTGGGGCCCCCTGCCCCCAGGAGATCTCACCCCTGCCCTGCGCCAGTGTGCGAAAGGTTGGACTGGGAAGAAACCCAGAAACCTGACCTCGGGGGCCCAGCTCTGCCACCAGCCTGCTGCATGACCTTGGGAAGGTCACCGCTCCTCTCTGTCAGATGGAGTTCCCACCCCGTTGTCCATGAATAAATGCCACAAGGAGGGACATGGCAGTCAGGAGAGTCAGAGCTCCCTGGGAAATGAAACGACCCTTTTTGACCCCGTCCTCCTCGAGTCAGGGCTTGAGGCAAGAGGACGGCAGGGCCCAGGCAGCCTCCACTCCGGCTGGCCCTGAGCTCTGAGCCTCCATCACCCCCCAATTTGGCTCCTTGCAGAGTGTGTGGGAGGGTGCCTCCCCCCACCCTCAACACCAACGCCAGCCGCCTCCGGGTGGCCTTCGTCTCCGACAGCAGTGTGGAAGGATTTGGTTTCCACGCCTGGTACCAGGCTGTGACTCCTGGGAATGGTGAGTGTTCTGCCACCCCACCTCTGGCTGTCCCTCAAGTGTCTGCTCCCCCCACCCCGCCAGACACTCACAGCACTGGCAAAAGGGCTGGAGACTCTGGGAGGTTCTGAATGTATACGCACCCTCCCCACACACACAGGGAGCTGTGCTCACGATGAGTTCCCCTGTGACCAGCTCGTCTGCCTGCTGCCTGACTCAGTGTGTGATGGTATTGCCAACTGTGCTGATGGCAGCGATGAGACCAGCTGCAGTGCCAAGTTCTTGGGTACGGGCCCCGCCAGGCACAGGGCGGGTACTGTCTTCAGGCATCCGATCCCAGATTCGGCCCGGGCTCCCCAGTTCTGGCCTAGCCCCCAACTTGCCTGGATAAGCTCCTGGCCCAGAAGTTGCTTCCTTATGGGCCTGGCCCAAACTCTCCCCTGCAGTCCCTGCCAGTGCGACCCGGTCCAAGGCACAGACCCTGGCAAACTCACGTCCCTCCTCCTCTCTTCAGGGTGCGGGGGGAATCTGACGGGGCTCCAGGGCACTTTCTCTGCCCCCCGCGACCTGCAGAGGTACCCTCGCCAGCAGGTAAGCCGGTGCACCACAGGGAGGGCGGTGTGGCACCTGCGGACCCACACCTGTGCAACGGGTTAGTGTGACTGGGAACAGCATGGGAGACGCGGCCTGGTTCTTGGGAAGGTCAGAGCTCCAACAGGCAGCAAGGGAACTGTATTCAGTGCTTACTAGGTAGCCCCATGTTCCCGTGCTGGGCAAACTTCTCTCTGAGAGCAGACAAGTTCAAAGGCCCTTCTGAGAGCAGACAGTTCAAAGGCCCTTCCACCAGGAGTGCAAAGAGCCTGGTGGGCCACCCCCTCCCATGCCCTGCCCGGCCTGCAGCAGGGAGAAAGCCCTTCTGGAGCCCTGCCTGGGTGCCCAGAGCGGGACGGGAGAAGGAACCCTGACTGACTCCATCCGTGCCTTCCCCCAGCTCTGTACCTGGCACATCTCCGTGCCGACGGGACACGGCCTAGAACTGCGGTTCCACAACTTCAGCCTGGAAGCTCAGGACGAGTGCAAGCTGGACTATGTGGCTGTGTATGAGGCCAGCGATGCAGGGGCTCTTGGCCTCCTGGGCAGGTAACCCCCTGAGCAGGAGCCCTGGAGAAACTCCATCCTCCACAGTCTGGCGGTCAAGGCCTCCCGCAGATTCACCCTGCTCTCTCCCTGGCTTCCAGTTCCTTCCGCTCTAAGCTTTTCACCGTCACCCTAGGAAGAGGCTTGTCCTTCCTCAGCCCAAAGCCTTTGTTTGGCATTGTCCCTGCGCAGAAGGTCATTTCCCTGTACCCTCCCCTCCTGGTTCTCCTGCCCCGCGGGGCCCACTCCCACTTCCCCTCAAACCCTCACTGGTGTTTCCCATCTCCGACTGGCTCAAATTCAAGCAGTTTGTTAAATTCTTTGCCTACTAAATATGTGTGCCTTCCTCCCAGGCCCTAAGTGCCATGAGTCAGCGGCCCTGTGTCCCATCCCCTCTGGCACGGCCGAGAGCACCAGCTCAGAGGGAGGCCCGCGGGAACACCCTGGGTGGGCCAAGAGCCCCCTGCCCAGGGCTGCTCTCTGGCTCGGGCAGGTTCTGTGGAACGGATCCCCCACCTCGCCTCATCTCCTCGCACCAGCAGCTGGTGGTGTTCTTTCGGACAGACCGTGGCATCAGCACCGGGGGCTTCTCTGCCACCTACCGGGCCCTCAATGCCACAGAGAGTGGGTGCCCCTGGGTGAGCTGGTGTGGGCAGTGGAGTTGCCTCCAGCAGAACGAGGAAGGGCTCCGGACCCCTGTCCCAGGGCACCGCCATACCCCCTTTGCCTACAGATCCCTGTGGGCCCAGAGAGTTCTGCCGTGATGGAGGCTGTAAGAGTCCGCAGTGGACATGTGACACATGGAGACGTTGCCCGGACAGCAGCGATGACAGCTGCAGCAGCCCCTTGTTCCCACCCCCAGGTGAGAAGCCGCCCCAGAGCACTGTGGGCGGGGCCCAGAAGGCGGGAGGAGGCTGGGGGTCGGTTCGTAGAAACCCCTTTGGCACCCTTCATCACAGCCCGCCCCGTCCTCCCCGATGGGGGGACTCCACAGAGTCCAGGGAGGGATTCTCACCCGGTGGTGACAATGGTACTTAACGTCACTGCCAAGGCAAGTGGGAATCTGGGAGTCAATGGTGGGGGCTTCAAGAACCAGTCCAGCCTTTTCACACAGAAAGCCCCTCTGCACAGCCCACCTCAGAGAGGAAGGTGAGGGGCACCTGGCTGGCTCAGTCATAGAGCATGGGACTCTTGATCTTGGGGTTGTGAGTTCAAGGCCCACATTGGGTGTGGAGCCTACTTAAAAAAAAGAAGATGAGGAGGAGGAGAAGGAGGCAAGAGCGGGGGAGTTCCTTCCAGGTGCCCCGCAGGCCCTGCCAATGTCAGTGTCTCATGTTCCCGAGATCAGAGAGACACCTACGTGATGCCCAGGGCTGGCAAAGGACGTTTGGGCGGGCTCTTGAGGACAATGCGCACCTGTGATGTGTGCAAAGCATCTCCCCATGTTAGCTCCTTTGATTCCCACAACAACCCCCAAATGACCCAGAGGGAGCGGTTAGGTGACTTGCCCTGGGTCACCAGCAGTGTCCCCCCACAGTGATTCTCCCCTTACAGAGCTGGCCTGTGAGCCTGTCCAGGTAGAGATGTGCGTCGGTCTGAGCTACAACACCACGGCCTTCCCTAACGTCTGGGTGGGCATGGCCACCCAGGAGGAGGTGGTGGAGATCCTCAGAGGTTACAAGGTGCTCTGGGAAGAGATTAGGAGGGGGGGCCCCCAGGAAGTGGAGGGAGCCTAGGGAGTATGGTGCCTGAGGGCTGATCTCCTCCTTCCACAGAGCCTGACAAGTCTGCCCTGCTACCAGAGTTTCCGGAGGCTCCTCTGTGGGCTGCTTGTGCCCCACTGCACCCCCATAGGCAGTGTCCTTCCCCCCTGCCGCTCTGTCTGCCAGGAGGCCGAGCGCCAGTGCCAGTCTGGCCTGGCTCTACTGGGTACCCCCTGGCCATTCAACTGTAACAGGCTACCCGAGGCGGCCGGCCTGGAGGCCTGTGCACGGCCCTGACCCTGAAGGCCGGCCCCTGCCCCTCGGCCTGCCCATCCACCTTTGCCAATCAGGGCGGGCAGGCAGGGGACAAAGGAAGGAGGACCAGCATGAGACTCTGCCCATCCTCTCTGGAGCCTCCCAGGGAGGGGAAGAGAAGTCCTCAGCAGGGCTACTGGAAGCTTCCCTGACCCTTTTCTTGCCCCAGCTCCACACCGTGCCATTGATCGTGAGGACTGCTTCCCACCCAAGCCTCTGACCCAGATTGCCAGTCTCCTGCCTTCCCCTCTCCACCTACTTTTTCAGGTTCTCCACCACCTGCCTTCTGACTCTTTCATGTATTGAACAAAAATGTGTTGGGGCGCCTGGGTGGCGCAGTCATTAAGCGTCTGCCTTCGGCTC
>NC_048225.1:15042596-15042735 GCF_002007445.2 Ailuropoda melanoleuca | reverse complement strand
ATGTGTTGGGGCGCCTGGGTGGCGCAGTCATTAAGCGTCTGCCTTCGGCTCAGGGCGTGATCCCGGCATTCTGGGATGGAGCCCCACATCAGGCTACTCCACTAGGAGCCTGCTTCTTCCTCTCCCACTCCCCCTGCTT
>NC_048225.1:15031684-15042496 GCF_002007445.2 Ailuropoda melanoleuca | reverse complement strand
CCACCCCCCGCGCTGTGCTTGTGAGGGCGGATATGCGCGTGAGGACTGGGATGGGTCCTGGGTTTCAGCTCCCAGCTCTCCACCAGGAGGCCTCACAGCCCCACTCCAGCCCAAGAGACACAAGGACAAGCACCAGGCTCCTCCAGGGATCAGAGGGTAGACTGGACTCCAGGCAGCAAGAACCCCAAATTCCCTCCTGGGAAGAGCGGCACTAGAGAAGCTGGGAAGCTTACTCAAGGGTTGAGAATGTTCACACTCCCCTCTACTAGGGCTTCATTCTGGCAAAAGGAGAAAAGACAGGGCTTTCCAAAAGCCAGGTGTGTGAGGGCACAAATTGGAGGCCGTGAAAGCTAATCCAGCCGCACCTGGCATGGGCTCTCCCCAAGGCACAGTCCTCACCTCCTATCTTATCTCCTCCCCAACTAGGTCCCCTCCAGACCACAGTGACTCCAGCAGGACTGAAGGACCCTGGGGCACCAACTGCTCATCCCTGTAAGGATGCACACCGAGGCCGTCTGAGCTGTCAACAGAAATTTATTCACCAGAAACTGGGCCAGACAGAACCATCAGGGCCAGACAGACCCATCAGAGAGCTCATACTCCTAAGCTGGCCCCTTCCGTCTTTGGACCCTAGTGAAATGTGCACAGTCTGCCCTCCCCAACGCCAGGGAGAGACAAACAGAAAGGGAATGCCATTGTTCTCTGTGATGTGGGGAGTGAAAGGGGTAGGAGTAGAAATCTGGTTATCCCTCCTGAGGCTCCCAGGGGAGCTGGGGTGCCAGAGGGTAATATGGTCCCAAAGCCAGGTGCAGACACCCACCCCTCAAGGGGTAAACTCTTGATCCTAGCTGTTGAATCAGGTTGGGAGGGAGCCTCGTAAGATCAAGACAGGCAGAAGCGGTAACTCTAAGGGCACCTGAGAGATACTATCCCCAAGGCCTACCAGTGCACAGGTGCTCTGGCTGAAAGCAAAGGTTCAAGATCATTCCAAGGCCCCTGAGTTACCAAAACACCCAAACTGACAGTGATGTGTTGTGGCTGCAGAAGCTGGGGAGGAAATGGGGAGGGGCCAGGGAGAGGACCTGCAAATCCCCAACAGAAAAACCGGAAGTAGAGGGGAAGCCCCAGGGGTTGGCATCTGGATGGGCCCTGGCAAGCTGGAGGGGAGTCCACGGCAGTCTCAGGGCCTTGCATAGTGACACACTCACCACCTCCGGCATCACACAGGGACGCACTGGGTAAGGAAAAGCACACCCAGCTCACGATCTTCCAGAGTATCCTATCTCAATGTCCTGGACGTATGGCTTGGAGGCTTGGGGTGAGAGCCACGGGAGCAGGAGGGGATTCAGGCCAGGAACCAAGAGGTGAGTTGTTCAAGCTGTCCTAGCGCGGGTGGCTTCATGGAGCATGGAGGAGTGGGCAGGCAGGGAAGGATCTTCAGAGGTAGACATTGAGGGTCTGCAGAATGCCCCGGCGGCAGAGGGGGCAGTTGCGGTGGGAGATGGGGTGACGCATCAGGATTTCAGTGCAAGCCTGGCACAGGCACAGGTGCCGACAGGGCAGAAGCAGCACCGTCTTGCTCTGGTCCTGGCAGATGACACACTTCTTCCGCTCCTCTTGCTCCTTGAGCAACTGCCATGGGTCTTGCCCGGCTATAGACTCCTCCTCATTGAGCCTCTCCCGGCCGCGGGCAGCTGTTGCTCTGGCCATCCTGACCTCTTCCTCTTCTTCTGCCTCTGATCTGGACCCTGCTTCGGGAAGAGTGTCCTGTCTCCAGGTCCTGGCTGAGGGCACCCTCCTAGGGCCACCCTGAGGGGCCCCAGGAGCCCCTCCCCGGTTCGGCCAGGTGGCCAGCTGCAGGCTGCGACTCCAGACTCGGCGCCAGGCCTCCAAGTCCAGTGCTAGGCGAGACAGCCGCACAACATCCTCTCGGAGCCGGTGGTAGGACGGCCGGGCGTGGAGCTGACTGAGTGCCCGGGTGGCCAGTCTCAGGGTGAGGTCCGGGTGCAACACAGTCACCATCACTGCCAGCACGCAAGCCAACAGCACCAGGCCGGTGACATTGACAAGCACGAAGCTGGCCAGGAGACGGACAGCTGACGCTAGCAGCTCCAGTGCTAGCTGGCAGGGGGTCCAGAGGAGAATGGCCATGGCCACGGCACTGCTAGAAATGTGGGCTAGGAAGGCAGCTACAACGTCTGTCATCCTCCACAATGGCCCCGTCACTGCATCCCACAAGGCGAGCATCAGAGAGAAAAGGTTCTGAGTGCCAATGAGGCAGATGTTGACCAGGCTGTTGATCACGTAGGCCACCAGGCTCATGGCAATGGCACAGATGTCACAGACCTGGCGCAGCAAAGCATGGCCATTGGAGACCACATTGAGGACACCCCGGTGCAGTATCTCCCGGCTCCTCAGTGCCCCGTGAGAGGCCAGGTGCCCCAGGAGCTTTAAGCTCTCCAGGCCAGAGCAGCAGCTGTACAGCAAGGTGCACAAGGCCTGCAAGCCCCCAAAGGTGAATCGGACCAAGGCTTCAATCAAGGCCAGCAATGAAAGCAGGACTCCGCGGCCCAAGTGCAAAAGACTAGTCAGTACCGTGTGTGGCAGGTTGTAGATGAAGGCCAGGAGCCAGGCCAAGGAAGCCAGGAGGGAGGACACCAGCAGGAAGTTGAGGTCCAACACCAAGGTCAGCAGGTCCAGCACAAGGCCCACCCCATTCACTATCAGGTACACAGCCTCCATGATAGGGCTGTGGAGGTTAATCATAAAGGAAGTCTGGCCAGGTTGAGGGGGGTGTCAAGGCTGATAATATTTGGGGGCGACAGGAATTTGGAACGGAAGTGAGCAGTCTCCAAACCAGGGAGAACCAAGAATCTGAGGAAGAAGTGGGTTAGAGGGAGGAGTCTCAGTGGAGGGAAAGGGGGCCAGGTGCCGGTCCAGGAGTCCCGGTTTTGAAGGCGGGCTGTCTGGGAAGGAAGAGGCCAAACATCTCTAAAGTGGAGGTGAGCCCGGGCTGGAAGAGAGAGGTCAGCTTTGGAGGCCTGGTGATGGCGAACCACGGCCGGGCAGTGGGTCAGACCGAGAGGAGACCGGGAACGGATGGTTTCGGGCCGGGGCCGGGTGGGGGCGGCGCAGGCTGGGCGCGGGCTCGCGGTCCAGCTACGCAGGTACCCCTGTCCCCGCCCGGCCCCCGTCCTCTGGGCTCGCGGCGCTCTGCGTCCAAAGGGGTAGTGGGAAAGGGAGTCAGCCTCAGCAAACCCCAAACGCGGCCTCTACTCCGCTGGGCGCCGCCATCTTGTGTGCGAAAGGGTGGGGCGAAAAGCGTGACAAGGGGGGCGGGACGACGAACTCCGGCCAATCGTTGAGAAGCAACCGCAGGAAACATCGAGCACTCATTGGTCCGTTTGAACGGCGCCCAAACATATTTACTCTCCAAAGAGAAGGGCGGAGACAGATTGAAATACCCGCCCCCTTTAGGCGGCGATTGGTCAGTTGACGGGCAGAAGCGGACTAGGCCCTCCTCCTAGCCCCGCCCCCTAACAGCCGGATTTTGGGGGCTGAATACCCGTGCTGTTCTTTCTCCTGGCCCCCCCACCCCGGTCGTGAACTTTTTAGGTGAGAGTTGTTTACTGCCTCTGAGCTGGGCTCTGGGATTGCACCGCCTCCACACCCTCCTCAGACTCGCTGCCTCGTCCTCTATTCATTTATTTGTTCATTTAGTCTATCATTTATTGAGCTCCTCCAAATACGTGGGGGATACAAAAAATGTTTAAAAGGTTGCTGCTCTCAAGCCGGTCACAAGGGGAAACACATTGTTACAGGGGATTCCCAAGCTGCTGTTCCAAACTGTTTCCTCCAGCGTCATCAGCTTCCCTAGGCATCTTCAGGAGATTATCTCATTGTCATTATGACAAGGAGGCCACAGACCAAAAATAGCTCACCCTCCTTCACTAGTCCCTATTAATTTGTTTACCTGAACGTTCTAGTTAAATATCTACACCTGGACGGCTCTAGGTTCCTCAATAAGTTATCCTTTCCTTTAATATTCAAAATATATTTGAGACCCCATCCCAAATCTGTTGGAAAACCTGGTGTTCTCTACTAATGCCAAGCACACTTGAGGGTCTCATCCTTCCCCTGGTCATCTGCTTGTTTGAACGCTTCGTCTCCATCCTGGCCTGGACTCCTAAAAATGTTCGTCCCCCTTCACCCACCCAACCCCAAACGCTACCTGAATCCCTCACTCCCCAAAGCCCCACTGATAGGAAGCTGAGTTATGCAACAAGCCTTTACTGAGATGTGGCCGTCCCACCAGGGGTGACAGCACAGTGCAGAGCAAGGACTGCAGTTTCTAAAACTCTACTGGTTTTGCCTCAGCCTCTCTCTCACACCTGTCAGGCCCCAACTCAATGTCTTCTCTGGGACATGTTTTCCCTTCCTCTTCCTCTTCGGATTTCCCCTCCCTCTCTCTAGCCATCAGACTCTAACTTCCTATTTTGTTATTTGATTTTACAGCATAGTCTGTCCTACCCCCAACCTAAGCTAAGCTCTAACCACAAAATGCTAATCCCTCTAAACAAGGGAGAATAATACAAGGATTTGTTTTAGCCTCCTGCTCAGAGCATGGTCTGTTGTGATTATTGCTGCTGATGTTTTTATTGTCCAACTGTGCCTTTTCCCCCAATTTCAAATCTTGGAGTATACACCCACCTCCCCTTCAAGATATTTGATCTCCCCACCTATAACCCGTCCTCTTCAGAAATATTAGCTGTTCTGTGAACACCTCCTGTGTTCCTAGACTGTCTCCCTACAGCACTTGATACCGGTGGCCACTTCCTCCTCCCTGGGCCCCTGGACATCACCCTCTCCAGTATTCTTTCATGGTCTCCTCTCCTCCCTACGTGATGATTTCCAAATCTGTGCCTTCAGCCTGAATCTGTCTTGCAAAGTTCAGGTTGCAACGGCTTCCTGGACATAGCACCTGGATATCATACTGGTGCTTCAAATTCAACATGTCCAGGGACGCCTGGGTGGCTCAGTTGGTTAAGTGTCTGCCTTCAGCTCAGGTCTTGATCTCAGGGTTGTGAGTTCAAGCACCGTGTTGGGCTCCATGCTGGGCGTGGAGCCTACTTAATTAAAAAAAAAGAAAAAGAAAAAAGACTGTTGAGGGCAAGTCAATGATGATGGAACTGACCTGGTTAGCAAAGGTAAAGGGGAGCAAGATCATTTTTTGGACCAAAAATCCAGAAGGGTTTTTGTACCATGTGCCCTGCATGGCACATAGTTGAACTTGTTACTAGACCTGACCTCAATTGTGCTGAGCATGATGGCACTCTTTGGAACAACAGAAAGACTATATATAGTGTTTTCTGGATCTACCCAAAGATGAAACATCTTAGAAAGACACACATCACATTTGGCCTTACTACCTCTCTGGGACACATGATGGGAATGCTGGCTAGATGCTGTTACAAGTAGAGTTAATGTAGATGAGATATCAAAAGAGCTTGAAGAGTTAAGCAAAACAACAGAAGATTCTCAAATAAAGAGCAAATTATGGTTTTGGGTGGAAAATGAAATTACTTTTGAATACGCAGTATTCACAGATATTTGAGATGGACTGTTGCATAATATTAAAAATATCGAGGGGCACCTAGGTGTCTCAGTCGGTTAGGTGTCTGACTCTTGATTTCGACTCAGGTCATGATCTCAGGGAGGTGAGACAGAGCCATGCTTCATTCCACGCTGGGCATAGAGCTTGCTTAAGATTCTCTGTCTCCCGCTCCCTCTAGCCCTCCACCCCTCCCTCTCTTGCTCCCTCTCTAAAATATACATATATATATTTATATTTCATATATATTTATAATAACAACAAAAATTTAACCAAAAAAATCTAAATCTATTTGGCTATTTTACTTTGTTTACAACTGATGAGGCAATACTAACACATTATTTTTTTAAAGATTTTATTTATTTATTAGAGAGAGAAAGAGCGGGGCAGAGGGAGAAGCAGACTCCCCGCTGAACAAGGAGCCCAATGTGGGACTCGATTCCAGGATCCCGGGATCATGATCTGAGCTGAAGGCAGCACCCAGGCGCCCCTAATATATTATTCTTATTATTAACTAAAGTCCGTAGTTTCCATTAGTGTTGAATCTTTGTATATGGGTTTTGACAAATTTATAATGCCATGTTTCTACCATTCAGTGTCATATGGAATATTTTCACTGCCCTAAAAATCCCCTTGTTCCACCTATTCATTCCTTCCCTCCCTCTCCGTACCCCTAGCTCCTGGCCATCACTAATATTTTTACTGTTTCTATGTTTTGCCTTTCCCAGAATGTCAGATCATTGGAGTCTTACAGTACAGAGCCTTTTCAAATTAGCTTCTTTTACTTAGCAATATGTATTCAGGGTTCCTCCATGTCTTTCTGTGACTTGATAGCCCATTTCTTTTTATCCCTTAATAACATTCCACTGTAGGGGCATCAGCGTGGCTCAGTGGGTTAAGCATCTGCCTTTGGCTCAGGTCATGATCTCGGGGTCCTGGGATCGAGCCCCACTTTGGGAGCCTGCTTCTCCTTCTCCCTCTGCCTGCAGCTCCTCCTGCTTGTGCTTGCTCTCACTCTCTCTCTCAAATAAATAAATAACATGTTTAAAAAAATAACTTCCCACTGTCTGGATGTACCTCCCCATTTGTTGATCCATTGTACTACTGAAGGACATCGTGGTTGCTTCAAGTTTTGGCAGTGATGAATAAAACTGCTGTAAACATCCGTGGGCACGTTTTGGTGTGGACAGAAGTTTTCAGCTCATTTGGATAAATACCAAGGAGAATGACTGCTTGATCATACGGGAAAGAGTATGTTTAGTTCTGTAAGAAACCGCCGAACTGTCTTCCAATGTGGCCGCACCATTTTGCACTCCCCGCAGCCATGAATGAAAGTTCCTGTTGCTCCACATCGTCACCAGCATTTGGTGTTGGTGTTTTGACATTTAGCTGTTCTGACGTATAGGAGCATCTCATCGTTGTTTTAATTTGCAGTTCCCCAATGACAAACGATGTTGACATCTTTTCACATGGGTATTTGCTACCTGTATCTCTCTCTCTTTTTTTTTTTTTTTTAGATTTTACTTATCTATTCATTTAGAGAGAGTGAGCAGTGGGAGGGGCTGAGGGAGAGGGGAAGAGAGAATCTCACGCAGACTTGGTGCTGAGCACAAAGCCCAATGCAGGGCTCGATCCCATGACCCTGAGACCATGACCTAAGCTGAAACCAAGAGTCAGATGCTTAACTGACTGAGCCACCCAGGCGTCCCAGTATTTGTCTTTCTCTGACTGACTTATTTCATTAACATAATACATTCTAGTTCCATCCACGTTATTGCACATGGCAAGATCTTGTTCTTTTGGATGGCCGAGTAATATTCCATTATATGGATGTTGGATAGATGATAGATAGATAGATAGATAGATAGATAGATAGATAGATAGATAGATACCACATCTTCTTTAACATTCATTTTTTGTTGTTGTTGAGGTGTGTGTTAAGGTCTTTGGCGCATTTTTTAATTGGGTTGTTTTCTTACTGTTGAGCTTTTAAAGTTCTTCATATATTTTAGATACCAGTTCTTTATTAGATATGTGCTTCGCAAATATTTTCTCCCTGTCTGTGGCTTGTGTCCTCAGTCTCTCAACAGTGTCTTCCACAAAATGGAAGCTTTTAATTTTAACGAAGTCCAGCTTACCAATTTTTTTCTTTCATGGATCATGCCAAAAAGTCGCACCAAACCCAAGATCATTTTGATTTTTTCCTATGTTCTCTAGAAGCTTTATAGTTTTGCATTTTACATTTAGGTCTATGAGATTAATTTTTGTGAAACATGGAAGGTTTGTGTCTAGATTAATTCTTTTGCATGTGACTATCTAGTAGTTGTTTTACTTCCCGAGGGATTAAATAACTTCTTTTAAATTCTAAAATTACTTTCTAAATCTAAAGAAGTTACATTCTAATAAACTCATAAGGAAACAAACTTGACAGAACACTCTTTTAGCAAGGTTCTGGGGAAATAGGCACTGTGGTACATTGCTGGTAGGAGAGCAAAGTGTTACCCACCCATGGGGAGGAGTTTGGCAATATCTACAATATCTTCATGTGCATTGTTACAAAGCTGCGGTGATCAAGACAGCATAGTAATGGCATAAGATGGACATTCATATAGACCAATGAATAGAGAACCCAGAAATAAAGTCTTGCATACATCTTCAACAAGAGTACCAAGACCACTCAATGGGGAAAGGACAGTCTCTTCAACAAATGGTGGTGGGAAAACAGGACAACCACATGCAAAAGCATGAATTTAGACCATTATCTTACACCATCTTCAAAAATTAACTCAAAATGGAATAAAGACCTAAACATAAGACCCCAACTTATGAAATTCCTAGGATAAAACATAGAGGAAAAGTTTCGTGACATTGGGCTTGGCAGTGACTTCTTGGATATGACACCAAAAGCATACGCAATAAAAGAAAAATTAGACAAATTGGATTACATTGAACGTGGAGGCTCTTAAGCATCAAGCAACAGTCAACAGAGTAGCAAGGACAGTCTCCAGAGTGGGGGAAAGTACTCGCGTGTCATGTATCTAAGGAGGGTTGATGTCTGGACGGCTCCTATCACTCAACAGCAGAAAATCACATGGGCGAGGGGATCGCGTGCAAGACCCGAATGGACATTTCTCCAAAGATGATATGCATTTGGGCTGCAGACAAACGGGGGGAAGCTTGGCATCTCTGGTCATCAGAGAGGTACTAGTGGGGCTAAGGTGGGATGTCACCTTGTACCCCATGGGATGGCTCCTATCAAGGAAACAGAAAATAGCAGCTGTTGGCAAAGATGTGGAGGGGTTGGAGCCCCTGTGCACCCGTGGGCTCGTGGAGTGGTGCAGCACTATAGAAAACAGTACACAGTTTCCTCAACAAATTAAAAAATAGAACCATCCCGTGATTCAGCAACCCCACTTCTGGGAACATGTGCAAAATAATTGAAAGCAAAGAGATATTTGCACACCCATGTTCATAGCAGTGCTATTCACAATAGCCAAGAGGGAAAAGCAATCCAAGCGTCTGGTGACAGATATGTGGTCTACACATCCAATGGGATATTAGTCAACCGCAGAAACAAGTGAGATGCTGACACATGCTACAGCAGGAATGAAACGTGAAGTCGTTATGCTAAGTGAAGGAAGCCATCACAAAAAGATGAGTACCGTGTGACCCCACTTATATAGGGATCTAAAGTAGTCAGATTTCATGATTACTGGAGGCTAAAGGAAGAGCGAAAGGGGAGTTTTTGTTTAATGGATATATAGCTTAAGTTTCTCAAGATAACTGTTCTGGAGATCTGTTCCACAACAGAATATACTTACCACTACTGAACTGTACATTTACTAATGGTTAAGATGGTAGATTTTATGTCATGTGGGTTTGTTTGTTTTTTTTTTTTACCATAATCAAAAAAAAAAAAAACCAAACAAAAAACCAAACCAAAAAACCTACATAAACCTTTGGCCCAGCAATCCACTTCCAGGAATTTACTGTTAAGACACTTTCAACAAAATAAGAATTTATTGTAACATTATCTGTAACATTGCAAAATATTGGAAAGCATCCAAGAGTCCAAACAGGAGATTGTTTGACAAAACTATGGTAGGTAAATCTAATGGAGTGCAATGCGGCTGTTAGGGAAAAAAGGGGGGGGTGCCTAGGTGGCTCAGTCAGTTAAGCGTCTGCCTTCGGCTCAGGTCATGATCCCAGGGTCCTGGGATCGAGTCCCACATCGGGCTCCCTGCTCAGTAGGGAGCCTGCTTCTGCCTCTGCTGCTCCTGCTGCTTGTGAGTGCTCTCTCTCTGTCGAATAAATAAATTTTAAAAATCTTTAAAAAATAAAATTAAATAGGGGCACCTGGGTGGCACAGTCATTAAGCATCTGCCTTCGGCTCAGGGTGTGATCCCGGCATCCTGGGATTGAGCCCCACGTCAGGCTGCTCCACTGGGAGCCTGCTTCTTCCTCTCCCACTCCCCCTGCTTTGTTCCCTCTCTCCCTGGCTGTCTCTCTGTCAATTAAATAAATAAAATCTTAAAAAAATAAATAAATAAAAATAAAATTAAATAAAAAATTAAAATTAAATCCACAAAAACGAGAAAAAAATATCCAAAACTGAAAGAAAACCGAAACAAAGGAACCCAGCTATATTTCATATGAATACTATAACCATCCAGAAAGGAGACAAGTAAGAACTAACTTTATGTCTTCAGCCTGGGGGAAGAAAAGACCTCTTGAACTATTTTTATTAGCTTCACTTTTTGTAGTGGTATGGGTGTAGCAAGCCTGAAATATTGCTGGGAGCCAGAGTTCTTTGGAAGAAGGGAGACATAAATACGGAATGCAAGAAGGCAAGGTAGACTCCCCTGGAGCTGGATCAGCGTTGGAAGTTACCAGCATGAACTCATGCTTTCTAACAATCATATACTGTGCGTATATATATATATATATTAGAGTATACACATACACACACACTATATATGCTATATAAATATACACATACACACATACTATAATATATATAATATATACTATATATATGTGTGTGTTAGAGTATACACACACACGCTATGTATGCTATATATATACACATACACACATACTATAATATATATAATATACTATATATGTGTGTGTGTTAGAGTATACACACACACGCTATGTATGCTATATATATACACATACATACATTATAATATATATAA
>NC_048225.1:15019029-15031644 GCF_002007445.2 Ailuropoda melanoleuca | reverse complement strand
ACATACTATAATATATATAATATATACTATATATATGTGTGTGTTAGAGTATACACACACACGCTATGTATGCTCTATATATATACACATACATACATACTATAATATATATAATATATACTATATATATGTGTGTGTGTTAGAGTATACACACACACGCTATGTATGCTATATATATACACATACATACATACTATAATATATATAATATATACTATATATATGTGTGAGAGTATACACACACACGCTATGCATGCTATATATATATACACATACATACTATAATATATATAACATATACTATATATGTGTGTGTGTTAAGAGTATACACACACACGCTAGGTATGCTATATATATATACACATACATACTATAATATATATAATATATACTATATATATGTGTGTGTTAGAGTATACACACACACGCTATGTATGCTATAATATATACTATATATGTGTGTGTGTTAGAGTATACACATACACACACACATATATATTCTATATATATTAGGCTAGATCTAGGGGTGCCCAGGTGGCTCAGTCTGTTAAGCATCTGCCCTCAGCGCAGGTCATGATTTCAGGGTCCTGGGATCGAGCCCTGAGTCAGGCTCCCTGCTCTGCAAAGAGTCTGCTTCTCTCTCTCCCTCTGCCCCTCCTGCTTGTGCTCTCTCTCTAATGAATAAATAAATAAATCTTAAAAAAAGAATAATAGATTAGATATATAATATATATTATGTATAATATATCTAGTATATATAATATATATTAGATGTGTTACATAAGTATTTTTAGTATAGATATTTTATATATGTATCATTTATGTTATATGTTTCATCTATATTATACGGATATGGTATGTACATATTTTTCCCCAGCTCTATCCACTGAAAGGGCCGAGAAACAGTAACACCCAGTAGCAAGGAGCATATCTGATGCCCAGATCTTGGTTTCTAACTACCATTTCCCACTAAAAAGAATTGAGGTTCCTTGGAAAAATGGTCGATTACAGGGCTGGGTCAGAAAAGGTACAAGGTTAACCTGGTGTGCCAGAAAGAAAATAATGCTAAAAATTATGGTGTATGGGGGAGAGAATGTCAAAGATTACAAGAGCCAGCTCAAAGGTGGCCAAATCTGGGCTAATTTTGGCTTCAAAATAAATAAGGACAGTAAAAGAATAAAACCCATAGAATAAAATAGGAATCCGTTAGTCTAAACTGGTAAGGCAGGTCAGTAAATGAGAAAGGGAGCTTCTCTTTACCGTATGGTGCTGACCCATACACAGGGAGGGAAGCTGGAGGTAGAAAAGCGCCATTTCAAAACTATCATAGCGAAAACTGAAAACTGCTCGGGCCAGAACCATCGAGGGGACACGACCATACGTGTTCCTCATGTAGCGTTCCAGCCTGAGCGCGTCACCATAATTGAAGCGCAAGGATACATCAGACAAATTCAAACTGGCAAATAGGAAAGACAGAGTCTGGGGAATCAGCGCAGATGAAAGGAGAACAGCGAGGCCTGAGGACTAAATGTAATGGAGAGTTCTGGACTGCGTCCTCCCCTGGAGTAGAGACACGTTGCCTGCAACAGATGTTACTGAGATCTTGTCAAACCGGAATATGGATCGTAGAGTAGACATGTCTGGTATCAACTTAAATCTTTTACATTGATAACTGTTCTGTGGTTCTATAAGAGAACAGCCTTCTTGGGGCGCCTGGCTGGCTCAGTCAGAGGAACGTGTGACTCTTAATCTCAGGGTCGTAAATTTGAGCCCCACGATAGGTGTAGAGATTATTTAAGAAAACAAACTGAGAAAAAAAGAGTGAGAGAGGATAGCCTTCTTAGGAAATACTGAAGTATTAAGGGACCTAGGAGCATGATGTATGCAATCTACTCTCATGATTCATAAGAAAGATAATTATACATATACACACACATATACCAAATAAAATTTCTGGGGCGGCCGGCTGGCTCAGTCGATAGAGCACGCAACTCTTGATCTCTGGGCTGTGACTTAGAGCCCCATGGTGGGTGTCGAGATTACTAAAAAAAAAAAAAAAAGTATTAATTTTAACTTAGAGAATAAAAAAGCAAAAAATGTGGTAAAATGTTAATACCCTGTGATGCTAAGTAAAGGGTCTACAAGGACTCTCTGCTACTTACGACTTTCTGAATGTGTGACATTATTTCAAAATAGAATTAAATGTATACATATAGAAACTAAAACAAGGAAATAAAAATGTGTGCATGACCATAAAGGAAAAGATTCACATGCAAATATTCCCCAAACTGATGTCTATACGGAGACTGTCTTCTGGCCAAGGTCAAGTTACAGTTGCAACTGAAGAGAGATTCGAAGAAACGTAGCAACATACAGCTTTTCAGAGTTTTCTTTACAAGGTCTCAGCCTTGAAGAATTTTAATAATAAATAAAACAACACAGCAGAGGGAATACACAGTCAACGGTACTGTAGTACCCTCGTACGGGGACAGCTGGCCGCTCTACCTGGGAACATAGCATAATGTAGAGTCATGGGCCTGTGTCCCCGCACTCCCTGCTTCAATGAGCTTCCTCCAAGCATCCCGCTGCCTGGCTGGGCAGAGGGGCTCTGATGGCAGCAGCCAGAGACTGAGGCTGTACTGAGCGGCAAGGCCCTCGGCCCCAGCACCCTTTACGTCGCCGAGAGCCACCTGTCTTCGTGAGATGGCTCTGGATGAAGATTCCCACTGGAATACCCCACCATCAGCTCGCACGCGGGGGCCAGGGACCTAAATGCCTACCCGCGAGAGCATGTGTATGTCATGGTGAATGCCAGCTGTGGAGAAGAATCGAAAGAATCTATTGCCAAAGAAGAAGAAGACCGTGATGATGAGGTTGAACGTACTTGTGCCTAGTGGTCAGTGGGCCTTGGAGGCGGTGTTCGCTGCAGGGTGTGACTGCCAGGCTTGGCGTCCTGCTCCTGAGGATGAGCATCGAGATAGTTATGATGGTCAAGAACACATGACCAAGAGCGGGGGACATCGCTACATGTTATACGTATGAAGAAGGATTACCCCATTTAACGGCAGAAGGCCAAGCCCCACAGGAGAGATGAGAAGGAATGCTTTCTTTCTCAATCCGTGAGCGGCCAATGTACCACGGCTGGAGTCCGGACGGAAGATCGGATGAGAGCGTATGAGGTGGGATGGAGGCAGACATTCCACCGACGGCGGCTGGAGTGTGAGGGAGCAGATGCTGATCACTGAGAATGATTTCTGCGGCTGTGGGATTCTCGTAACGAGGAAAGAGCATGCTGCCTCTTCTGCTGTGGAGTGGGTGTCAATGGAAGTCTCTTTCCGCCTCCAGAATTTACCTGAACCAGTTCATTTCCGAGACAGACTACACTGAGACAAAAGGTCACCTGCAGAAGACACTATGACCTTTATTAACAAAGGTGAATTAACTTAACCAAGAGGTTATCTGTAGCTTATCATCTACCCCAAAACTTTGTGTGTATCGTGTGCTCTGAGCAGGCCCGTCGTTGCTGCCTTCCCTAGATGCGGCTTCCGTGCCGGGCAGGCTGCCTGGTGAGAACACGGGCATTCGAGGGCGCAGGTAGACTGGACGGGAAGGATGGAGGCTGGATCCAAGATACACCCCTTTAGAGCCTAAGGATCCCCTTACCCCTTAGAAAGAAAGACAAAGAGATCTCAGAGAAATCCTGGTCTCTGCTCTATCTTCACAGGGGTAAGGGGTCATTTTTACTAATTCATTAATTTGTTAATACCTCTTCGGTTACATCCTTTCATTTCTAACCTCTCAGGTCAGTTTCCATCACAACAAGTGAAATTAGGATGAAGTCTCAGAGTACTTCAGTGATAATTGTTCTGTCTTAGTAATAGCTTAACAAATCTAGGTTGTTTTTTTTTTTATAAAATATTTGCAGTTTTTTTTTAAAGATTTTATTTATTTATTTGACAGAGAGAGAGAGAGAGACAGCCAGCGAGAGAGGGAACACAAGCAGGGGGAGTGGGAGAGGAGGAAGCAGGCTCCCAGCGGAGGAGCCCGATGTGGGGCTCGATCCTAGGACCCTGGGATCACGCCCTGAGCCGAAGGCAGATGCCCAATGACTGAGCCACCCAGGCGCCCCCAACAAATCTAGGTTTTCTATTTAAAAAATAATAATATAGAGAGTTATCAAATCGCTATGTTGTACACATGAAACTAATGTAACATTGTGTGTCAGCTAGGATCAAATAAAAAATTTTAAAATAAAATGCTGGGGCACCTGGGTGGCTCAGTCGGTTAAGCATGTATCTTCGACTCAGGTCATAATCTCGGGGTCCTGGAATGGAGGCCCCGCATCAGACTCCCTGCTCAGTGAGGAGCCTGCTTCTCCCTCTCCCTCTGCCCCTCCCCCTGCTTGTGCTCTCTCACTCTCAGTCTCTCTCAAATACATAAATCTTTAAATAGATAAAATAAATAAAATAAAATTCTGAGGAAAAAATTTTAAACATTGAAAGAGTAAAACAAGAAACACCAAATGGATCTAGATATTGGTTTAAGAGATGGTGAAAATTGCAATATAAATGATAAAGATTAATATGATGAGAGAATACTTTAGTTTCTGGGATCAAATATTTATCGTATGTAATGCCTATATAATGTTTGAACATGACATAAAGTGTATGATCCAATTCTGAATCAAAGCTCTGTTTTTTTTTTTAAGATTTATTTATCTGAGAGAGAGAGCGGGCACGCACACACAAGTGGGGGAAGGGGCAGAGAGAGAGAGAGAGAGAGCAGATTCCCCGCTCAGCACGCAGCCCCATGCGGGGCTCCATCTAAGGACCCTGAGATCATGACCTGAACTGAAACCGAGAGTCGGACGCTTAACCACCTGAGCCACCCAGACACCCCTTAAAACACTGGTTTAAAAATATTAGGAATAATTTCAGTTTGGAGCAAAGTTTCTCTAAATTGGAATTAATTTTTTAAACATCTAAGAGCAAGAATAATTCAAGAAAGGTTGATTAATTTGGCATAACTGGCAACAGAATATGCATAATGAGAAAAATTTTATTACAACAATACAATTAGGGATTTTGCCAAAATTAAGGCAAGAAAAATTAATTTAATGGAATAAATATATAATAATTTATGAGTTGTATATGACTGTGTTATTCCATCCAAACATTGCTGGCCCATCATGAGAATACCCAGGCGTGTGAAATAATAATTAAGTTAATTTATGGGGTGCCCGGCCGGCACCTGTGACTCTTGATCTCGGGGTTGTAAGTTCGAGCTCCATGTTGGGTGTAGAGATTACTTAAACATAAAATCTTTATAAAAATTTGAGTTACTTTTCCTTGGAATTCTGTGTTTAAGTCATCTCTACCCCCAGTGTGGGGCTTGAACTCACAACCCTTGCCCTGAGATCAAGAGTCGCATGCTCCACTGACTGAGGCAGCCAGGTGTCCCTAGGTCTCACTGTATTTATCTTTATTTATTTTTAAAGTTATTTAATTATTTTAAGTAAGCGCGGCACACGATGTGGGCCTTGAACTCACCACCCTGAGATCAAGAGTCACATACTCTAACGACTGGGCCAGCCAGGCGCCTCCCCTAGGTCACACTTTAAACAGCACATGCCACGGTTACCTACTAGGTTTTTTTTAAAGATTTATTTACTTATTTAAGAAGGAGAGAGCGAGAAATCACAAGCAGTCGGGGGGAGGAGCAGAGGGAGAGGGAGAAGCAGACACCCCACTCAGCAGGAAGCCCTACATGGGGCTCAATCCCAGGACCCTGAGATCATGACCTGAGCCGAAGGCAGATGCTTAACCGAGCCACCCAGGTATCCCACAGTTACCTATTATCATCGTGAAAATGAAGCTAGGTATCAACTCTTCCAGGCAGCCTTCTTTGACCCCCCTCAGGCTGTGTTCAGTAACTGCTGTATGTGCCTATTTGCACCCTCGTATTCTAATCATTTACTCCCTCGCGTGCAAGTTCCCCAAGAACATGGACCCTGTCTCGGCAATCATCGTACCTCCAGCTCCACCTTCGTACCTGACACCCAATATCCTCTCTCAGACCAAGGTGGGGCAGAGCAGGGAAGCACCGCCGTGCCCGTTTCCCTCACATCAAACCCTCTCTGTCCACGTGTCGTCTGTATTTTTGTTTCACTACTGTTATCACTCAGGACGGATTGGAACGTGGCTCAAGAGTCTGGCTTCTCCAACTCATTAGTCCTGCTTCTCAGTGTCCCATCCTCCCACCTACTCCGTTCAGATGAGGGAACAATTCAAACTAGGGGCACCAGGGGGCGCTCTCAGGCAAAGAAGAAATAGAGAAACCCTCGACTCCTGAGTTCCAATGGCGTCACATCATCCGGGTTGCTCAAGAACCCGCAGTGGCGGCCGACTGCTTACTCTATCTTAAGACCCGGTTCCTCCCCTGTGACCTAACTTCCCCTCATCTGCCCAAGCTCTCACATGCATGCACCCTGTACCCGGCTGAATTTCTGGTTAGCCATGTAACGCTCTTTATTGAGTACCAGCTGTTTGCATAAGGGTGATGCCACAGGTGCTAGTAGTGGCTCTCCTCAAGGCACTGCAAACAAACATATAATGGAAATGAAAGCAGTGGGCTTGCTATGCAAATATACTTGCAATCCCCGTCCCCTAGCCTCTGCTCCAGCCAGATGGCTCCTCGGAAACCCTTTATACAGAAATTCTGCAGTTGTGACTGTAAATGCCTCTTTCTTTAGCTTCTTTCCTCTCTCTTTGCTCCTGCCACTTGCCCTGCCTGGAATGATCGATCCTCACTGCTCCCTCTCAAAACCTGCCTTTTCGTGAAAGCCTCCACACTTTCAGAAAGACTTTCCTAGCTCGTGCAGGCAGAGGTCCACACAGATGCTCCCTTTGCTGGATCCCAGTTGCGCTTCCTGTTTATAGGACGTAATTCAGTGCCTTCCCATCATTTCCGTTATATGTTTACTTAATTCAGCTGTAAATTGTTACAGGTATAGTGCACTGGTTTTTGCAATCTTGCTTCAAAGTTTAGCTCCTTGAGGTGATCCAAGAGTTCTGGAACTGACAGTGGTGATGGTGGCACATTGCGAATGTACTTAATGCCACGAATTGCACACTTAAAATGGTGAAAAGGGTGCTTAAAATGGTGAAAAGGGTGCATTTTATGGTCTGTGTATTTTACCACAGCAAACAAATATATATAGGGGGCGCCGGGGTGGCTCAGTCTGTTGGGAGACCAAGTTCTGATTTCAGCTCAGGTTATGATCACAGGGTCATGAGATCGAGCCCCACGTTGGGCTCCGAGCTCAGCACAGAGTCTGCTTCAGATTCTCTCCCTCTCCCTACCCCTTTTCTCACCATAAATAAATCAATAAGTAACTTTAAAAAGGGGGGGGGAATATATAGTTCCATCTCTCACAAGCTATGTGACTTTAGACCATATCACTCTTTGTTCTTTAGTTTCCTCATTTTGGGGGCACAGATCAAGATAAATATTGGTGATGAAAATGATCCCGATGTGAAACATCTAAGTTGTAAAGCACTGTACCAATAGCAGATCCGTCCCCTCTGAGCGGTCACTGGCTCAGTCGCTTGCCCAAGATTAGCTAACGAAGTGGCAGGGCCATCTAGAAGCCACCAATCCTGTCATGGAGTTTCCAGTCAGCTGTCTGAGAGCAGAGTTGAACAGACACTGTCCGGTGTGCCCGGGATGCGAAGGGAAGGCGCCAGGGGGGAGCACAGCCCCAGTCTTACCTAGTCTGGGGCTTTTTCCTGACTCCAAATTCTGTTTTCTTTCTCCACACTGGAAGCCCCAGCTACAGGGGTGTGGCGCAGGGAGCGGGCCCCAGGCTTGTCTCCCCTCTTTCTTTCCTCCTCTCTCCCCGCCTCGAAGGTGAGCTGTGGTAACTACAGTGGGGACCACAGGTCCCCCTCCTCCAGGGCTTCTCCTGGATGGCTTGGAACTCTGTGTGGAAGGGAAAACAATGCAGAAGTGGCCTTCAGGGAAGAGAGGGCCAGGAGCCCCTTAGGCTTCTCTGCGGTGGTGGACTTGCTGGCCTTTCCTCAGGGACAACTCCAAGTCAGATTTAAACAGCTCTCTGGGGACCTTTTGGGTGGTGGTATTTTGGGGAGCAGATGTGAACTTCCCTGAGGGGGAGTGGTGTAGGCTCGGGCATCCTGCTCCTGTGCCCTCTCCCCAACCCCACCAATAGGCTCCCTTCTCCAAATTTTTTTTTTTTAAGATTTTATTTATTTATTTGACAGAGATAGAGACAGCTAGCGAGAGAGGGAACACAAGCAGGGGGAGTGGGAGAGGAAGAAGCAGGCTCATAGTAGAGGAGCCTGATGTGGGGCTCGATCCCGTAACGTCGGGATCACGCCCTGAGCCGAAGGCAGACGCTTAACCGCTGTGCCACCCAGGCGCCCCTCCCTTCTCCAAATTTAGGGTGGGAGGAGGAAGTGGCAGAGCCCTCTGAAGCCAGAGAACTGAGATCCAGGATGGGGGGGGTGCAGGGGGCTCCATCAGGACAGCCGACAGGAGCGGGTCCTGCAGAGCTAGAGGGAGACCCAGAAGCCCCCATTCCCGTCCCCACGCTAAGATCCTGGCTGGAGGGTCCTACTCTTTCCTTGATCGGAGGTAGCTCTGCGCCCAGGAGGCGGCCCCCAGGGACTCCCCATGCAGCCGCGGCTCTCTCGCCAACACCTCCCCCCCAATTCTCCCTCCCCCTCCTGCTTTCCAGAAGGGGGGCCAGGGGACTGAATCACGGCTGCCGGCGCGCTGGGAAAGGCCTGGAGACCGATTCTGGGCTTCCGGAGAGCCCCAAGGCCCCCGCCAAGCCGAGCCCCTCCCCGGCCCGCGGCGGCCGCCTGAGCATTTAAGGTAATGTTTGGGTTGGTGCGAGCGGCGCCGGATGCAGCGCCTCCCGCGGCCCCCGCTGGGCCAGACCCCGCGAGCAGGGCTCCTGGGACGCTGGCAGGATCCCCCCCGGGCTGGGGCCTGGGTGCTGGAGGGCTGCCAACGTGGAGAGGCCCCTGGGGTCAGAGGGGACAAGAAGGACAGTCCCCATTCTGAGGCCTGAGCAGGATTGGGGACTAGGATGGGAGGGCGGCCGCCCTGCCTCTGGCTTAAGGGTCCCTAGTCCCCAGGAAGAGTCCCGACGCATCCACATCCTCTTTCTCCTTCTCTCCCCCCACTCCCGGGCAGAGAAGGGGCTGAGAAGAGAGGCCATTAGCTCCCAGGGGAGTCGCTGGAATGCTGGGAGCCTGGGAACAGGCCCTGCAGTCCCTGGGAAAGCCAGGCTGTGGGAATCCCACCCGCAGCCCCCTCCCCAGGATGGACCACCGGATGCCAGAGACCCAGCTCCCCCCCAGGGGGCTTTGTGAGAGTGGAACAACCCCCGCCCCTCCCCGTCCAAGCCCCAGCCTGGCTGGACCCCAGAGTTCAGTAGGCCAGCTGTGGCGAGGAGTCCCCTCCCCCGCCCTCGGCTGTCCAGCCTACTCCAACATAATTCTCGCCATTGTGCCGCTCACCCGCTCCCCGCTCCCCTTCTCTGGACCCCTGTACAATGGGGCCTTTGCCGCCTCCAGTACTCAGGGTGGAGATGAACTCACTCAAGTTTTTCCAAGTTTAAAAATAGCCCCTCCCACCTCAGTCCACGCTACATCTCCTTNCCCCCAAGTCACCCTCCTCCCCTTCCCCGCCCGGTGTTTCTGGGGCGCACCTCAGTCCACGCTACATCTCCTTCCTCCTGCCCTGGGTCAGGTGCAAAGGGCATGGGTGAGACAGCGTCCGGCCAGGATAGGGGCTGCTTCCCCCTATTCAGTCTCTTCCCCCACATCTTCCAACCCAGCCCCCCAGTATCCGGTTTCCTGGCCTGATGATGTCCTCAGCAACAATTGCCCCCCACCCTCCTCCCACCCTGTTTTCCACTCCCTCAGCACAGCCTCCTCCCAAGTCAGACCCCCATTCTGGAAAACTTCTCTCCCCTCCCCTCCAAGGACTCAAACTGGTCTCTATTTTCTGGCCAGGCCAGGGGGTTCCCCAGCCTCCATAATTGCCAAGGTTGCTGGGCCACCCCCCTCCACCCCCTGTTCCTTCCTCATTGCAGCTGCAATGTCTTTATTAGCTTCCTTCCTCCGCCCAGCCCGCCTTTCTCATATCTTCCTCCTGGTCAAGCCCTTGGGCCAGAGGGGTGGGTGGGAGGCCGCTGTGCCCACTATGCTGGAGCTGAGAGAGGACTGTCACAGGAGGACTCCTAGGTTAGAACCTGGCTCCAGGGGCCCCTGGGGGGCAGGCCCATCCTTGTCTTTTTACCTCCCACTCCACTGCGGCTGGGGCCCCCCTCTTCTCACTTTTCCTTACACCCAAATGAAAGCGCCACCACCCTGAAGACCAGACCATGGCCACCACCCCACCCAGCCTCAGTTTCTCAGCTTGTGGTCAGACCTATGCCAGAGAGACGACACAGAGGACATTCCACACAACGGTCCCCTCGTCTCTGTGTACCCTGGGTCTACCATGAGGGTGGAGGAAAGCAGCCTTCCTACCCCTCCTTTCTGGAAAGGAAACAGACAAAGAATTAGGACTCTGGTCCGGGGCCTCTTCTTCTCGTCTTCACCTACATCCGGGCAACACTGCTTCCCACCCAGCCCAGGTGCCAGAGTCTGCTGGTGGAAGGCCCATCGCTGCCCCCTTGGTCCCCGCCTTCAGCTGGGTCACAGTCCTCTAGCTCACAGTTCCTGGTCTGCTGCCTTGCTCTTCCCGCTACGGCTGCCCCGCTGTCTTCTGGCAGCAGCAAGGAGCCAGAGGGCTGATACTCTCCACCACCTTCTGTCCCCCCTACCCTGTCCTCCTGCCTTCACTGCCCTTTCTTCCTGCTTCCAGACTCCTCTGAATCCTCTCCAAAGTGCTGATCTCTCTCTGGTTTGGAATCCCAACGTGCTCCCCTCAGGAGGCCATCCCAAAGCTGCCTGCCCCCTGCCCCCTACCACCCACTCCCGGGCAGCCCCAATCTCGCCCCAAGCTACCAGCTTCCTTAAAGGACAGTCCTTGTGCCGGTTTGGTGGGGCCACACAGGGAAAGGATGTCACCCTGGGCTCTAACCTCATTTCCCCTTCACCGCAGAGACAGCTCCTCCACCCCCACCTGGCTTCCTTCAGCTCGGGCAGAAGAATTCCGAACTGACTGTCCTTGGTGGTTAGCTGGCTTTGTTTTCAGGCAGAGAGGAGAACGATTAGTTAATGGTGTTAAGTGAAGGGAAGGGAGTGGGGGCAGGGAAGCAGAGCTCCATGCCCAGCTCTGGCTTGCCAGGGCAAACAGCATCCTTCAGCCATTCCCACTCCTGCCCCTGTAGACAAACTCATCCATTCCACTCCGGGCCCTGGGCCAGTCCATACGTTCACTCTGGGGGATGTGGAGCCACTGTCCTGTCCCCCCAGGCTCCAGGTCCCTGCCTTGGCCGGCTTGGCATTGCCTCTGGCTGGAGACTGATGGAGAGAGAGGAGGGGTCAGCAAGGTTCCTGAGAACCGATGCTGAGGTCGTTTGCCAGTCATCTCTGCGTCATCAAAATACCACCCGGAGCCTTCTCTCAAGTCACCTGCCCATCTCTGGCGTTTGCTGCCTCACGGTGCTCCTCCCCCACCCTGCAGAAAAGCTGCCCTGCCAGGCAACGGGCCTCCACCCCAAATCCCGACCTCTGTTTGACCCTCGCACTGCAGGAGCCGCAGCAGATGTGATGCTGGGGTCTCTAAGAGGCAAGAGCCCATCCCACTCCCCAGAGCCTTAGTTCAAGAGGCCAGAAGACCCGACTTGGGGAAGAGGGGGAGCTTGCTGTGTGGAGGGCTGCCTGAATCCAGATCTGACTCCCTCTCCAGGCTTCCACCCCCAGCTCCTGAGCCACAGTTGACAGTGGGGGGGGGAACGGGGGTGTGCGGGAAGCCCTGCTGCAGGGGGTCCTTTCAACCATCAGGACAGGAACAGGTTTGCAGGGGCCAAGCTGGAGGGCTCGCACCCATTTACCCTCCTTCCCCCTCTTTTCTGCATTCAGGTGAGGGGAAACTGAGTCCCAGCTACGCTCACGGAATGAAGAGGGCAAAAACAGAATTTTCAAGGTCTGGACGTGGACAAGTGTGAAAACTTTGGGCCTGTGAATTCAGCCCCCTCCCCTTCCCGCTAGTCGGGACTTGGGGGAGCTTGGGTTTGAAGGGGCAGCCCATAAGGCCCCATCTCCATTCCCCAGTACGGGTACCTCTGGGTCTGTGGAACCCGGCCCAGGGTTCTTCCCTCAAAGCTGCCGGCACTGCGAGGCTGGGGGGTGTGCGAGCCTTGGGGGCAGTGCCAGGCCGGCGGCAGCCGCAGTGGTGCAATCGTTCTGGGAAGCGACCGTGGCCGGCCAATTTCTCTGTGGCAGGGGTCCGGCGGGGCGGAGGAGGAGGCGGGAGAAGAGGAGCCTGCACGGGACGCCCCCATCGTGGCCCCGGAGGACCGAGTCTGCTGCTGCTCGGCCCCGCGCTCCGCCAGGGCCACCCCGGCTGCGAGGGGCTGAGCGGGGGGCGAGCGCGGCTCGTTCTGACCCGGCGTGACTCTGGGCATCCGGGCCA
>NC_048225.1:14973223-15018929 GCF_002007445.2 Ailuropoda melanoleuca | reverse complement strand
TTCGCGGGGTGGGGGGCCCGCGCCCCGAACGGCCCGGGCCAGGGGGTCTTCGGCGGGGCGTGCCGGGCCGCGGAGCCGGCAGCGCGGTGCGGGCCGGGGCTTTGCGTCCCAGCGTGCGCTCCTCCTTCCCGGCGCCCGGGCGCCTTGCGCGCGTGCAACTCTTTGCAGCCAGTTTGCAGCCTGGATTCTGGAGTACCCCGGGAGGAGGACCGGGGAGGCGGGGAGGAGGCTGCTTCCCAGAGCGGGAAGGGGTGGAGCCGAGCTCCTCGGGGAGCTGGGGAGCGCTCTGCCTCAGGTGCCCACTCCGGGGGCCCGCGGTTGGAGCGGCGGCGGGAGGCGCAGCTAGAGCGCATCCCCAAATCCCGAATTTTGCGCCCGCCTGTTGCTGGAAAAAGGCAGCTTGCTTAGCGGGAGGGGGTGTGCGGACGCCTCCTCTCCCGCCTGGGCTTCGAGCCAGGCTGGAGGTGAGCGCGGGGGGAAGGGACGGCGGCTCCCGCCCGAGCAGGGCGTTGGCAGGAGCTGGGGGGCGGCGTGGGTCGCCTCGCGCCTACCCGGGTGACGGGATCACAGGTGGCAGAACCGAAGGATTGAGGGTGCCCAGAGTAGAAGCGCCCCAGATCCGTTACGCCTCCCGGAATGAGACCACATTCAGGTGGGAAGAGCGCCCCTGCACCGCGGAGTTTTTCTCCGGAACTGCCTGGGAGCCCGGCGCTCCGGGTGCGCGCTGCCCTTGTATGGCCCGCAGCGGTGTCGCGTGTTTCTCTTGGCTCGTTTTCCCGGGTCCCAGCCGCTGTCCGGCTGGGGAAGGGGAGGGCTAGGCAGTACCCGGCTCACTGGCCTCATGCCCGGTGCCTACAGTGTCCCTGGGGTACCCCCGGCTGCTGGCTTCCAAGCTGGGTTTCTGGGGAAAGGGCTAAATTGGGCTCCGCAGCTGCGGCAGATCTAGCTCCACCCTGCCCTGCTCCTTTAGCTGTGGGGAAACGGAGTCAGGGATCCGAGGCCTCTGCTCTGGGTTGAAGACCACTCCATCTGCCCTCCTTGTCCGGGAGCCAGCCCGGGGCAACAGCCCAGGCATCCCAGAGGCCAGCCAGATGGCGTTGAGTGACATCACCTCCTCACAGGGCAGGCAGCACGCTGGCACCACTGACGTCACTCTTGCCCACTGCCTGGCCCTTGTCCTGACCCCTGGAGGAGATTCTGACCCCTCCATGCTCACAACACTCCCAGGATGGGGGGGGGGCTCTGAGTTTGTGGGATGTTCACGGAGGTACTGCTTAGGGAGCATGTGATGGGAGCTTCTGGCCAGGGTTGGCCCACTGAGTCTTGTGGAAAATTTGGGGGGCAGAGCAGCGATGTCTTCCCCTCGGCATGGGGACACAAAGGGGCCTGTGTGGCTCAGCCTGGCACATGCCTTGCATTCCCACACTCTGAGCTCACTGGAAGGGGTGGGGGCCTGGAAGGAAAGGGGCCTTCCTCTTGGCCTGGAGCCTGGGCTGCCCCTCTGCCAGCCTCATCTGGAATTTGCTTGGTGCTCAGGGTCTCTGCTGCAATGACCAGAGACGGTCGCCCTCAGCTCCCCTGAACAGGGAGGGGGGGCAGGGGAGCGGGCTGCCTGGGGCAGCAGGTAGAGAGGGGTTGAGGGTTAGGACAGAGCCCTCTCCGGACCCTCCAAGTGGCAGGAGGAACAGCTGCAGGGAAGGGGGTGTGAGGGGAGGGCACGGAGAGCAGCTGGGGCTGATGCAGCTGCTGGGCCGGCCCCTCCTGCACCCCCAGGTGTGCCTGGAGAGGCGGAACCCCCCACACCGGAGCTGGTGGAGGTGGAAGTGGGCGGCACGGCGCTTCTGAAGTGCGGCCCCTCGCATTCCCAGGCCAACTTCAGCCACGTGGACTGGTTTTCTGTGAGCGCGCGGGCCCTGGAGAGGGTGGCGGGAGGCTGTACCCCTCCTGCAGCCCCAGGACCATCAGGTCCTCTCGAACACCTGCCCTTAGGTGCACAAGGAGAAGCCCACGCTCATCTTCCGCGTGCGCAAGGGCCAGGGCCAGAGCGAACCCGGGGAGTACCAGCAGCGGCTCAGCCTCCAGGACCGAGGGACCACACTGGCCTTGAGCCACGTCACCCCCCACGACGAGCGCGTCTTCCTGTGCCAGGGCAAGCGCCCGCAGTCCCAGGAGCACCGCATCCAACTCAGGGTCTACAGTGAGTGCTCGTCCGCGCCTAGGGGGCGGTGCGGGTCGTGGGCCGGGGAGGTTCCAGGCCCCTCGTTTCCTTCCCTCGTAGAAGCTCCGGAGGAGCCGACCATCCAGGTCAACCCCTTGGGCATCTCGGTGAGCAGTAAGGAGCCTGTGGAGGTGAGACTGGCCCGGTGGGAGGCACGAGCCCAGGTGGGGCCTGGCGGGGCCTCCATGGCAGGGAGACTCACACCCTGCCTCCCCAGGTGGCCACCTGTGTGGGCAGAAATGGGTACCCCGTTCCTCAAGTCATCTGGTATAAGAATGGCCACTCCCTGAAGGAGGAGAAGAACCGTGAGTCACCCTCTCGGCCCCCAGAAACCATGCTGACAGCAGCACGCAGGGATCCCCTGGCGTTTCATTGTGCTTTCTTTGCTTCAAGTACACATCTTTTCCTGAGAATTTAAACTGTACAGAAAATCTAGAAGGAAAATTCTCTTCCTGCCCCCAGTCCCCTCCCAGAAGTAATCTCTGCCGTCAGTTAGTGTTTGCTCTGTCCAGACAATTTCTGGGTACTTAGTCACACACAGAAATATATCGAGGCACATGGAGGCTTTTATTTTTTTATCTGAAGCCGTGGTTCTCAACCAGGGGGAGGCTGCTCCCCTCGGCGATATTCAGCCATGTCCGGGGATAGTTCTGGTTGTCGTGAATGGAGAGGTGCTATGGGCACCTAGTGGGCAGAGGCCGGGAGGCTGCTGCTGAACGCCCCCTCGTGCACAGGACAGCCTCCCCACAGCAGAGGTCGCGCTGAGGTCGCGAGACCCTGACCTCTGGCGCGGTGTGGCATATGTCGTCACACGGTACCCGTTTTCTTTGGCCGGTGAGTCCTGGAACTCCTTCCAGCGCTGCCCCGCCCCTGCCCAGGATCGCCTACGATGGGGACGGTGGAGGGGGGCTAACCATTTAGTCCCCGGTTGGTGGACGTCGCTGCAGCCAAGCGTCCTTGTGTGCATGCGAGTGGCGGCGGCATAGCTAGATGCCGAGACACACACAACCGCTGAGCTGAAGGGTCGCAGGGGCAGGGGTCCCTCTTCAGGTGCCCCTCCGGGAACCCCTGGGACCCTGGGCTGGGGGCAGCGACAGGGCTGAGGCCGAGCCCTTCTCCCCCTTCTCCCCGCCCAGGGGTTCACATTCAGTCATCGCAGATCGTGGAGTCGAGCGGCCTGTACACCCTGGAGAGCGTTCTGAACGCCCAGCTGGTGAAGGAGGACAAAGAGGCGCGGTTTTACTGTGAGCTCAACTACCGGCTGCCCAGCGGCAACCACATGAAGGAGTCCCAGGAAGTCAACGTGCAGGTCTTCTGTGAGTCCCCGTGCGGCCCTGCGGCCCTGGGCTGGGGCTGGTGGCAGCTCCGGCTGCGTGGGCTGAGGGCCACCCCCTGTGCCTGTGCAGACCCGGCGGAGAAGGTGTGGCTGGAGGTGGAGCCCTCGGGACCGCTGAAGGAAGGGGACCGCGTGGAAATCCGGTGTTTGGCGGACGGCAACCCCCCGCCCCACTTCACCATCAGCAAGCAGGTGCGGAGGGCGCCCCGCAAGGGGCCCGTGGGCCGCAGGCGTGGCTGGAGGCGCTCCGCTCACCCCTCCGGCCTCTCGCAGAACCTCAGCACCGAGGAGATGGAGGAGATGACGCCCGAGGACAACGGGGCCCTGGTCTTCGAGTCCGCCCGGAAGGAGCACAGCGGGCTCTATCAGTGTCAGGGCCTGGACCTGGAGACCATGGCATCGCTGCTGAGCGACCCACAGGAGCTGCTGGTGAACTGTGAGGGGCCCGGGACAGGGGAGCAGGCAGGGGCAAGAGGGGACGGCCCCGCCCTGCCCGGGCTGACACCGCTGCTGTGTCCCCAGACGTGTCCGACGTGCGGGTGAGCCCCGCGGCCCCGGAGAGCCAGGAGGGCGGCAGCCTCACCCTCACCTGTGAGGCGGACAGTAACCAAGCCGTGCAGTTCCAGTGGCTGAGAGAGAAGGTACCCAGGCCGGCCCGGGGCTGCGGGCGGCGTGGGGCTGCGGGCGGGCCCCTGACCGTCTCTCACCGCAGACAGGCCGGGTGCTGGAGAAGGGGCCTGTGCTCCAGTTGCACAGCCTGAAGCGCGAGGCCGGCGGAGGCTACCGCTGCGTGGCGTCCGTGCCCAGCGTCCCGGGCCTGAACCGCACGCGGCTGGTCCACGTGGCCATTTTCGGTGAGAGCCCCTCTGGGCAGAGAGCAGGCGGCCCCTTGAAGCTCCCCAGGGCTGGGTGATTTCAGGCCCTCGGGGGACAAAAAGTCACCTGCTGCCCGGGATGCTCAGGTGGAGGCGGGGAGGCAGGCTGCGGAGTTTGCCGCCACACAGCACTCCTCCCTCCCGAAGGGTCCCCGTGGATGACGCTGAAGGAGAGGAAGATGTGGGTGCGAGAGAACGCGGTGTTGAACCTGTCGTGCGAAGCCTCGGGACACCCCCGGCCCACCATCTCCTGGAGCGTCGAGGGCACGGTGAGCAGGCCGCCTCGGCCCGCGCTCGGGAATCCCTGCCCAGGCCCCGCTGCCTTGACCGGCCACCTCTGTCCTCGTAGGCACAGGAACAAGACCAGGATCCCCAGAGCGTCCTGAGCGTCCTGAGTGTCCTCGTGACCCCAGAGCTGCTGCGGACGGGAGCTGAGTGCGTGGCCTCCAACTCCCTGGGCAGAAACACCACCGCCATTTTCCTGGAGCTGGGTAAGGGCCGCAGCCTGCGCGCGGCTGGCGTGGGCACGAGCGTGGGCTCTTCCTAACCCGCCTCTCAACCCGTTTCACCGCTCACCAGCCTCCAACAGGAGCACGGGCCTCAGCACCTCCACCGTCAGCCCGCCCGTCCGAGCCAACGGCACCTCCACAGGTAAGCGGTCTTGGCGCCAGATCCGGGCTGGGCCCGGGCGGCCTCCTGCCCTGCCGCCGCCCCGGGAGCCCTCCTGAGAGGTGAGCAGGGGCCCGTCTTCTGTCAGCCCTGGGCTACGGGTGGGGGCTGTGGTGGGAACAGGGCCTCCTGGGGCCGGGAGTGACCCGGAGCGTCTCTGTGGGACAGAGAAGAAGCTGCCAGAGCCTGAAAGCAAGGGTGTGGCCATCGTGGCCGTGACTGTGTGCGTCCTGGTCCTGGCTGTGCTGGGTGCCGTCCTCTACTTCTTCCACAAGAAGGGCAAGCTGCCGTGCGGGCGGTCAGGCAAGCAGGAGATGTAAGCACGGGGCCCTGCGCCCCCACCCGGCGCGCTCCCCAGCTTGTCGCCTGGGCGGGGACGTTCCCTCCCCGCCCCCCTGCCCACTGGCCAGCTGCCATCACCCCCACTTCCTTTCCGTTCATCGCCTGTACCCCTTCCCTGAGCTGACCCCAGAGCACCTAAGAGCCCATCATCGCCCAGTCCGCATCTTTCCCAGTGAGCCTCCCTTTCCTCGCCCCAGATGCCAACCTCTTCCCTCCCTCCCTCCCCCCAGCACGCTGCCCCCGTCGCGTAAGAGCGAATATGTAGTTGAAGTTAAGTCAGATAAGCTCCCAGAAGAGATGGGCCTCCTACAGGGCAGCAGCGGCGACCAGAGGGCGCCCGGAGACCAGGTACGAGGCAGCTCCTGTGGCCAGCGCCTGACGCCGCTTCAGGGCTCGGGAGCAGCAGGGCTGACGGCGCTCGTGTCCCCGAACACTAACTCTGTCTCCCCCCTTCCTCCTCCTCTGTTGGAGACTGGGAGCAGGCCCGTCTTGGCTTCCTAACACTAGTCCCAGATGGTAGGCTGAGGCGAGTAGCCGAGGGACCCTGGAGAGGGGGTGGCTCTCGGGACTGAGAGCAAACACTGCCCGTCACCACCACCTTTTCCTCAACAGTGCCATGGCTCAGGTCACCAGATGCAGTGTGGCCAGGCCAGTTTGGGGGCCTAGGACTTCCCACCCTGCCCCACCCACTGCTTCCCTCTGCGCCTCATCCACCAGCTTTGGCTTCAGTCCCTCGTCCCTTCAGCGCTCACACCCCGGACTCCCGTCCCTGTCCCCACCGAGCCCCCCTTACCTCTCCTCTTCCCCCGTTTCTAGGGAGAGAAATACATCGATCTGAGGCACTAGCCGTCCGTCACACCGAGCGCCCTTTGCGCCGAACCGTCTTCTGCTGCCTGCTCACCCCTCCCTCCCAGCGCTCAGGATGGTCGCCAAAGCCTCGAGAGCAGGCTGCGGGGAAGGCCCCTGCTCCGGCCGGCCCGCGGGCCCCACTTCAGAGGGCCGAGCCGTCCCAAGAAGGTCCTCTTCGGTGACAACCTGCCACCGTCTCACTTTGTTGGCTGACGCTCATCCCAGGGAGGGGCCTCAGCAACAGGGGGCGGGAAGGACTTTCTCAGACCGTGTTTGCCCTGTATACATACCGTGGGTGTGCATACCTGTCTCCTACCGGCAGCCGAAGCAGGTAGCCTCTTGGTCTTGAGCTGGTTTCCTGCCCCAAAGGCTGCCTCCGTCCTTCAGTCGTGTGGCCAAAGTGAGGACTCACCGAGCCCAGGCCCCTCACACCGGCTCTGGAGAGCACCCCAGCTTCGTTACCAGCAGCGGGCCTGCCTGCTTCAGGAGGCCCTTCTGTGACCCACCTTTCTCTGGGCAGAAGCCAGGACTGGTGTCATTTCTTGAAAGAGGTGTTGGGGGTATTTCACTGTCCCTGCAGGGAGGAAGCTGGGCAGTTTTCCAGTTAGGCCACTGAGCCCAAGCCCCCCTGACCCCCCACTCATTTGGCTCCCACTGCCCAGTCTCAAGGGGTCATGTCATTAAGACTATACTAGCACCAGACTTCTATGAACTGAGCTAATGGGCTTAGGCCCCGGCAGAAGGGCCCTCACGGCAGAACGGTACTTAGGGACGAGAAGCGGCCTGGCTGGAGCTTTGGGGTATGTGCGCACGTGTGGGAGTATGTATATGTGGTTTTATCAGGTTGTGTGTAAATGTGCAAATTTCCTTTATATATATGTGTGTATATATATATATATATATGAAAAATAAAGCTTAATTGTCCCAGAAATCTCACTGCTTTTCATTCATCATGGTGCCAAGCAGCCTGGGGCCTCCGGATCCAGCACTGCACCAAAAGGAACACGAAACCTTTGCCTTTGGGAGCGGGGACCAGGGCTTACCTCTGTTTCCGAGCACATGGCTCAAGGTCTACCACAGAGGATAAGTGAGCAGAGGTGGCCTGCAGGGCCTGGCGGGGCTGTGGACAAGGAGCGACGGCCTTCTCCCTGCTTTCCCGCTGCGCAGACCTGCCTTGCGGTAGCAGCAGACCCACCACGACGACTGGGCGGGCCGTGTCTGTCGCTCTCCCACCCCCACAGAAGAGCAAGAACTCCGGTCTGCTACAACAAAAGAAACTTTATTTAAAAATATTTTTTTTTTTACAGACATGGGTGCTTGAAAAAGCTCTTTAGTTAACTGTGTATGGAAATGAAAAAAAATTAATAAATAACATTAGTATAACAGACCTCTAAATATTAATACATTGGCAAAACAAAAGGGACTTAAAATTGAAAATGAATCTTAAAGCTCTGCTCTTCTGTAAGAATATTTACCTTCTGTTTTTCTTATTCTTTACAGGTGAGAATGATTAAATACTGCTAATATAAACTTTTTTTATATTAATGACACATTTTTAAAATAGTCCACAAAAATCTCATCTAAGTTTTCGTTTTGTTTTATTTTTAACACTGATATACAAATTGGGACTCTATTCTGGAGAAAGCATCAAGCTCTCCTCAGCCCCACCCAGGCCAAGAATGTCAAAATCCTACAGAGGGAGGACTTGAGAAAGAATGGTTTCTCTCCCAATTCCTTATTAGTTAAAGGCAGGGAAGAACTGAAAAGGGAAAGGGAGAAGTAAAATATGTAGAAAACATTTTTTTTTCCCCTCTTTGCCGAAACCTACAGCGGCCACAGTCCTGAGGCTGGGCTCTGGCACGTGGGCCTTGCTGCCTTTCCCAGGGGAAAACTGGACCCCGCCGAGGGCACTGGCTGCTTAATGCTTTAAGACTGAAGTCTTCAAATAAAAGGAAAGCCAAGTCTGAAGGGAGAGGCAGGAGGTCTAGGCCAGGTCAGGATCCAGCAAAAAGAAAAGACACAAACAAACAAATGGCTCCCACTGTCAGCAGCGTCTGTCCTACCCTCTTCCACGCAGCTGGATCCTCAGGACCAGGAGGCTGGCATGCCTGAAGTGGTCCAGAGCCCTCCTGGAAATCCCGGAACAGTCTCGCCTCTTGCTGGAGACAAAGCATTCCACCTGATTAACTATGATTCTGGCTGGAACCAACCAAAGGATCCCAGGGTAATGCTCGCTTCTTCCCACAAAGCATGGTGGCGGGGGGAAGGGACCGCTGCCCTGCCGCACCTAGGTGCCCTCTCCCCAGCCCCCCCACAGCGTCTCCTCCTCCCCCCCTAGACCGTGAGGACTGACACTCAAGGTAGAGGAGCTAAGACACTGGTATTTCCATATTAAGTCCTAAAATGCAGCCTGGGATACAGCGCTGCCTTAGAAAGGCACAAAATGTTTGGCTTTTTTTTTTTTTCTTCAGTGTGCTAAAAATTGTTCTGTTCTGAATAAAGGAAAAAGATATATAAGGTTAAAAACCCCAAGTCACCACAGCCAGAAAGCAAATGTAGGGGGTACCTCCCAGCTACCACGTTTCAGCAGGAGGTCAAGGCCAAGCCACCGAGGCGGGGAGGTCAGGAGGCATCCACTCTCATGGGCACTGTGCCTACGGGCTTACCCAGACAGAAGGAAGAAGCCAAGGAGGAGAAAACACGTGGTCTCCAGACTCCTAAGTAGTTCTCTGCCTCTTCAGTTTCAAGACAGCCATGAGCATGGCCACCCTCACCCACAACAGGGTCAGAGGTAGGGAGGGAGGAGGGAGCGGACACACACGGATGGCAGGGCACGAAGCACGGGCACGCGGTCTGGCCTACACACCATCCCCAAACCCCCTCGGCAAGGCCGAGCAGAGAGGTGGTGCCAGGCCTGAGGCGTGGCAGGGGGCCCATCCTGAGCCACCCCCCCGGCCCCGTCTGGTCTCCCTGTCTGGTGCAGGGGTGGAAGGAGAATCTGTGAGAGGCAATGCAGAGGTGCAGCTCATGTTCACTGTAGGAAGAAGTCAAGAGTAGGGAGCCGGGTCATCACAACTCTGCGATCTGTCTGGCTGCCCAATCAGCAGGAGAGCGGAGGCTGGCTCTCAGCCTTTGCTCTGTACAAAAAGAGGGAGTGGTCCACCACATTTCTCTCTAGCACTACCCACGGGAAGGGGCAGGGAGATCTCCAGACAGCTGTTACCCCGCGCGAACAGCTGGCCCTTCAGAAGGGCTGACTTTCCCAGCGCTGAACGTGCGTGAGCCTCCACGCAGAGCTCGCTCTTCCTGTCCCTGTCTCCCCACGCCTCACTCCCGTGCTACTTACAAGAACCACAAACACTGCTACTCCCCTCTGAAACCAACCCAGATTTCCTAGGACACAGAGGCCCATGACGCTGCTGTCCCTCTGCTCCTTAATTCTGGAGCTAAGTCCAGAATATCAAATGCAAAGGCTAACGACCCACCCTTCCTCACGTGCCTCAATGTGTATCTTTGGATTACTAGGTTACTTCTGTGTATTCCAAACGACTCCAATAGTTTTAAAAAGTTACAAGTAATTATGAAATGCCTTACTAACATGGGCCAGGCCCTAGGATGAGGTAAGTAAGATCAAAACATAGGCAAGCAGAAGCAGTCCTGTAAAAATCCAACAAATAAAGGCTTTGATATGGGACTACAAAGAAAGCAAGTGGACGGGGAAGACAAGGTATCTGGTCTAAGGAGCTCTCGGTCAAAACTCTCCTCTAAACTGGAATCTCCGTCTAATTTATATCCTAACAACTGTCCCAACACATTCTTGCTACAGGGAAGTAGTTTCTGAGGTACCTCAGAAGGCCGCCTAAGGGGGTTACCGCAGAGCTCTCCTCGCGCAGCACAGACCAAATGCAAGGGGGAGGAGGAGGGCCGGAAGGGACAAGGGCCACAGGCCCACAGGCCCAGAGAATGAATATATTTTCAGCGCTAAAACCTGAAAAGAGCCAGAAGCCCATGGGTGGCTACAGTGGGGTTTGTGATCTGCTCTCCAAATAATACGAAAGAAGGCTAAAAACCTGAGATTGAATGAAGGCGAAGAAATGTCACCTAAGAACAGACTAGCTCCGGAAGAGGAGAAACTGCTCCTGAAGAGGGAGGTAAGAAATCTTGGATGCCAAGACTGGTAAAGGGAATTAAAGTAGAAAATAAAGCAACAAAAAGGACAGAAACCCGAATTAAGCAAAACCTAAGAATTTCCTCAATGTCCCAGATACAGTCCCTGTGCCCTGCCTTTTCACTCTCAAAAAAAAAAAAAAGGGCAGTATGACAGCAGTTTTGCTACTAAAATACTTCTAGGTTATCTATCCCGTCTGAGGCCTCTTCTCCGAGAGAGCCCCCCACCAAACCCAGCAGAGGGGGCAGGCCACTGCCACCCACCCCCTGCACCCAGGCTGGCCAGTCAGGGATAGACACCAGAGCAACGTGCAGGGCTCATCGTGTTTTTTTTCTTGAGAATAGAAGTAAGAGGCACTGGGAATCTGCACGGTGATCCCCAGAGCCAGGAGGTCGCGTGGACCTGGGGACTGGGGTGTCCAGTCCGGGGCAGTGCATGACAAGCAGGAGAAAGGACTAGGTGAAAATTTTGACAGTCCCATCTCCATTCAAGAACCCGCTGTACTTCCTATACCAGGGTCTATAAAATACCCTGCATCCTTAGGATTCCCTTTCTTTAGCCTGGATACCTGTTTCTTACATCTAAGGATTCCTAAACAGGACAGTCAATGATACAACACCGTGATCTCCTCTCACTATGCACCCTCCCCTCCGTGCACAAATGGCTTGACGCGTTTCTAAAGAAAGACTGCGACACAGGCTGAGGTCAAAGTCATGCCAGGGCCACTTTACGCTGACATGTGCATCCTGGTACTAAGTTCTAGGGTCCTGAGCTCCCTACCCCGGGAGGGAAAGGCTGGCATTTCTGAGAAGTGACTGAATTCCATCTATTTTACTGCCTGGCTCTTGGGAGAGCACATATATCCGTTCAAGACCAGGACCCAACGACAGGTATCCACCTGTCTCTCCCACACCTTCAGCCCTTCTAGGACACGGGATTAGCTACAAAGGTCTTTGAAGGACTGGGAAACAAGTCCCAAAGAGGATGGGAGATGGTGACAGGTCCCAGGAGGGTGACAGGAAACTTCACAACAAAGGGGGTTAAAGAAAGCCGTTCAGTAAAAAGATCAAGGAAGGCACTAGACTGGAGAGGGGACTGTGCGCCAATGCTTCGTTTCCACATTTAACTGCCCTACTGTGCAACTCTGAGTCACTACGCGCCTCGAGCCACCCACCACACAGATTCCACTGCAACGCATCCCGGATGGAGGGCACGACACCGCGGATGCTCCCAGACGTGATCAAGGCTCTAGGAGACACCACGCTCACGGAAGAGCCTGCATTGCTCTTACCCAGGACAGCTCTATAAGGAAATACATGTCTATGTGAAAGAGCTGTGAACACAAACCGCACAATCTTTTTGGGAAGGGCTATTTTGGGGCCAAATGCAAGGGCCAGGCGGCCCACATACAGTCCACAGGCGGCCCACGTACAGTCCACCGGCCTCGGGAAGTCCCCACGAGGTGGCAGGAGCGCGGAGCCGCACTTCCGCACGTGGGCATCACTCACAGCCGTTTGCCGAAGGAACAAGCGACCTGGTGCACAGCCGGGCCGACCGTCCGAACGCCGTTCTGCCCGGGGCGCGGCCTCCAGAGGCCGGAAGCCAATGGCAGGAAGGGGAGGTTGCAGTTTAGGGAGAAGGTCTATAACCCTGTCAGGACGTGAGGTAGGAAAATATTCTGCACCAACACCTGCGCTGACCACCCAAAACAGGCGTCGATCTTGTTAATGGTGCCTTTAGGGAATACAGAGCTTGGTCCCTACTCTGCTAGCAAATTTACAAAAACTCACTTGTATGTTTGCTGTGTGGACCATGGGTTATATTTTACTTTTCTACAGAAGAAATAAATAAGTATGAAGAAGAGCGACCCCCCTCCAAAAATTTTAATCCACAGAACAGCTACCTGATACAAAGAGCACCCTCCCCCATCCTGGCCCCGAGGCTGTGTGGGTAAGAGCACAGATGCGCAGAGTGTGTCGAGGGGGGCCGTGGGGGGACCAAGGGCCAGGGGAGAACAGACTGCTATTTACATCAACATTAACAGGTAAATGCTGAGACAAGAAACTGCCTGATCTCCTCATTTCTTCAAGGGAGGTAGATCACAGAGCCCACAGGTTTTTCCGGGAAGTAGCCTGGCAGAAGCAGCAGACGACCTACTGCCAAGCAGACACCCGACGACGGGGCAGCCTGTGTAGAACAAGCCGGAAAGAGAGAAGGGGGAGCAGGAGATCACACTGAAAAGAGCCTCATGCATCTGACAAAACCTCCAAGTGGTTTTTATCTTTTTTTTTTTTTTTAAGATTTTATTTATTTATTCGACAGAGATAGAGACAGCCAGCAAGAGAGGGAACACAAGCAGGGGGAGTGGGAGAGGAAGAAGCAGGCTCATAGCGGAGGAGCCTGATGTGGGGCTCGATCCCATAACGCCGGGATCACGCCCTGAGCCGAAGGCAGACGCTTAACCGCTGTGCCACCCAGGCGCCCCTCAAGTGGCTTTTATCTTATCCATCTGGGAAGGGACCAGAGAAGGAACCACTTGCACTTCGGAGGGAGAAAGGAGAGGGATTTGCCCAAACTGGTAAAACTCAGAGCCCACTTCTGAAAGGGCAATCTTAAATTCCGAGCAGAGCCCAGGAATTAGAAACTGCCATACAACTGGAAGATGAAGAAGGGTTACTTGTGCCTTGGTCCAAAGAAAAGTTGAGAAATTGAAGTTGTGAAAGTCCCCTCTAGACAAACGCCCACGTGGAAACTTTCCTGAGGTGATGCTGGCAGTCTCAGGCATGGACGAGGTTTGTCCTCAGAGTACGCAAGGGGAGCAAACCTCACAGAACGGTCTAACGCCTGGAAAGCCCGCAGCAGACAGCCGGTCACTGACGTGTATGTCCGACCCTAGCACCTGACAGCCCGGTCTCAGGGCCGACCCCAGGAGCCACGGAGGTACTTGATTAGGAAAACAGGGACGAGCCTGCCCTTGGCCTCTATGAGGAAGGACACAATCTCCAAAGAACATGTGGGATACACCGAATTGGCAAGAGATACGCAGAACCAGGGCTCTGGTTCTCTTGACACATCTTCAGACTACGGACGTCTGTAGACACAGAAAACTTCTAGGGTGGACAGGCACGGAAAATGCTGCTATTTTTTCTAGTTCTCTGTCTGGCTCTTCAGCATCTAAACAAAATGCAAACTGAGCGTTAAGCACAAATGAAACTTTCTCCTTACTGGCTCTCAGAAGGAGATGCCAGGTCACCGCTTCCCATTCACGGCCACCATCCCGCTCCCCGCCATGCCGACTGGGGAGCCGTGGCCAGTCAACGAGAGGTCCCGTACCGTCTATCCTGGGAATGTGAATGGCTCTGAGGCAAGAGCATAAAGCCAAAAGGTATAGGAACCGCTGAGAGCGAAGAGAAGAGTCAGAAAACATTTTAGTTCCACAGACAAAAAGATGGGAAAGAAAACGGACCTCAGGAGATTCATTTCTGTTGGGATTTAAAGATGAAAGCCTGATGATCAGATTTTGAGGAGGGCAGATGTAGCCAAGAGCAGGCTTGCTTCTGACACGAGGGAGGGTACAGCCTGCTGGGAAGTCAGCAAAGACCGGCCAGAGCGCTGACCAAGGCTCATCTCACAGTACCTTTGGGAACCTTCTCACGGCTGCCCCGCGCTGGGCCCCGAATCTTCCTCACACACCTGCACCCACATCAGCTCCTGGCTTCTCACATCCTCGGCCGCCGTGAGGTCATCTTAGCACACTACAGAAGTGTAATCACCGTGGAGAACGTGGTCCGAGAACAGCACAGAGGACTAGGGTGAAGAGGGGAGGGGACGCCCCATTCCCAAAGCCACAGGCACAAGAGAGAACCACGTCGTCGGTGGCACCCGTGTAGGACCGGTGCTAATTACCAGCACAGTGCTGTGCTACCAGGGGTGCTACCCCTCCCCTCCAAGGGCAAGGACAAAAACCTTCTGGAAGTATCACCTCACTCCTGTCCCGAGGGAGATGCCCACACAAGCTGGAACTCATTCACTGGGAAGACAAACCCAACAGATAATTCCTAACTGTCAATTTCGTGCATCTTCTACATAACAAGGTAAAAAGCATGTGAATGAAGCTTCCTAAAAGTTTTGTAGTATTCGGGCCAGAAAGCCAGGCTGGAAACGAATGTTCTTCCCTTCCCAGCAAGTAGAAACACCCAGGACCTACGTGAGCACACACACCCAGGAGGAAGGTGGCGGACTCCCACAGACTATCTTCTGGGGAGGCATGGAATGTACCTGAAGGCCTCTATCTCACAGCAGTCACTATGCAATTAGGGTAATTAACACATCGTATTGTAACAGAATCAATGTTCCTATAGAAACAGTGCTTTGGAGTGACCAGTGTCAGCTGCGAGGACCAAACAGGACTATAACGAGACAGCAACAGTACTTTTTGCCCCACCTATGTACCAAACCATCCACCACCACCACACGTAAGAACGAACATCCTACAAGCCACTTGGCCACTGTCAGTGATGGACGCGGAGCAGGAGGAGGAGGCAGGAGGCACGGGAAAGGACAGAGGGAGGGTGTTCTAAAAATACAAGACTCGAGCCGTGCACATGGTAATCCAAGCCGCAGGGAGTGCTGAAGTTGCACTACACGCCGGGGTCGGGTCTCATACCGCAGCAGATGGAAGTCTCCAGACGGCTCCTTCCTACACCTCTTGTGCTAACTCCCTGCCCGGGAGTCACACGTACAGTAGGTTCATCGTATAATCACAGGACACACACACAACCACATCCTTAACCCAGGGAGTCTCAAGCCCCCCTTGAGGATTTACAGCACAATACTTCTCCCACCGCTTTCTGGACTGTTCCCCTGGTAGGCTACCATTTAATAAAAATCCACACTCTAAGTGGGGACTGAAGAACACCTTCAAATCCACGCTCAAATAAAATAATAAAACACACTAGCTGCTCCACGTTCACTCCACTGCTTTGAAATCCTGGAACCACAGATGTGGAATCCCACAGAGAGGGCAAGACTTCACTGTGAAGGCTCCAAGGGAACCTCTGCCCCGAGGGGCCACCCAGGGAAGAGCGCTCGGCTCACTGGTCCTCTGATGCCACCGTGGGCAGGGCTGTGCTAGGTGGCGACGTGGGCGGGAGACGAGATAGAAACAAATTCCCGGAGGATATTCTTGGCCATTTCGATGTTGTTGTGGGCAATGACCAGGGCTTTCTGAATGTCCTGGTAGGAGTACCCCTGGCTCATGAGGTTCTCGATCTCACTGGAGAGCTGCGGCGAGGAGGCGGCCGCGGCGCCACCCTGCTGACAGCTGCCTGCTTTCCGCTCCGAGTTGATTCTCCGAGGGAATGGTTTGGGAGGCCTCTCAGGAACCTGGGACCCCTCAGCGAAGTCTAGAAGAGATCAAACAGAAAAGAGTTGCAAATGTGGCGGGAAGCCCTCCTGCAGCAGGAACCGTGTGCTAGGACCAAGCGGACCTACTGTAACGGGGCACTGGGGCTCTCAGAGGGCCGGGCTTTACAGGTTCCACGTTCCAGCAGCTAGCCTCCTCCTCCTCCTCCTGGCGGGAGCAACCTTCTAAATATACCACGCACCTGCTGCACTGACAGGACACCACTGTCCCCAGCGCAGACACCTGCGTCTGCGTCGTGCTCTACACACTTCGCGACAAGGGCTCGCGCGCGCTAGTGCCTGGATGATTTAAAACGTTTCTGACAGGGCCAGAGAAGACACTAGACTTCTCCTCTGACAAAGAAGGAACACAGATGCCTGAGCTGCCGTGGAGCAGCAGGAAGTGAGGCCAGGTGGGTGGGGTCACCGTCTGTTCAGGCAACTGGATGCTGCCTGTCTTTCGCCAGCTGTCTGTGCGCGGGCTTCAGCTTCCGAAGAGACAGCAACCCCGGCTGCCGCCCTCCCAGGCAGCCACAGGTGCGAGGGCAGCCCAACGGTCAAGGCCCAAATGCAGGCTGGGCTCCAAGCCCACTCCGCGTGCTCCCAGAGCCAGCACGCCCTCCTGGCAAAGTGACAGGGTCTGGAAGGCAGGAATGTGTGCTCTGAACCATCAAGCTTCATCACCAGGGTCCTAACACACACTCGGAAGAACCAGAAGTCCCTCCTGCCACCAGCCAGGAAGAGCTGGGGTTTAAGGAACAACCTCCTTTCTAAGTCTGGCAGAATCCTAAAGAATTGGACTCCAGTTTGACTTCCTAACCGAGACCTAGGACCAGCTTTTCCTCCCATGTCGACTCAAAGAGACCCAAATCTGGTGACCAAGGCAGTCACCTCTGCTGTCGCATCAACCAGGAACCATCCGGCAACTCGGCACAAACCCAAGCCGGCCTGGAGACTCACGTGTGGGAGGATCGCCTTCCAGAGACAACCAGCCGAAGGAGGAGCTGGCGTTAGAGATGTCTGAGAGGGTCCGGCGGGCCAGCACGGCCGGCACTGGAGGCTTAGGGACGTCATAGCCGTCTTCCTCATTCTCTGATCCCTCGGGGCCGGCGCCTGCGCGGCCCGCAGCCAGATGCCCTTCACCTGGAGAAAAGCGCGTGCCGTTATCACCTTCTTCCACACCCCATCCGTTCCCGCACGTACGGCATCAAAGTTACCGACTGTCTACCCCGGGCCAACCACCACGTGAGGCCCTGCGGGTGGGGATACGAGAACAGAGAAAACGCAGTCTACACCAGTCCTGCAGCTCTGCTTTCCTGAACGGGGCGAAAGCTACCCCTGCCAACAGTGGAGGCCGCTGATGCCAAGGACTCGCGCCATCTCATAGCATCCATTCTCCATTTCTATCGTCACTGTACCCTGGAGGATTAGCCAAAGGGCCTGTGTGTGCTGCCTTCTTGAACTTTCCACTTGACAAACTAGTTGATACGGAAATGGAGTATTCACCACCGACACACAAAAGAATTTCATCAATGCTCAAAAGCAAAGGAAATAAAAGGGAGCTGCCGGCACTGCAGGCCCAGGCCCTATAATCTGAATGTCTCTAGGCCCTGGAAGGATGAAAAAGCACAAAGGGAACTTGCTGTGGGAACAGGAAATAAAAGAGAGGAGAGGGTTTTGCTGCCCGTGGATCAAAGATATTTTGCAAAGGAAATTATTTAAAAGAAGTTTCTGCTAAGATCAAGCTGTCTCAAATCACCAAATATTAGAGGCTCATTCCTATGGCACAGCAATGATTTTCCAAGTGGCAGAACAGCTACTCACCGAAGGAGCTGCTCTCCGGGGCAGCTGGCGTCGCCTGGGACTGAATATTATACATTGCTTCATATGTACAGCTCTCGGTCTGCTGGTCACACTCACACGCTCTGAACCAGAAGCAAAGGAGCACGTGATCTTCAGAAACAGAACTCTGTTACCTGCAAACTTCTTAAGACTTACCTATCCCTCCCTACTCTAGACCCTGAGTCTATCGAGAGAACATATTCCTTTTGCCAGGATCACTAATAAACGTCCCAAGACTGACTCCTCTGATGCATAGTAGGTGTGTGTTTCTGAAATAACTGCAACAGTGAGGAAGTGTAAGTGGGACCGCTTAGAGCTGCAAGAGACCAAACATTAGGGGCTACACACATCTTTCTGCTTTAATTCTGGCTGGATGACATCGCACAGGCAGGAGCCAAGCAGGTGCATTGTGTCACCCCGTTCCCAGATGGGACTGTCGTGAACCTACCGTGAACTCTGGGTTGTCTCCAAAGGCCGTTTCCCATCTGGCTTTGGAAGCCCTAGAGGTCTGGAGGAGGGGGTCATATACTCGGTGTCCTCCTCACTGTCACACTGCTCCCCAGGGGGCAGCTTTGGCACAGGAAGAGGCCTGGAAGATGAAGAATAAAAGACAGAGAAAGAAAATGAAAACAATTAACAAGCTGCCTTCAACCCAGGCCACGACTCAAATCTGACAGAGCAGAACAGATGCCACCTAGGGAACTATTCCTTCTCCCGGCCGAGAAAGGTCATTACAAAAGGCACTAATAGATGTCTGCTCTCAGCCGACCACAGATGCCGCTACGTTGTCTGAGATGTGTTACACGGGGACGATACTTAATACTAGTTGGTCTCAGGCCCCAGATAAGTCGGGAGTCCCCGTCCAAGGGCTGGAGTGCCAGGTTTTCTCCTGCCGGGCCTGAAACGAGCAGCAGCAGCGGCTCTCAGACAATATGCTAGGAACCTCTACCAAATCCCCATTTTAGAATCTACCTACAGTTTCAAAGAATATACAGCTTGTCAAAAGCTTTCTCATATGTTATCTCATAGTATAAACACCTCTTCTCCTCATTTGATGTAAGAAACGTCTGAAATAGAGCTCAGGTGCCTTGGGAGCTTAGCATCAAATCTGAGACCGGACCTCCTCCCATCTTGACGCCTGCTTCAGAGATCTTGCTGTTATACCCCAAGCTCTCAGCCAGAAACTTTTGAACCAAAATTTCTCCTGCTACCCATCCCGAGACCAAAGACAAAAATAAGAAAACAAAACAAATCCACAAACTAAGAAACACGCAGGTGTGCAGAGACAGACAGACGGACAGACAGACACACACACACACACACGCTACTGGGAATGCGAGTTAAGAGTATCTCCTCCCTCCCTCTTTATACTTTTTCTGTACATCCTAAACACTCTGGAACTAGAAGGAGCACCTCCTGGATTTGCCTGTGTTTACTCAATGTTTATCTTCCCCAATTATGAAAGCAATAGCTGATTATAAGACACTTAAATGCTACAGAAACCTAACACAGACAGTCCCTATAATTTAACTTGAGACTTTTTTCCCCCTCATGTCTACACTTTTTTTGCACACGGCAGGCTGAAGTTTTGAGACGGAAGTGTATTAGTGTCTACAATTTGCTCTGAAACGGGTCCAAAAAGACAGACTGATGGATGGACAGAAGTACAGAGGGGCACCTGGCCGGCTCAGTCACACAGCATGAGACTCTTGATCTCAGGGTTGTACGTTCAAGCCCCACATTGGGTGTAGAGATTTAAAAAAAAAAAAAAGTACAGATAGAAATGTGTGATAAAATAAGGATAAGAAAATGCTGATAGTAGAACCCAGGTGGGGAGTATATGGATATTCACTGTAAAAACCTGTCACCTGACTCTAGGCTTGAAACTTTCCTTAATAAATTGTTCGTGGGAAATACCTGTAAAGATTAAGAAAAAAAAACCTAGTATTGGCAAAAATATAGGGAAATAAGTACTTTCTTACATAGTTTTAGAAATAAGACATTAGTACAACTTTTCTGGAGTGTAATTCAGCAAAAATATTTAACCAAATATGCATACCCTTGGACTCAGAAATTCCACTTCTAAGAATTTTCCCTAAGGAAATAATCAAGAATATTCACTACAGGGGCGCCTGGGTGGCACAGCGGGACAACCTGTCAAATAATAATGTACTGAATAAAGGAACTTTAAAAAAAAAGATTTGAGAGGGAGAGAGAAGAGAGTGACCCTGTGCACACGGGGGCAGGGGGGATGTAAGGGACAGAGGGACAGAGAGAAGAACCTCAAGCAGACTCCATGCTGAGCTTGGAGCCTGATGTGGGGTTTGATCTCATGACCTGAGCCGAAGCCAAATGTCAGATGCCCAACCAACTGGGCCACCCAGGAGCCCCAATATATGGAAATTTCAGTATCTCACCCACAATAATGGATAGAACCACCAGACAGAAGGAAACAGTACTAAAACAACATAACAAACCAATTACATCTAACAGACGTAAACAGAACACTCCACTCAAAAACAACATACATACACAATCCCCTCACGTCAACAGGGACATTTTCTAGACAGACAATATGTGAGGCCACAAATTAAGTCTTAACAGATTTTAAAAGATATACAAAGTATCTTCTCTGACCACAACACCATGAAATTAGAAATCAGTAACAAAAGTGAAACTGAAAATTCCACAAAACTGTGAAAATCAAACAATACACTTTTAAACAACCAAGGGATCAAAGAAGAAATTACAAAGGAAATCAGAAAACACTTAGAGGTGAATGAAACCAAGAACATGACATACCAAAACTTAAAGCAGCGCTAAGAGCATTTATAGCACTGATGGTTACATTAAAAATCAAAAAAGATCTCAAATCAACCTAACTTTACAACTTAAGAAACTTGGAAAAGAACTAACTAAACCCAAGCCTAGTGGAAGGAAGGAAGCAATGAAGACTAGAGCAGAAGTAAATAAAATACAGAGGGAAAAAAAACCCCACAACGGAGAAAAATCAATGAAACCAAAAGTTCGTTCTTCAGAAAGATCAACAAAACCGACAAATTTTATCTAGATGGGCTAAGAAAAAAAAGAGAAGACTCCAATTACTAAAACTCAGAAATTAAAGGGGAGACATTACTACCAATTCTATCGAAATAAAAAGGATTTTAAGAGAGTACTATGAACAGTTACATGCCAAAACACTGTATAACTTAAGTGGACAAATTCCTAAAACACAACACTTACCCAAGACTAAATCACAAAAAATTGAAAATCTGAAAAGACTTATAGGAGATGGATTCAGTAATCAAAAATCAGCCAACAAAGAAAAGCCCCGTACCTGACACCTTCACTGGTGAATGCTACCAAATATTTAATAAAAAACAAATACCAATTCTTTTTTTGGGAAAGATTTTATTTATTTCCTTGAGAGAGAGAGAAAGAGAGAGAGCACGCAAGCATGAGGAGAGAGGAGGGAGAGGGAGAGGAAGAAGCAGGCTCCCGGCTGAGCAGGGAGCCAGATGTGGGGCTTGACCCCAGCACCCTGGGTCATGACCTGTGCTGAAGGCAGACACTTAACTCACTGAACCACCCAGGCGCCCCACGAATACCAATTCTTTTCAAACTGCTCCAAAACTCGGAAGAGGGAACACTTCCTAACTCATTCTGTGAGGATGGCACAATCATTGCACAAAGCCAGACAAGGACACTACAAGAAAACAACAGACCAATAGCCTTATGAACACTAATACAAAAGTCCACAACAAAATCTCAGCAGAAAAGAATTCAGCAGCATATAAGAAGGATTATACATCGTTATACATCAATGGGATTGATACCTGGAATGCAAGGATGGCTCAACATATGAAAACTGATTAATATAAATACACCACATCAACGAAAGGGAAAAACCCCACACGATCATCTCAATTGGTGCAGAAAAGCATTTGACAAATTTAACACCCTTTTATGACAAAAACAATCAACTAAACTAGGAATAAAAGTACCTAAACTTAGCAAAAGCCATATATGAAACGGCCACAGCAAGCATCATACTCAATGGTGAAAGACCGAAAGCTTTTTGAAGGATCAGGAACAAGGCAAGGATGTCCACTTTCACCATTCCTACTCAAGAATGTACTGGAATTTCTTTTTTTCTTTGTAAGATTTTTATTTATTTGTCAGAGAGAGAGACAGCGCACACACGCGCATAAGCAGGGGGAGCAGCAGGCAGAGGGAGAAGCAGGCTCCCTGCCGAGCAGGGAGCCTGATGCGGGACTCAATACCAGGACCCTGGAATCATGACCTAAGCTGAAGATAGATGCTTAACCGACTGAGCCACCCAAGCATCCCAGTACTGGAATTTCTAACGAGATCAATTAGGCAAGAAAAAGAAATAAAAGGCATCCATATCAGAAAAGAAGAAAAATTATCTCCCTGTTTGCAGATGATATGATTTCATATGCAGAAAAGCCTAAAGATACCACAAAAAGGGCATGGGAAACAGTATGATGGGGTCTCAAAAACTAAAAATAGAATTACATAATCCAGGAATACTACTTCTACGTATATATTCAGAAGAATTGCAAGTAGGGCCCTGGAGAGTATTTGCTCACCCAAGTTCACAGCAGCATCACTGCAACTGCTAAAATGTGAAAGCAATCCAAGTGTCCACCCACTGATGAACGGATAAGCAAAACGTGGCACAGTAGTCACCCTTTATCTGCAATTTTATTTTCTGTGGTTTTACTTACTCACAGTCAATTGTGGTCTGGAAGCAGATGATCTCCTTCTGATGGATTATCAGAAGGTCAATAGTAGCCTCACACTGTGTCCCAACGCCTACGTCAGTCCCCTCACTTCATCTCATCACACGGGCATTTTATCTCACATCACCCCAAGAAGGGCGGGGAGTCTAGTACAGTATTCGGAGAAAGGACACACTCATACAACTTTTATTATAGTAAACTGTTATAACTGTTCTAGTTTTTTATTGTTGTTGTTAATCTCTTATATGCCTACTTTATAAACTAAACTTTACCGTGTATGTATATATAGAAGAAAACATGGTGTACATACGGGGTTCAGTACTATTCTTGGTTTCAGGCATACAGGGGTCTTGAGAGGTACCCCATGCAGATAAAGGGGATACTACTGTATATACATACACTGGAATATTACTCTGCCTTAAAGAGGAAGGAAATTCTGCAATATTCTACAACATGAATGAGAACATTATAACTAAATTAAACCAGTCACAAAAAGACAAATGCTGTATGATTTCACTTATAGGCAGTACTTAGTCAAAATCCTGAAGACAAAGTGTAACAGTGGCTGCCAGCGGTTGGGGCAGGGAAGGACGGGGAGCTATTGTTTAATATGCAAAGAGTTTCAGTTTTACAAGACGAAGTGTTACGAGCATGGTTGGTGGTGATGGTTGCATAACGTGAATGTATTTAATGCCACTGAATGGTACACTTATAAATAAGTAAGATGGTGTATATGTATATATTTTTAGAGAGGGAGAAAGGGAGAGGGAGAGAGAGAATACCAAGCAGGCTGCATGCCCAGTGTGGAGCCCAGCGCAGGGCTCCATCTCACAACCCTGAGATCACGACCTGAGCTGAAATCAAGAGTTGGATGCTTAACCGACTGAGCCACCCAGGTGCCGCAAGATGGTATACTTTGTGGGTGTTTTACCACACACACACAAAGCAGATACCTAAGAATTAAGAATTAAAATTAAAAATGATAAGAATTAAAATATTTTTTTAATAAAAGTCAACAAAACCAAAACTGCTTCTTTGAAAAGATTAATAAAATCGTTAAGCCCAGCAAGGCTGATCTATGTACACGGACACAGAGGAAACGAAAAGAGTGAGACCAACAGATCAGTTTTTACTTCTTCTTTATACCGCTCTAGGTTTTCTACGTTCTGTGAGCAAGCTGTTTAGCAGGACCAGCTCTGCTCCACGAGACACAGCCTTAGTACTCACCTGGCAGCCAGAGAGTAAATGGCACTGGCAGATGCAGAAGGCTTGATTTTGGGGTGCTCACACTCTGAACCTGCTAATGGGCTGTTATTCACATTCTGGAAAGAAAAGTGGTGAGAAAGAACCTTTTTAACACAACTCAGTGTCGCCTCTTACTTCTCCAACCTAGTCAAAATAACAAGAACAGTAATACAGACACGGACCCCACTCTCAACGCCATGCTTAGGGGTTATTACATCTGCCCAAAAGCAAAGCTGCTTTCGGGCTCAGAAGAAAGTTTAAATGTCAGGGTGAGGAAGACAGAGATCTAAAAGGAGCCAAGGAAATGGGGGTTTTTGTTTTAATTCTGCAAGATCTGAGGAAATTGGCTGTCTACACAAATACCCTTTCGAGCTTTAAAAATCTCTTTCTACGGTGAGGTCACCAGAAAGCCCGACCTAATTCATTCTCATGAATTAGACGACCTTTACTTGAGGCCTCTTGTAAGTGACCGCCCCCCCCTTCTCTTGCCACCAAGAAGTCTGCAGTTCATGTAAGGGCCCCACTGTATTCCTTACCTTCCCTGCTCACAGGCTATTCTCCCCCTTTTTTCATTTGTCTGAAGGGCACTGGCAGCATTACTACGTAGTTATACTGCTAATTAACCTTCAACTGTTTGTGTAGCACATAAGAAATAACACTGCTCACATACACAAGAGAAAGCAGGTCAATGAAATGTGCACTGGAGTCTTCTTCCTCTTGCTTACTTGGAGGCATACTCTCCCCAACTCACCTCACCTGCCTCCCCTTCACCCTGGAACAGACTCCCTCAAAATGAGCAGGGCTCCCTCTCACCAATGCTCCAGATCTTTGCTCAGAACTGTACCCCATTCCTCCATGTACTCCCCACCCCAACTCCAACTGTCCCGACACCCCTTTTTTCCACTGTTTTTCTCCATAGCTCGCTCATCAGCAACGAACGCCCTTTGTTTTATGAACTTACTGTGTTTATTTTGTCTCTACCCCACTGGAGATGTAAACTTTGTGAGCGTAGGATTTTTTGTGGAGCACATACACAAACGAACCAACAAAAGAACAAATAAACCTCCCCACCCCCAGGTTTGGATCCTTTATCTCATGCTTACAAAATAATGAACCGCTAACCTTTTTTCAATCTATTCTCTTAGAAATCCATTTTGCATACTACTAGATTTATCTTTGTAAATCGTCATTTTGCTCATGTCACTCCACTAATTAAAAACCTTCAAATGCTCATTTCCTAACAAATAAATTCAAATTCTTTTGGCCTTGATGGGATTTTCCAGGTCCTCTGATCTAGTCCTAATGCCCCCCTCTAGACCTTTTCCCTCCTCTGAAATACAAAACTTCTGCTCCACTCAAATAACTACCTCTAGTTCCACAATATACCTCAAGCATTTGTGTCCTTGTACTTCTGACCTTAACACTATTCGCTTTGAAAAGAACACTTCAAATTCAGAATGCCATTTGTTCCATAAAGCCCTCATGATTGCTCTATTTGGAAATAATCTCTCCTTTCTCTACAACTTACATGCTTTCTATTCATAATACTCATTTATACTATACGAATCCAGCCACACAAACATATACACATATATACGCAGGTGCACAGATGTGCACCTATTGTGGTCTTTACAAACATACTTTATCTGCTCTAGTAACATCCTTCCTGAGGGTATGTATACGTCTGAGGGTAGGGATGTTTCACTGTCTCTGAATCCTGTACAAAACCTACCACAAAACTCTGACCCATTAAATGTCATCCAAAAATATTTGTCAGGACTCACCATGGAGGTATCCACATTGAATGTGCTTCCAAGCCTGGACACATCTGTTCTGGGTTCCATTTGTGAGGGCAATGAAAATGGAAGCGAGTGCCTGTTGGTTAATTCTCTACCTGTCCAGGGGTCACCAGCGTTTGGGGCAACCACTGGTACTTTGGGGATTGGCCGAGGCAGCCACGATTCCCCAAGGCGGCTAGAGGGAACAGGGGGCAGTTTGTCCCTGGATGGACAGTCGCCCGGTGTACAAGGCAAGGGACGTCTCTGAGGCCGGGTTTCTGCTCCAACAGAATATGGCCGGTCCGGAGGGGGTGGTGGTGGAAGATCTCGAAGTGTGGGAGGTATTGGTAATGGTTTGTCCTTATGAAGGGAGCCAGAAGCTACCTGTGGAAACATAAGGAAAGCAGATCAATCAAAACCCACTAATCTAAAAAAAACAAAAAAACCCCCAAAACCCCACTATAATCCACAACAAAGAATTGGAAAACTGTAGAAATGGATAACGTCTTACCTTAGAAGCAGTTCCAAGACCAGAAGCACTTGAAGGAAGGGACACCCGCTGTTGCAGAAGGTCAAGTCGCGGTGGCACCGGGGGAAGGGAAGCTTGTGGGGCCATCGAAAACGGAGAAGGAGGCCGTTCCACCTGACACAAATAAAACTTCCCAATAGGTTATTCTTGTAGGAGGGAGTGGCATCTTTCAACTCCTCCTAAAGCTGTAGACAGCAAGTACCATATGAACGCTGACTGTACTACCGATGGGTCAGGCTTCCTGAATTATTTCCGTGTCACCATAAGAGGGCGCTCCCAATCACAGAAATAGCACGCAGATGCAAGCTACAGGCAAGTATCTAGACACGGCTGTGCTACAAAAAGCTTCCTAGCTTACGACAGAAAATAAATATTACAATTTTCCACCTCATCTTCAGAGAAAGAAAAAAATCTTTTCAAGATTAAGAATAGGAACCCATATAAAAACAAAGGAGCAGACAAGAACCTCTCAACAAATCACGTGGGAAAACAACATTAAGGCACAGAACAATGAAAGAGATCAAAGATGAGAAATTCTTCATGGCTTATTATGATAGAAAAAAGAAAAAATAAAGACATTAAGAGGAAAAGAATCAACAGTATCTAAAAAGCACCTCGAGTCCTTCTGAAGAAGTGTTATTTCAATTCAGCAATTTGAAGGGATAATATTTCCTAATAATTTGTGTTATTTAAAAATGAGGTGCCAAATTAGACGAAGCAATGCATGTATAACCTCTCCCATTTCTGAGCCTGTAGCAGGGTGATGAATGGCTGATAAGCTTGTCCAGACAAGCTATCAAGAGATATGCATAATTCATACAAAATGCTACTTGGCATTTGCATTCTCTCCCAGGGAACAAAACAGATGGAATATAGGCAAATACGTATTACTAGCACTTAAGTAAGATGACAGGAAGATAACCATTCACATACTTAGTCCTATCGTTAATTCCGGGTGATAAATGCAGGCAAAGAAAGCCCTCATCATTAGCTACCCGCGTTTACTCCTGCTTAAGAAAAATGGCTCCAGGGGCGCCTGGGTGGCATAGCGGTTGGGCGTCTGCCTTCGGCTCAGGGCGTGATACCAGCGTTGTGGGATCGAGCCCCACATCAGGCTCCTCTGCTATGAGCCTGCTTCTTCCTCCCCCTGTTTGTGTTCCCTCTCTCGCTGGTTGTCTCTATCTCTGTCAAATAAATAAATAAAATCTTTAAAAAAAAAAAAGAAAGAAAGAAAGAAAGAAAAACGGCTCCACATCACTGGTGCATAAGTGATGCGGCATGAACAGTTAGACACCTCAAGGGTTAGGAAAGTGAGAGGTTATTAGGTTACTTGTCCCTTCATCAATTTCTAGCCAGTCACTGTATCCTGATTTTTCCATGAAAGAGTCTCGTATCTTTATCTGCCTTTTCATTCTGCTTACCAACCTCAGATCTGCTTTATTAAAACCACCTTCTTGCAATGCTCCCAACTTCTGGTTTCTTATCTCACCAAATCTGTTTGCTCATCACTACCAGCTTAGCCATCCTTAGAACGTGCAGTAGCTCAAAAACCAACCATCGGTAACTCCCACTTTCCCACCAGTCTCAACTCTGGAATTCCTACCTCCTTCCCTTTCTTCAGATTGTTTCCCAATTGCAAAAGCCCTCTCTGCCTTTTTTTTCTTTTTAAGATTTTAAGTGATCTCTACACCCAACCTAACATGGGGCTCAAACTCACAAGCCCAAGATAAGAGTCGCACATTCCATGTTCCACCGACTGAGCCAGCCAGGCGCCCCTCTCTGCCTATCTCAAGCCTTCTCACCATCCACTGCTCATTCCCATTCCTGAAGTGCAGAGGGTTGAGCTAATCACACTCTTCGTGGCTCAACATTATAACCGATCCATCCCTGCACTGTTCTTTTATCACGGCATATAATAGGGTTCCAGAAAAGCAGAAAAAACACAAGTGGAGAGGAAATGATCAGAGAAATAACCCAAGAATGTTTCTATGACCCAAGAGACCTAACTATCCATACAGAAAGGGTTCACTGCATAGCCAGCCCAATGAAGGAAAAAACCCACGACAAACAAACAAACCAAAAATGCCCTTATATTTTCAAGGAATCAAGGATAAGGAGAATAACCTAAGAGCTCCTTGGGATAGAGAGAAAGAAGGCACCAAATGGCAAAAATACACTAGAATATAGAAGTGAAGTGAAGCCTTAACAATTTAGAGGTTTTTTCAACCTAGCAATTGTGTAACTAGTCAGTCTGAAAGCTGAACAAAGACATTCAAGCTATCAAACGTCTCAAAAATTTTCTCTCACCTTTTTTGAGAACATACTTCACCCAAACAAGGAAGTAAAGCAAGAAAGAGGAAAACGTGGGAGCCATGTTTCCCACATGTCACCACAATATGTTATATACTATCTACTGTATTTAGAGAACATACTTCACAGAAAATTATACTGAGAGATGTCAGCTTGGTAAGATCTGGTAGTGACAGGTACAAACGGAAAACTAAGGAAATAAAAATAAAGCAATCTGGGGTGCCTGGGAGGTTCAGTCAGTTAAGCATCCAACTTGTGATTTCGGCTCAGGTCATGATCTCACAGGGTCGTGAGATCCAGCCCTAGGTCTGGCTCCCTGCTCAGCGGGAGTGTGCTGGAGATTCTCTCCCTCTGCTCTTCCCCCGCCCCACCCCGGCTCATGTGTTCACGCTAGTAAGTAAAAAAAAATAAATAAAAATTAAAATAAAAATACACACACACATATATAGCAATTATCCCAGGAAAAACGAAGGGTTATATGAGAAAACAACAGCAATTACATCATAGGGTATTGCTTGGAAGAGCAAGGAGCAAAATCATTTACATATCGAATAGTGATTCAGTCAAAAAAAAAAAACAAAACACTCAACCGTAGTGGGGAGATATGGTGTAGGAAGGAGTGAGATCATCAATTCTTTTCTACAACACCTGAAGTGAACAGATGACTAACGATGAAGAGGCAAGAGAAGGCAGTGTGAGTATATAGTGTGAAAGGTGTTAAGAACCCACAAATCTGAGTGAGGCCCACAGAGCAGCTGAAGGCGGCAGAGGCAGGGAGCCAAGGTTTCTGCCAGCCTTCTTTCTAGCAAGTCTTTTAAACTTACCAAAAAAATCCACAATGGGTGTTATAAGCAACTAATGGAGCATCGAACTTTACATCGGAATCCGGGGATGTACTGTATGGTAACTAACATAATATAATAAAAAATCATTTAAAAATAAAAAAAATAAACTTACCAAAAAAATCCATATGCATTCATCATTTGGATTTTGTAATAAGTAGATTCAGTGTATTAAAAACTAACTGAAGTAAAACAGCAACAAAAAACCCCAAACGACAGCTACCCAGGATGTGCCAATCAGGCACTCCCCTAGTCTCATCTACCTTGAGGAGTGATTTTAGGACAAAAAATTGGGGATAAATTTGTTATCTACTCAAAAGAAATTAAATATTTTATAAAATAGTTTATTCACACAAACGATGAACACCCACGAAATGCAAGAGCACTGTCTTTGTGAAATTCCCATGCCCCTCCCCTAATTCTAGCCTTTCCTCCATCGAAGAGTTTAAATGTACATTCACTCTCATCCAGCAATCCCACTGCTAGGAGTTTACCCTACAGACTTGAGAAGAATATCCGTCTGTGTAAGTCTGGAAACAAGATGAACGTCCATTAAGAGACTAAATAAATTACGGAACAGCCAAGGGACAGCACAACACACGAAGCTGCTTTTTCTCTACCTGAATTTTTACGGTGTACGTTTATTACTTTTATTTAAATAAGTAAATTTAAAATCATTCATACAGATCAGCTACGGAAAAGGGGTTCACTTCCTTCTTTTCTCTAAAGTCCTACAGCACTTAGCGTGTACCCAACGATCTAAAACAATGTTCAATGTCTGCCTGTGTTAAATTGTCTCACCTGCACGCACGTTCTCTTCTCGAATTCAACTACTAGCTCCTTGCAGGCCTTTGTCTCAGGTTTCTTAGCTCACTCAACAGTTACAGCACTCAATACAGAGCCACTTACCCAGCATAATGAACACCTAGCAAAAGTACTATGTTTACTATAAAACATTCAAATATCTCATAAAGTTCAAGTCCTCTCAACCTGTCAGAAATGACAGCAATTTAGTGGGTAGTCATTTTCCCCCCTATGCATGTTACATTTTTTTACAACCAATTTTTCTTAGAGAAATAAGGTGATACTATACAGAGTATACAATTATTTTTTTTTAAAGATTTTATTTATTTATTCGACAGAGATAGAGACAGCCAGCGAGAGAGGGAACACAAGCAGGGGGAGTGGGAGAGGAAGAAGCAGGCTCATAGCAGAGGAGCCTGACGTGGGGCTCAATCCCATAATGCCGGGATCACGCCCTGAGCCGAAGGCAGACACTTAACGACTGCGCCACCCAGGCGCCCCACAATTATTTTTAAACTTAGTATTCATTAGCCAGCTTTCCACTTAAGTATACATAAACTGAACTCATTCTGCAGAGCACTCCATTATGTGAACTATATAGTAGGTAGAATGAGAATTCCCTATCCCCCAGTGCTAAGATCTTTATTCACACCCCAAAACCCAGAAACTGTGAATATGTTATTTTACTTGGTAAAAGGAACTTCGCAAATATGATTGAGGGTATGGATCTTGAGATGGGGGAATTATCCTAGACTATCTGGACAGGCCCAATCTAAACACGAGTCCTTAAAAGCAGAGATATAAGGCTGAAGGAGGAGGAAAGAAGTCCAGGAGCCAAAGAGCGCGGCTGAGCACTCGAAGCTGGGATACCATGAGCTGACAGCCAGCAAGGACATGGGGATCTTAATCCTACAACTGGCAAGGAACTAAACTGCCAAATCCAAACGAAAAAGGAAATGGATCTTCCCCTAGAGCCTACAGAAGAACTACAGACCTGCTGATACCCTGATTCAGCTGGATGGCACATGCGTAGGGCTTCCGACCATTAAAAACTGTAACAGAATAAATCTGTGTTGCTTTAAGCTGCTAAATTTGTAGTAATCTGTTATGGCAGCAGCAGAATACAAACACAAGGGTGTGTTGTAATTTCCTACTGCTGGACATGTGAGTTGATTCTAATTTTTCATTATTGCAAATAATGCCGTAAGAAGAACTGCATCCACATCTTTGTGTGCTTATCTGAGTATTTCTTTAGGATAAATCCCTAAAGTGGGAAGTGCTAGCTCAAACTGTGACCATTATACATTTTGACAGATGTCAAACTGTCCTTCGAAAAGATGGGCTAATTTGTACCCACATCAACACTGAATGTGATGCCTGTTTCTCTACAGTAAATATTATTCATCTGTAAAATTTCATGAAGAAAAAAGGGTAATTTTAATTTCAAATATATCCATGAAAAATAACTTATCTTCTTATTCAGCTTCCCTCATATTCCTGGAGCTACCAATAAATGTTCATGACTGAACAGATAGAAATCTATATAAGCATAAAACTGCTTTAGAGGTCAAATTAATCTTTTTAAAGATTTTATTTATTTGTGAGAGAGAGAGAGAGAGAGAGCGTGCATGAGGAGAGAGGGGCAGAGGCAGAGGGAGAAGCAGACTCCCTACTGAGCAGGGAGCCAGACGTGGGGCTCCATTCCAGGACCCTGGGATCACGACCTGAGCCGAAGGAAGACACTTAATGGACTGAGCCACCCAAGCACCCCTCAAATTAATCTCTTAAAATGGAACCAAAGAACCTGTTATAAGGCGCCAAAACTTCAAAAAAACTGTCCACTTCAAAAAACCAAAAATGTACAATTCATTCCAGACTTCCTCAACTACCCGTTACTGATAAAACATACATTTATTAATTCCTGTTTTGAAGTCATTTCAATTCCCAAACATTCAAAGTAATTACGATGTGCTCAATTTTGAATAGTAAATTACAAATGAGACATGGCTCTTGCCTTCTAGGAATTTACAATATACCAGGAAATACATTTAATAAAATATTACGAGGTGGTAAGTTCTATGGTAGACATATTCAGTGTCTCAGAGACACCTGGACAGACCCAGAAATGATGTGTGTGTAATCACATGTGAACTGGGAGTGTGGGAAGCAGGAACAGTCTAGAAAGGTTTCCTTGGAAATGAAAACTCAACCAAATTACAAAGAAACTACCAAGATAGGGACGCCTGGGTGGCTCAGTTGGTTAAGCGTCTCTTAGTTTCAACTCAGGTCATGATCTCAGGGTCCTGGGATTAAGCCCTGCGTTTGGGGGTAGGGTCCCCCGCTCAGCAGGGAGTTTGCTTATCCCTCCCCTGATGCTCATGTGCTTGCTCTCTAAAAGAAATTTTAAAAATCTTAAAGAGAAAAAAGAAACTACCAAGACAAAAGCATGGAAAGATTTTTAGTGGCTTGGCCTTGCTGGACCACAAAACATAAAAGAAAAAGGATTTTAAGGGAAAAGTGCCTGAAAAGGAGAATGGCTTAATCCATTAAGTAACGGGAAGTCATCAGAGTATGAGGCAAATGATGGTCAGGTTTGCGCTGTAGATGACTGGTGCTGGTAGTAAGGTGAAGAGATGATGGTAACAGCCTGCAATAAGGCAGTGGCACTGAGGACAGAGAGGAGGAGACACACCGGATGCAATCATTCAAGAGAGCAAACCCATTCCTTTTTTTTTTTTTTTTTGGGGGGGGGGGGGGGAGGGGTGGGGTGGAGGGAGAGCGAGAACACCAAGCAAACTACCCGCTGAGCGCGAAGCCTGATGCTGGGCTGCAGCCCAGAACCCCGAGATCATGACCTGAGCCGAAATCAAGAGTCGGACACTCAACCAACTGAGCCACCCAGGCGCCCCCAAATCCATTCTTTCGATATTTACTGACCACCTACTGTGTGCCGGGCAGTGAGGGGCTGTTATAAAAGAAGGCTGCCCATGAATTTGTAACATTCTAAATCAGAGAATCTAAAGCATATTAGAACCTTTTGTTTGCCCTGTATTGGCTAACATCTTCAAGGACTGCCTTACTTCTAATTAGTGAACAGATCCCTGCTTTACCCTACCCACTAATGCTACCAAATTTGATCCCATCCCTTCTTAGTCTGTATGATTCCTCTCTTTACTAGGGCCTCTCCAGTCTGTTTAGCTTCTACGTGGTACCTCCTACCACGCTCCGGTCACTTCAGTCACCATGTCTTTAGCTACTAACAGTGCCTCTCCCCTCCACAATCTAACTTTCCAGTGCCAAGATCCCCTTAGGAAAGACGACCAAACACCGGACTCTACTCACAGCAGCACAGCGGGGCCCCACTGTCTTATCCCCTCTCGTTCTCTCCAACAAGCTAAGTAAAGCCCAGTTCTAGGACACAGAAAGAGCACAGGCCTTGAAGCCGGAATGTCTGGCCACAGCCATGCAATTTTCAGCCAATTCCTTAACCTTGCCATGCCCTGGTTTCTTCAACTGCTAAATGAGAATAGGATTACCTACTCTTGGGTTATTTGAGTATATACAAGGACAGGATTACAGGAGTTAAAATAAGGGAAGTACTGAGCATGGCATCTCCCACACAGTAAATGTCAGCTAGTATTACCCGTGGTTTGGATGTCATCAAGTACTCTAGCTTTAAACAGCACTCACAATGGAGTCTGCCAATCTCTGAACCTGCAGTCCTACCTTGGCACCAGCCAGTTCCTTCATCATAAAGAGAGAATCATCAGCTCGTTCATCGTCATCGTCCTCGTAATTTGGGGAGGGAGCTCCCTCGGCTCCTTGCCTCAGGAGGCTGCCACTTCCTCGAGGGTCAAACGGATCTACCACAATGGGCTCGGTACCTTTAATTTCACATCGGCAGAAAGGACAGCCCTGGCCTTCTGATTCCTGCAGAGCAAATGGGAGATGGTCAAAGATGCAGCTGAAAGTACTGACACTTGTGTGTCCACAAGGAAACACATTTCCTAAAGATGAAAAAAGAAACCAGAAGCTTAAAACCTCCGCCCCGAACCAGGCCATCCTTGCTATCCGTAAAGGATACAAACCCCCCCAATGCTTCTGAGGGATTCCAGGGCGGAGAAGACCCATACCTGCCAGGATGTGAGACAGGACGTGCACATGAGGTGTCCACAGGGCTCAATTTTCACATCCTTGTCGTTTTCAGCGCAGATTTTACACAGCTGGAAGGTGGAGCCCATCTCACAGTATAATTCATATTGTTCCTTTGATTAAAAAAAATCAAAGAGATTACTCAGCCGACTGCAGATGTCTGGGGCACGAATGAACGACCGCGACCATCAGTACTAACACCAGGAGAACGACAGATGACCGTTACTCTCTATACAGATTTTGTTCGTACGGAGGTGCCGCAGTCGCAGTCACTCTTCTCTCACCAACACAGAAAGCACGCAGTCTTGGTCCTGTTTTAAGTTCTTTAAAGAAACCACACACACCTAAATTCCCTAAGCTAGTCAGTGGTTTAAAACGTAAGTGTTCCAATCACTTCATACCATTCTACAGTAAGCTGTGTCAAGTCCGTACAAAAGCCTGCCTCTAGAGACACGGAGAGGGTGCAAAACAAAATTCACCTGGGTCACTTTGATGTGGTCCTGGGGAGTGGGTTCACATAAGCCTGTCAGGTCAGGATTCTGACTCCGTCCATCTGGAAACAGATAGCTGTAAAAAGAGTAACCAGCCTTGGGGTTTTACTACAGCCAATTTATAACGGTTTGCTAATACTGACAAATAGTATCTAGGAATTCCCTCATCTAAAAAGGCACCTTTGGGGGCGCCTGGGTGGCTCCGTTGGTTAAGCGTCCGACGCTTGATTTCAGCTCCTGTCATGATCTCAGGGTCATGAGACTGAGCCCCGCGCCATGGGCTTTGCACTCAGCACAGAGTCTGCTTGAGATTCTCTTTCTCCCTCTGCCCCTCCCACCACTCGTGCACGCTCTCTCCAATAGGCAACTTTGTATAAGTACAAAGATAAGTCTCTGTATTTACCAAAGATAAATACTTCAAAAAATAAATAACCCAGAACAGTTCCAAGAAGATATTCTCCAAACACTGATACTCCTTCTCTAGGCCACAATGCCACAGGCTTTATCTCTAAACTGAGTGCCTCACAAACTTTCTCTGTAAAGGGCCAAATAGTAAATATCTTAGGCTTTGCAAGCCATAGAAGTCTGTGTCATGTATTCTTTGCTATTTTTTTTTAAATAACACTTTAAAAAGGAAAACCGTCCAGGCCATACCACAACAGCTAGCTTGTGAGCCACAGTTTGCCAACCCCTATTTTAATCTATGGATGGCCACAAAATACAAATTAATTTATTTTTATTTTATTTTTTTATTTTAAGTAGGCTCCATGCCCAGCATGGAGGCTGACACAGGGCTCGATCTCACAACCCTGAGATCAAGACCTGAGCTGAGATCAAGAGTTGGACACTTAACCACTGAGCTACCCAGGTGTCCCCAAATTCTTAATTTAAACATCATCTGTTTCTGACCAAACGCCTAAAATACCCTTGGTTCAAAGGGTATTTTACATTGAAAGACACCAATTTAAAAGAAATATAACAAGAAGCAAAGTAAGCCCCTGAGATCATCTACCCGGAAGCCTGTGGCGTCGGCCTGCTCTGACGTCTGGGGAAGCACCCCCTTCAGCTCCAGGACACGGTGCTTAATGGCTAATGGACTTTCCTCGTCGCTTCAGAACGCAAGGAGCTTTGACAGGTGGTCAACTGCTAGTATTTTTAGTGCCTACCAAGTGATAATCAATTTGAGTTCCCAAAGAAATAGCATTCCGGAATAAGTAAGAACTGAGTCATAAATATTAGCATAGATTACGAAAGCCCAAAGCCTGAAGAAATACTAACAAACCAAAATGCTCAGGGCAGATGAAGGCCACTGAGCCTGCTGTTATTCAAAACATCTAATCACTCCAATGTGGGCTAAATAACTGCTAACGTCTTCTGCTAATTGGCACATTTTCGAATATAGACTTGAAAATAAGTTAACGTCTGGAAAAGGAGAAAGAAACAGTTTACTCAGGGTAATAACTAAAGCACTAGAGAAAAATCATCTCACTCAAAGAATCCTTTTAAATAACAACAAAAATCCTACGGAACCTGAAGGCCAAAATAATATAACCTGTTAATATGTTTCTTGAACCGTCAACCGTGAAGACACCTGGAATCAAGTCACTGATGATCGAGCTTTACAATCCCCTAAGTTCCTAGACTCTAGCAAGTGGCAAACAGCAGATACTCACAAGCCTTCCCTGAAGCCATCAATCAGGGCTTGGAAGAGAGGTTTATTGTGAGGGATCGTCTGGAGAATGTTCCCATCAGCAGTGACATATCCAATAGCCCACTGACCCAGACGAGTGCAGCTCAGCCGGAAAATGTAACTGAGAACAGGATGAACAGAACCTTTGATATGCTTGTATTAGGGTGGAAGGCAAGACAGAGACAAAAATCAAACGGACCATCAATAACAGATTCTACAGTGACTCCAGACCAAAAGCAAAAAATACATAAGCTCGATTCTTAAGTGGCTTGAAAGCATTTATCAAATCATAAGATCTGAAGAAGTCGATTCCTCTGGTAAACAGACAGCAATCCCAGTGCGGCAACCGGGCCACCGGGGAACCAATGCAAGACCACGTTTCCTCCATCCTGGCAGACGTCACAAGAGAGTAAAACGTAGGCGAATAAACGCCTCTGCTTCACGGCACTGACCTGCCAGGTTTGTGAATGAACTTCTGGAGCCGAGCTTTCACTTCGTCATACGTCAGGAAAGCCATGTAGCCAGGATGCGTCACGGCAAGACTGTTCCAATTCCTGAGCAAAGAGGACCAGGGCTAAGGGAACAAGAGCTCAATCAGACCACTGCACTCAAGACATCCGACCATCCTCAGAGCAATGGAGAATAGAAGGGAAACCACCTCGATTCTCCATTCATTGTCACAAGTTTTCAAATATATTGTTACTTTGAGGGAAATATGTTTGAGAGGTAAGAACTTAGAAAAGCTAAGAAGAGACAAACAGACGCTTTATAGAAAGAAATTTCATTACAAAATGAAATTCAAGACATTTTACAGCAGTTCTAACCAACAGCAGTGCGGTTAAACAACAACAAACAAAATAACCAGAGAAACAGCAGGCTACAAGTACAACTAAGAAGCTGCAAAAAAAAGGGTTTGTTACGCAAGTATGGCATGCACACATTATCTTTACAGAAAGAGATAAACAAGTTCTTTCTGAACATCGATGCATGTCAATATTAACAGTCAAGAATTTAAATACAATAGGAGAAAAATCTGGAAACATACACAAATGTCCAACAACAGGAAACTGATTAAATAGATCATATTATACCCATTTTCTGGACATTCTACAACCATTAAAATGATGCAAAAGAAGAATATTTATTAACAAAAAAAGATTATAAATGTGAGGGGAAGAAAGCAGATTATATAGTTACTTTTTTTTGACAATAAAAATAGAGTAATGAGGGTTTTTTTGCTTATAATTTCTACACTAAAAATACTTCTAAATAATAATGTAAACTCCCAAATGTTATTTTTTAAAGAGCTCTCTCTTCAGAAAAGTAGCAACTAGTTTAGCCAACAGTTTAGTATCCTACCTGAAAGAGTCGTGTGAAGATGTCAAATTCAAAAACTGAAATATAATCATTGCAGGTCAGATCAATAGTGGATTTCAGAGCCATGGCCTCGAGCCCAGAACTGATGGGATGCACCTCATGAAGGGCCTGCCGGAAACTCTTCCAAGGGACTATTGTCCTAGATGGGGGAGTAGGGGTGGAAAGGAAGGCACAGAGTGAGATAACAGACAATTCTAGGCATTGCTATAATAACCAAGGAAAAAAGCCACATTAAGGTCTCAATATCAATTTCAATTCTCTCAAAGAAGCTAAGTTATATTTTGGATTGAGAATAGAAAGGGAGTAAATGATGTATTTCTTAACTTTCTAATAAGTAAATTAGTAACAGAGAAATCTTTTCCCAGTATTGTTTGGCAATATGTCACAAACTAATCCCCTTTCTCATCTTTCTTCCCCATTTGTTCTCTTTAGAGAAACATGGAAAGAAAGAGATTACTCTTTTTATATAAATGTCATCTGTGGCCAGGCCTTTACTAACTGAAAAGTTTAAACTAAATTTTTAAAAGCACATAAAACATTCTGAGTTCTTTGAGGAACTCACAATCTCAAGGCCGAGACAGGAGGAAACAGGCTTAAGGCACAGGAAGAACATAGCTCTGATAGGGATGAGGAATAAATTATTAACATAAGACTGATTAAAGCCCAGATAAGGCGAGCATAAGATACTATGGGATTTCTAGTTCTCAAGATCTTTACGTAAACACAAGCTCATTGACTTTGAAAAGTTTATGTACTCACCTCGAAAAAATTAAGAGATAAAGTGGCATTTTGAACTCTCTTCTAAAGGAGTTATTAAATTAAAAGGAACAAAGTTAAATTTATTCCCATCCTCTTTAAGTTTTTAAATCACTAATTATTCTATATTTTACAATTAAACATATTTTTAAAAAGAAGGCATTTAAAGGGAAATTTATGTTAGGATCTATATAGTCAACTAAAAAGTTGTATGGCTATTTTTTTCAGTTCCTTGATCCGAAATTTCAGAGGATGTACAAAAACATTTATATCACTACTAAAAGCATAAGTTTAATTCATAAATCTGTCTATATAGTTTAAAACTTCTATACATCAAAAGACAATATAACAAAGTGGAAAAACTAGCCACAGACCAGGAGAAGATATCTGTAATGTGTAACTAACAGACAATCAGTATCTTTCAGCAGGAAAAAGACAAGTTACTCAGTAGGAAAATGGACAAGTCAGGAAAGGGAACAGACAAGTCAGAATAAGAAACCCAACTGGTCATAATTGTGAAAAGATGCTCAATCTCCTTTGTCATCAGGAATATAAAGCAAAATATGATGCCCAACTCACACTGCCGGTGTTAGCCAGATCGTGGAGCTACTGGAATTTGTGTATATGGATATAAACTGGTATAACCACTTTGAAAAGCAATTAGGCAATATTTGGCAAAGCAGAGCACATGAAACCCCGATTCAGCTATTTCACTCCCAGGCATGTAACTGTGAAGAAGCTCTTGCATATGAACACAAATATAATTCTGTTCACTGCGGCACAGTTTGTGAGAGCAGATAACATGAAACATAAATGTCTATTAACAGCAGAATGGATGGGGAGAGAAAGAAACTAATATTCAAACAGCATGGGTTTCAAATGACTCTGCAAAACTTTCTTTAAAAAAACAGAAACAAAACACACCCAGAACATGGGGAGGTAGGTACCACAGTGCCCCCCTTACGTGCAAGGGATCCTCTGCGAAATCCTCAGAGGATGACTGAAAAAGCAGACAGTACCAAGCCCTATATATACACTATGGCTTTCCCTATACACACACACCTAGGATAAAGTTTAATTTACGAATTAGGCACAGTAAGAAATTAACAACAATAATAAGACAGAACAATTATAACCAATATACTGTAATGAACGTTACATGACTGTGGCTTTCTCTCTCACAGTATCTCACTGTACTTACTATACACACCCTTCTTGTGATGATGAGATAAGAGGCCTATGTGACAAGATGAGGTGAGGGAAAAGACGCAGGCATTACCACATAGTGTTAGGCTACTACTGACCTTCTGATAACACATCAGGACGACCATCTGCTTCTGGACTATAGCTGACCTCAGGTAACTGAAACCATGGAAAGTAAAACTGCAGATAAGGGGGGCCTACTGTACATACATATTCATTATTTTTCTCTATGCTTCCCCATGATATAATTATTCCATTAATTAAAAAAATAAACAGGGCTCAATGGGTAGACCATGCAACTCTTATCTTGGGGTTGTGATTTCGAGCCCCACACTGGAGTTAGAGTTTACTTACAAAAAAAAAAAAAAAAAAGTTAAAAATTACATAAAAGATTTTAAAAAAATTAAGCAAAAGGCCACAACATAAGCTTTAGTTCTTCACAGTTCTAATTCATTATTTTGAGGGGCACCTGGCTGGCTCAGTGGGTTAAGCGTCTGACTCTTGGTAGCAGCTCAGCTCCTGATCTCACGGTTAGGAGTTCGAGACCCGCAACGGGCTCCATGCTGGGAGCCTACTTAAAAAACACACAAAACAGGGGCGCCTGGGTGGCACAGCGGTTAAGCGTCTGCCTTCGGCTCAGGGCGTGATCCCGGTGTTCTGGGATCGAGCCCCATGTCAGGCTCCTCCGCTGGGAGCCTGCTTCTTCCTCTCCCACTCCCCCTACTTGGTGTTCCCTCTCTTGCTGGCTGTCTCTATCTCTGTCGAATAAATAAATAAAATCTTTTAAAAAAATAAAATAAAATAAAAAAATAAAAAACACACAAAACAAACAAACCAAACCAAATTCATTATTTTAGAGACTTACTTTTCCCCAAAAGCTTTCCTCCAAAACTCTGCAGCATCTGCCTTCGTAATCCGAAATGTGTCTCCTTGAAAGAGTCCACTTGGAAAGATTCCTTTTAGTTCTGCCAGCATGTGGCTGAAGATCAGGGATAGTTTGGTTAGGTTTCTCCTACAAATGATCAGAAGTGCAATAATTAAATAAACACATAAAATTATTTTTATTTTAAATGCACTGAATTCACCATATCAGGTGTGTATCAATATGAACATGAACATACATTTACAAAGAACCTCTTCAAATACACTTTCTGGCAAATACTATATAAAACTAGGAAGAAGAGAGGAAAAAATGTGCTGTTGACACTATTAAATACTCTGATATTATTTCTGTTCAAAGAAGAGCTTCAGAAACTGTTTTTGTTCTAACATCGTATAAAAGATGCAGATATAACACAGGGAAGACTGTTGGATTCACTAGGTCCACTCCTATTCCGCCCATTCAAAAAGTTGTTGTAAAGTAAATAGGAAAATTTTAACAGTAATTTATTTTAAGGCTTTTAATCTCAAATGAATCAGGCCTAATACCTCTGAGTATTAATTAACATGAACAAATCTACTTTTTTGAGGATGACAGATAAGACAACAAATAAAGAAAGGTACAAACTTATATACTGATATAATTCACTAACAAAAGAAAGGAAATATTTAAAAAGCAAAATATATTATTTTGCTTTGCATAAGCTATTCTGGATTTTTCTTAAAGATTTATTTATTTGAGACAGAGAGAGAGACAGCGCTCATGCGCGCGCGTGTGCACACACAGCCCATGAGTGGGGGGAAGGGCAGAGGGAAAAGGAGCAGGGATGCCCGGAGCAGGGAAGCCCAATGCAGGGCTCAATCCCAGGACCCTGGGATCATGACCTGAGCCAAAGGCAGACACTTAACTGGCTGAGCCACCCAGGTGCCCTGCTATTCTGGATTTTAAAGCTAATCATCATATCAACTCATCCAAATCAAAAAATATATTAATAAATTAATAAATTACAATTCTCGATTTGCATATCCAGACCTAACAAGTATTTTCACTTAAATCAGACCTTAAAGAGGTTAAGTTTTAGCAAAACAACTCCTCTTTCTATATCAAAACTGAAATGCTAGTATCCAAACCATGTGACAATTTCTACCTAAGTGCATATGCTACTACTATGCTTTACCAATTAGTGAGCTTTATTCTAATAGCCTCATAAACATGCCGCACAGAACAATGTAGAGCCATCGAATCACTATGTTGTACACTTGAAATTAATGTAGCATTCTGTCAACTATAATTCAATTTAAAAAAAAAAAGATGCCACATCCTACCAATTTAACACACCAGATGATGTCTCCACTTCAGGTATGTCCTTTAATCAGATTATCTTTCTTATCTTTAAAGTGCTGCCACAGATCAAGATACAGACAGATGCTCCAGATACCGTTACACGCCAAACCAGCTACCCACTGTACTTCTTTTCCCCTTGTCTCAATCATTATTATTTATATACTCAAAGTCTATTCTTCTCAAGTGGATTATAAAATTTCAAGTCAATTCATGATCAAATTTGAGTACCTATAAATTCTCTTTCATAGAGAGATTTTTCTTTTTCCTACATAAAACATTGCACCAAAGACACGAGGCTTTCTGGCCCTGACTCTGGTGCAAAATGCTACTGAAATCTTTCCAGTCAGCTTTCAATAAATCAGTTTCAGTTCTTTGAGATCCGTCTTCTTGCACTTAAGCAAGTTACTTTTTCTACTTTCTGTTTTGTTTTCTGAAAGCACCTACAAAAGTGATAATATATTCTTTGAAGACAGTCTAAAATAATTCATACGCTAAGTAGACCAAGTGTGAGATAGAAAGACAAGCACTTCTCCTATCCCTAAGCTCCCTTAACCGTCGTCCTCCTTGCACTTTGAGATCCTTCAATTATTGTGTTAGAACTTTTACTATTTTATCAAAAAGGAAACAAAAAAACGGAAAGATCAAGACTATATCACAGAATGGGGCACCTGGCTGGCTCAGTAGGTAGACCTCACAACTCTTGATCTTGGGCTCATGATTTCGAGCCCCACAATGGGGGTAGAGATCACTTAAATATTTAAAAAAAGAAAGAACTATGCAAACAGTACAGCAGAACAATGTATGATGTGACCAAAACGATATATATCACACTCCCAAGGTTACCACAGAGCTTTTTCTGGACTCTTACGTCATCCTGAAAATATCTTTCTTTGGTTTCTCTAATGTTGTCTTCTCTTGGTTCTCCTACGGGCTTTTGTCTTTCTCTGGCTTTTCCTCCTATTCTCTTAACAAGAGTTATTTTCCAAGAATATGCTCCCCGCTACTTTCCTTTATATTTTTCATGTACTCTCTTGACTCCTCCTTCACATTCTCAAGCTTCAGAAACTACCCTGCGAGTGATTCCCAAATCTTAAGCCTTGGTAGCTCTCCAACTGCCAACCACGTTCCTCCACTCAAATGCTAGCACCTCAGAGCAACATGTTCAAAATTAATCTTCCTTCTCAAATCTGTTCTTACTTCATGTTCTCTTTAATGACAATACCATCTTACTTCCCACAAATTCAAAACCTTAGAGTCAACCTTAGTTTTTTCCATTTCCCTGATTCTCCATATCAGATTTGTCAACTGCTGACCCCTGTTGTCTTCCTACCTTTAAATTATATTATTATTCTAATATAAGTTCCTTGCTACCTTCCCCCACCAAGTCTACAATTCAAACGTCAGTCTTCCATACAGATGGCCAACAGACACACGAAAAGATGCTCAACATCACTCAGCATGAGATATCACCTCACACCTGTCAGAATGGTTAAAACCAACAACACAAGAAACAGGTGTTGGTGAGGATGTTGACTCGAATTGAACTGGAATGGTCACTGTGGAAAACAGTATGGAGGTTCTTCAGAAAGTTAAAAATAGAACTGACCTACAATCCAGTAATCGCACTACTGGCTATATGTAAATATAAAAAATATAAAAACACTAATTCAAAGGAATACATGCACCCCTATGTTTATAGCAGCATTATTTACAAAAGCCAAACTATGGAAGCAGCCCAAATGTCCAGATAAATGGATAAAGAAGATGTGGTTTATATATATATTACACACACGCGCGCGCGCACACACACACACAGGAATATTACTCAGCCATAAAAAGTGAAATTCTGCCATTTACAACAACATGGATGGACCTAGAGAGGATAATGCTAAGTGAAATAAGTCAGGCAGAGAAAGACAAATACCATATGGTTTCACTCAAACGTGGAATCTAGGAAACAAAACAAATGAGCAAAGGAAAAAAAGACACACACAAAACAAGAAACAGACTCTTAACTCTAGAGAACAAACTGATGGCTGCTGGGGGGATGGGGAAGAGGAGTGGAACAGGTGAAGTGGATTGAGAGCACACGCATCATGATGAGCGCTGAGTGACGTACAGAACCGCTCCATCATTATACTGTACACCTGGAACTAATGTAACACTTTTCTAACATATCGGAATTAAAATAAAAAATTTAATAATAATAAAAACAAACTTGAGTCTTCAGTCTCCTCCTATGCAGGTCCAATCATGCCACATAACTGCCCTTTTCAAAATTTATTTATTTGAGAGAGAGCACGTGAGAGAGAGCGAGCACAAGTGGGGTGAGGGGTAGAGGGAAAAGCAGACTCCCCACTGAGCAGGAAGCCCGATGCGGCGCTCAACCCTGGGACTCTAGGATCACGACCTGAGCCGAAGGCAGACACTTAACCAACTGAGTCCCCAAGGAGCCCCCTAACTGTCCTTTACGGAGGGGAAAAAAAACAATTTCCATAGTGCCAGTGGGACAAAACCCAAACTCAGCTTTGATCTGAAGACTTTCCACTGCCCTGGATCTAACCGACCTTTTTAACTAACTTACTTCGTCAAGAGTATATTCTAGCCAAGCTGAATACGTCATCTTTTCTTATACATACCACCCTTACTCACTGTCCCACCTCCGAGTCTCCGCTTATCTGTTTCCCGAGTCTGAAATGAGACGCAGCTTAAATGTCATTTCCTAAGAAGCCAGCTAGAATAAGCCAATAAAATACTCATGGCGTATTTGCTGAAGCTCTCAGGCCATCCGAACCCATCTTGTACTTTAGTTATCTGCGTACACAAGGGCTAAATCCACTTCTAATGTGTACGTATATCCCGCAGGGAATCGGGCACAATTTCTAACCTTCAGGATACCTTCCGAAAACACGGAACGCCTACTATGTGCTTGCTAGGCACTAGGGGTAGATACAACAGTGAACAAAACTGGGGTGCCTGGGTGGCACAGGGGTTAAGCGTCTGCCTTTGGCTCAGGGCGTGGTCCCGGCGTTGTGGGATCGAGCCCCACATCAGGCTCCTCCGCTGTGAGCCTGCTTCTTCCTCTCCCACTCCCCCTGCTTGTGTTCCCTCTCTCGCTGGCTGTCTCTATCTCTGTCGAATAAAGAAATTTTAAAATCTTTAAAAAAAAAAAAAACAGTGAACAAAACAAAATTCCTGGTTTTATGGCATTTACATTCCCATAGGAGAGCATCAGGTGGCGGGAGAAAAGAGTTCTGAAGAAAAACGAAGCAGCGTATGAGAAGAGAGTCATGTAGGATTGCTGTTTTAGAGAGAGTGGGCTTAGGAACCTCTCCCCGAGAGTTCATTCTTTTTTTTTTTTTTTAAGATTTTATTTATTTATTTGACAGAGATAGAGACAGCCAGCAAGAGAGAACACAAGCAGGGGAAGTGGGCGAGGAAGAAGCAGGCTCATAGTGGAGGAGCCTGATGCGGAGCTCGATCCCAGAATGCCAGGATCACGCCCTGAGCTGAAGGCAGACGCTGAAGGACTGAGCCACCCAGGCACCCCTAGCCATGCTTTGTTTTAAANCGAGAGTTCATTCTTAAACCAAGTCTGAGGCGGGGACAAGATGTGAGTCTGGGATGACCAAGCCATGTGGGCATCTTTTCAAATAATTTTTCCAGTCAGATCTACCAAGTGTCCAGCATTATGCTGGAGCAGAGATAAAATATACACATCAAAATAATAATGGGACAGAGGGGCGCCTGAGTGGTGCAGTCGTTAAGCGTCTGCCTTTGGCTCAGGGCGTGATCCCAGAGTCCTGGGATCGAGCCCCACATCAGGCTCCTCCGCTG
>NC_048225.1:14931650-14970706 GCF_002007445.2 Ailuropoda melanoleuca | reverse complement strand
TTTTTTTTTTTTTTTAAGATTTTATTTATTTATTTGACAGAGAGAGACAGCCAGCGAGAGAGGGAACAGAGGCAGGGGGAGTGGGTGAAGAAGAAGCAGGTTCCCAGTGGAGGAGCCCGATGTGGGGCTCCGTCCCAGGACTCCGGGATCACGCCCTGAGCCGAAGGCAGACGCTTAACAAATGAGCCACCCAGGCGCCCCGATTAACAGTCTTCTATGGTTTGTCTCCCTCTCTGATTTCGTCTTGTTTTATTTTTGCCTGCAAAGAATTTATTTATTTTTAAAGATTTTATTTGTCATAGAGAGAGAGAGAGAGAGCGAGCACACAAGCAAGGGGAGCAGCAGGCAAAGGGGAGGGAGAAGCAGGCTCCCCACTGAGCAAGGAGCCCGATGTGGGGCTCAAATCCCAGGATCCTGGGATCATGACCTGAGCTGAAGGCAGAAGCTTATTAACTGACTGAGACACCCAGGAGCCCCGCCTGCAAAGAATTTAAAGGAACTTATGTCTCATGGAATTTAAATGAGTTAATTGTATGAACCCAATGTGGGATCTGAAAAGTTTATCTGATTTGGTAAATGTTGTTTTCTTTCTTTCTTTTTTTTTTTTTTTAATTTTATTTATCCGACAGAGATAGAGACAGCCAGCAAGAGAGGGAACACAAGCAGGGGGAGTGGGAGAGGAAAAAGCAGGCTCATAGGCGGAGGAGCCTGATGTGGGGCTCGATCCCATAATGCCAGGATCACGCCCTGAGCCGAAGGCAGACGCTTAACCGCTGTGCCACCCAGGTGCCCCGGTAAATGTTGTTTTCTATTCTAACACTGGGGATTTGCTAAATCCCAGGATGTGTGGTGAATTATTTTACTCAATTTTATTTCTGAAGAAATAACAAACATCAAAAATCATCTCAGCTGGGGTGCCTGGGTGGCTCAGATAGCTGAGTGTCTGCCTTCAGCTCAGGTCATGATCCCAGGGTCCTGGGATGGAGCCCCCACATTGGGTTTTCTGCTCGTGGGGAGTCTGCTTCTCCCTGTGCCCCTCCCCCTGCTCATGTTCGCTCTGCCTCTCTCTCAAATAAATAAAATATTTTTAAAAAAATCACCTCAGCCATTTCAAAATACTGTCTCACATGAAAACAGTTCAAAGGCTCAGAAAGAAGTTGCTTTGATTTTTAAAGAGAAGAAAGCAGAACTTACCTTTTACAATTTAGTTACTTGTAGAATCTAAGTGATGGGGTATGTGATACGTGTAAAATTCAATTTCTCCGTATGAATGATAAAACATTGGGAGAAAACTCCAATAATTCAGGCTGCAATGTATTTTAATATCTGTGGACCCAATGAACCTCTATTGTGCAGTGGGTAAACTTCAAAATGATTAGCACTTTTAATACAGTGATGAATAAATAAGCTATAGCGCATTGTATAGTATCATTTTGGAGTTGTAAAATATTCCCCAAAATAAGGCCACAGAAATAACCCATTATTTTTTTTTGTCAGCAGCCATGGTGAGAGCTAAAGGCCCCATATAGATGATGATAAATTGATTATACTGTTGAATGGTGAAACCATCAATGCTTGTAAGTGTTTCATTTGCTGGTACCATTTCAGTGATAACTGTGCTGCTTTCCCACTCATTGAACTTCGAGAACCTTATATGCAAACACCAGTGTCATCCAAAGAATGCTGAGAGCATACTGTCATGACATTCATAACTCAATAGCAGCATCCCCTGCTCACAGTAATCAGCTTTAAAAATAGATACAACGGAACTTCCTTCAACAAGCTCCACAGGAAGTCAATAAAGTACTGTCTAACTCTTATCTGCTTAAACTGCTAAAAGAAAAAGGGGGGGTGGCAAAACCAAAACCATCACCTACAAAAGGAGTTCTGAGCCAGTATCTCTAAAAATATCAATTATCTTTTTTTTATACGAAACACATATTGAATATATCTGTTGTATACTCACAGTCATGCTTCAAACCAAGTCACATATAACAGATCACCATTGCACAGCATTAACAGTCCAGAGCATTTTGAGCTACCTGTTTCAAAGAATTCAAAGCTCAAGGGACACTAACCTAATTCACCAGGTGAATGGGAAGACAACAGCTCACGTGAGAATCTCCAATACTCCCCTCACATTTCTAACAAATTAATCTTAAACCATAGACCCAATCTCATTACTCCTCCCTACACAAAAATCTTCATGGACTTCCCAATAACCACCAAAAAAGTTCAAATTGCTCAGCTTACAAACCAAAGCACTTATGTTATGGTCCTGATTCATCTTTCTGAACACATACTACTCGGTATTTCCCCAAACATTTTATACCTTCCGGGGCCCCGTGCCTTTCCTGATGATGTTACATCAACAATACATGCCTCTACCTCTAACAGTTAACATTAAGAGCTTACTATGTATCCGACGCTTGGCTAAGCTACATATGTACCTCATTTAATTCTCGTAATAGTGCTCCGAAGTAGGAATTACTAATCCTATCATACAAGTGAGAAACAAAGACTTGGTGATACTAAATAACTTGCCCAAGGTCACAGAGCTAGTAAGTGGCAGAGCAGGTCTACCTGATTCAAGAGCCCAGGCTGGTCTGTATGACACAGATTTCCTTTCTAAAACTTATGGTTACTGACTCCTGCCCAAAGTTCATCCCAAATGCTATCTCCCCGGTGTGTGTAGTGCGGCGGGCAGGTGTGGGATGTTTACCAGTCTTCGTTTAATGCCCACTCTGCAACCGCAGACCCCAAAGCACCTTGTTCATAACTCAGCACAGGCTCTACCATGTTCTGCTTTGTGTCCTTTGTCTTCGTCCCCAGCTGGACCACGCCTTTCAGGCCCGGGTGGGGGGGGGGCAGTGTCTCACACACTGTCTCCTGCAGTAGTGAGCACGCTGCCTTGCACAACAGGCATTCGGTAAATTTGTAGAACCAAAATGGAAAATATTATTTTATTTTTTTAAATAAACTTTTTACTCTGGGATCTTAGATTTACAAAAAAGTTGCAAAGATACTACAGAATTTCCCATAAATCCCTCATTCAGTTTCAGTTTCCCTTAATAGTATTAACACCTTATATTACTGTGGTCCATCTGTGAAAACTAACAAACCAACATCCGTGTGGTCCTATTAACTAAACCGCAGACAATGCAGGCCTCACCTGTTTTTTTCCATTAATGTCCTTATTTGTTTCAGGGTCCAGTCCAGGACACATTACACTTAACATCGTATCTCCTTACTTTCCTCTGGTCTGTGACAGTTTCTTAGTTTTTGTTTTTCTTTGACATGAGGAGTTTTGAGGGGTACTTGTCAGGTATTTTGTAGAATATCCCTCAATGTGTTTAGCTGATGTCCATATTTTTTACAAGGCTTGAGTTTACAGAAAGAATGCCACAGGGGAGAGATGCCCTTCTTATCACATCCTATCGGGCTGCATGAAGTCCATGACATCACTGGTGATGTTAACCTTGACCACTGAGTTAATGCCAGGAGTGTCTGCCATGCTTCTCCACTGTACAGTTACTAGTGGAAAAGATTTCCTTTTTCACAGATAGTCTTTCTTTCCTAACTAATCTGAAAACAGGATCACTTATACTACAGGCGATATTTGAAAATAATTATTTTCTAAAGAGTTTAAGACTATAATCTGACTTCTCTGTATTTCAAAATAACCTCTGAATTTATTCAACCCGAGTTCTGAAAGATACGTATATAAGCTATTACATACACTGAAGCATTTGTCTGCAGCTAAACGTGTATTAACCCCGAGAACTGATTACTACTTCTCTACACCAGTTCTTTAAAGAGCATGCAAGCCCTTAAGTAACATAATGCAGAAATCTCAAAAAACTTCTCATACCCTCTCATTAACAAATGACAAAACCACCAGGTATCTTTCAGAAAGCCTGTTCTGTGACCTTAAAAAATAAATTTAAAAATATATGGATATACAGACAGACAAAACAAATTATACTGGGCAGGAAACAGCTCAAAGAGAATCTAATCAAATATGCAGAAAGTCTATCTGGTTATCATTAATTATTTACCTCCTAAATACATGACACATTAGACATTTAAATATATGGTTTCTCTGAACAAATATAGAGTAGCTACTAAACTTTGCTATCCCCAAACTTGGGAAGGAATACGGAATTTTTTTTTTTTTTTTTTGACAGAGAGAGAGACAGCCAGCAAGAGAGGGAACACAAGCAGGGGGAATGGGAGAGGAAGAAGCAGGCTCCCAGTGGAGGAGCCTGATGTGGGGCTCGATCCCAGGACTCCGGGATCATGCCCTGAGCCAAAGGCAGACGCCCAACGACTGAGCCATCCAGGCGCCCCAATATGGAATTTTCTGTAACTATTTGAATCTAAGTCTTTTGGAGGGATCAAAAGTAGAGAAATCTTTGTCACTGCCATTCTCTTCAATATATTTTCCGTGAAAGTGAAAAATAATCCTCCTTGGGACGCCTGGGTGGCTCAGTCATTTAAATGTCTGCCTTCAGCTCAGGTCATGATTCCAGGGTCCTGGGATCGAGTCCCGCCATCCAGCTCCTTGCTCAGAGAGGAGCCTGCTTTTCCCTCAGCCTGTTGTTCCCCCTGCTTGTGCCCACTCTCCCTCTCTGACAAAGGAAAGAAAGAACGAAAGGAAGGAAGGAAGGAAGGAAGGAAGGAAGGAAGGAAGGAAGGAAGGGAGAGAGAGAGAGAGAGAGAGAGAGAGAGAGAGAGAGAGAGAAAGAAAGAAAGAAAGAAAGAAAGAAACTTTTAAAAAACCCTCCTCAGGTTTACAATTCTGAGTCTCCGTACAACTCTGGTATCAGTACCTTAATTACTTAGTATTTTGGCAATTAGTATTTAGTTAGTATTTTATCAAATTTAACATTCTTTATTAAGAAACCATAAAGAAAGACAATGCCATATAACATAGGAAAGAAAGTCTTCCTGAACCCGTCTAGTTAGCAAAGCAGACTCATACACTTTGGCTGATTAGAGTCAAGTAAAAACCAAGTGCTGGAAGAGTATGGGGGTGGAGAACCACCAATTAAAACCAGTATAATTAAGGAGGCCTCTTGGGCTTTAGAGAATCAATGAAACTTACCACACAATATGGGAAGGAAAGGGATTCCAGGCCAAGGGAGTGACCAAAGCTCCGTAGAAGATCTCGGGACTGGTAAACCAACCGGGATGGCGAGAACATATAATAAAGTTGAAAACGCCAACGGGGCTCAAACTTTCCCAAGCAGGGTGGGAGATATGACAAATGCAGCAGGAAGTCATGAAGGGTTTGCAACTGGGGGTAACATCTACTTGGTTTTAGGGCTATAAATGACAGTAGCGGAAAAGAGTGAATTACAGGAGAAATGACAAAAGCAGAGGGATCAGTTAGGACGGACTGCAGCAGAAAGGTAATGGGAGCTGAACACGGGCGGTAAAGTAAGACCGATCTGCGGTGCCCATTCGGTAGAGCCTGCGGTTCAATCGTGAGTTCAAGTCCCATGTATATATATATATAAGACCAATGTGACAGACACTGCAGAAGTAAAATCAAGAAAAGATGACTGAATAGAAGAGATGATGAACCTGAAACTCTGAGCCTGAACAACTGGAAACAGGGTCTTAAAAATAATATCTTAATAAAAGCTAATACTTTTTAAGGGCTTCTATGTGTCAGGCACTTTACATATTTTACTTAATTAACTCTCATTCACAATCCTGTAAGATAGAGTAATTACCCCCATTTTACAGATGAAAAACCCAAGGTCAAAAGAACTAAGCCTAGAACCAATCCCAGCAGTTCGAGCTTGCCACCGCTGCCTGATACCAATCCCGGAACAGAGAAGAGGCAGCTGGTCCGCTTAAGGAAGAGGACACATTCTGTGTTCAGACATGTTGAGTATGAGATGTCCAAAGGTATTAACATGGTAACATCTAGCCAGCAGCCTGGGAAGGAGACAGGGAAGCAGGTGTGTAAATATTCTGTATAAGATTGTTGACACTGTTGGGAATGGGACTGGTTACTCATTCCCTTACACAGGACAGTCAAACTGAAATGATGGCCTTTTGAAAAGACTTGGAGTGTCTTTTTTTTTTTTTTTAAAGATTTTATTTATTTATTTGAGAGAGATAGAGACAGCCAGCGAGAGAGGGAACACAAGCAGGGGGAGTGGGAGAGGAAGAAGCAGGCTCATAGCAGAGGAGCCTGATGTGGGGGCTCGATCCCACAATGCCGGGATCACGCCCTGAGCCGAAGGCAGACGCCCAACCGCTGTGCCACCCAGGCGCCCCTGGAGTGTCTTCCTTTGGAAGGAATGTGGGATGGAGGCAGAACATGAGTGGCAGACTTCTCTTATAAAAAGCAAAACAAATCGAGGGTGCTTGGCTGGCTCAGCTGGAAGAGAGTGCCACTTTTGGTCTCGGGGTCATGAGTTCGAGCCCCACACTGGGTGTGGAGATTACTTAAAATACATAAATAAATAAATTTTAAAAAGGCAGAACAAATCCATGTGACTGGTTATTTTGAAATACTGCACAATGTCCCAAGTGGACCACCTTTATAAGAAAATCGTGCTAATTTGTAAGTTCTCACAAAAGGCAGAAATTAATGCCATCTCTTTAAGACCCAGTCTTCATCAGTATCTTTTATACAGACTTGATGAAAATCATTTAGCATCTTAGCACATCTTCACAGATTCTAAAACTATAGGGATTGTGTCACCCATCTAGTGGCATCTATCCTACTTCCTGACAGGAAAATGTACATGGAATCTGTATAAAAGAGCCGCCTGCAGAAGTCCAAAAAATTTACCGTGTTCAGTAAATTCAGCAAGGTAAAACACATATGATAAAATGTCAACAGTGTCAAACTGCAGAGGTATATTCACAGATGAGGAAAAATAAAGAAGAAAAAAAATCACAAATGCGCCTTGAGTAGAACACAAGATATCTGAAAGCTATGCGAGAATGCAAACGTAACCTTTCTAGCACGATGAATTGGTAAAAATCTTCAGAATGCAGCAAATCTTAAAATCTAACACAAATTAGACACAAAATAAAGAAGGCATTTTAATAATGGATTACAGTGAACTCTATTCCAATAACTTTTACTGATGTACTCATTCCATAAATACTGAATGCCTGCTATCTGGCAAGCACTGTTCTTAAACTTATACATTTAGGGGAAATGGACTATTTCATTTCAAACCCTGAGTAAACCACAACCATTAAACAGAGTAGGGATCAAAAGCCCCTCCCCAACCCTCCAGCAGAGACACAGTTATGCATGCACGTGTGCACAAGCATGCACATTAGACCGTAACAGTACTACAGAAGAAATTTTTGCTAAATATTCCCCACAAAAGCGAATTCTTATTTTTGCAAATTGTCACAAATACAGAAAGAGAATTAACTCGCTGTGATTATTTCCATAAAGAACATGAGAAAAAAATTACATGCTAGTTTCACTTACTACTATAACGTATTATACAGATGAATAAATTATAAATGATTGTTAGTATATATTTATATATTATACATACTAACACAATGTATTCTATAGATAAAAAATCGTAAATGATTGTTTTGTTTTTAAGATTTTATTTATTTATTTATTTTAGAGATAGAGAGAGAGAGCATGAGCAGAGGGAAGAGCACAGGGAGAGGGAAAGGCAGAGAATCTCAAGCAGACTCTGCACTGAGTGCGAAGCCAGACGCAGGGCTCAATCTCACAACCCTGAGATCACGACCTGAGCCAAAATCAAGAGCCAGATGCTCAAGGGACTGAGCCACCCAGGCACTCCGAAATCATAAAAAATTGTTAAACAGAACCCAGGGAAGCATTTATACATCATTACAAACTAGGGTTAATCTAAGCAATGCAAGGACAGTTTAACTTTACAAATCTATTACCATAATTCACTGTAACAACTGTGTACAGAGAAACAAAATATGGAGGTGCCTGGGTGGCTCAGTCGGTCAAGCATCCAACTCTTGATTTCAGCTCAGGTTGTGATTTCAGGGTCATGAGATCGAGCCCCCTGTTGGGTTCTGTGCTCAGCAGGGTGTGTGCTTGAGATTCTCTCTCTCCCTCTCCCTCTGCCCCTCCTGTTCACCTCCACCCCTGCAAACTCTCTAAAATAAATAAATAAATCTTAAAAAAAAAACTAAGAAAGAAAGAAAAGGAAAACAAAACATGTGCATTTTATAGAGCCAGTGACGAAGTTCTTATCTTCATGGCAGTCCAGTTACCACTATAGTCCCAGCTACCACCATCTCACCCGGATGACTGGTTTAGCTCCTGACTGGTCATCCTGTGCTCTCTGGCAATGAGCTCGGCAATGAGCTAACGCGGACCAAGGGCTCTTCCTTCCCTCTGCCAGGAGGGGTTTCTACTAAACACCTTCCCAAGGGCTCTCACAGTCTCTAGGTGTGCGACAGCTGGTTCTCAGCAACTCCTACAAACAGGAGGTTCCTAAACTCCCACTTTTTACTTCACTCATCACACTTCACCCCATAAAAAGAGAGAGTACAGGGTGGGTTGGGGAGGTAGGGTCTCTTTCCTGAGTACAGCCGGCTGTGCCCCAACCTAAGCGCACCTCTCCACAGGACACCAAGAGAAGAGGGGGTCTGCGTACCTGTCATCCTTCCACCCACAAATTCCAGCCTGACATTCACCTGGAGTCCACTGAGCACAAGTTCTCAAAACTACTCGCAGACTGAACACTTGCATCAAGAAAACTTCAACAGCCTTTGCATTATGACACTGCTTCTGAGAAAGTTACGGTAAAGTATACATAATATAAAAATTACTATTTTAACCATTTTCAAGTGTATAATTCAGTGGATAAGGCACTGATTACTTTTCTCCTTCCCTTATTTTTCGATGACTGTGGATCTCTAATTTTGTTTTTAAAGAATTTATTCATTTGACAATGAGAGAGAGAACACAAGCAAGGGGAGGGACAGGCAGAGGAAGAGGGAGAAGCAGGCTCCCTGCTGAGCAGGGAGCAGGGAGCTGATGCAGAGCCCAAAAAGGGGGCTCAATCTCAGGACCCTGGGATCATGACCTGAGCTGAAGGCAGACACTTAACCAACTATGCCAGCCAGGTGCCCCTCTTTTTTTTTTTAAGCAAATACCTAGGTCTGCTTTCTGTGAATGATGCATTATTCTAACTGTTTTCCAAATATTACCGTATTTATTGTAACACGACAATCCCAGGAGAACACCTTGAAGTGAGATATCTGAGGCAAAGAGCAGTACTTTGTCTCAGGTCACAGACAGCGAACGGCAGAGGGCTCCACTCTGGGCAGCCCAGCTCACACATCCAGTCCCACTTAACATCTCATTCTATTCTGTCTCAACACCACTGCTCAACATGCCATGTTTCCCAACATGCGCGTGTGTCACTGGCTGGAAATGATTAAGAAACTGTGCTATAAGGCAGGGCCTTAATATCATTCAGGATCTGCAAGTAAGGATTTAATCTACAAAACCCTGATCCAGTGATTAAAATGTAAAATAGATAATATTCACTGGTACAGAGATAGGTCTAAAGATCCCTGCACAAAGGTTCACGTGCAGAACTTAGCTCACAGTTAATACAAACAACAATGGAAGACTCTCTTTCCTAAGTGCCTTTTTAATCATGCTCTTTGAAGTGAGAACAGGAGAATCAAAGAAAAGGATCACTATTATCTGGTTCACCTTTACCAAGGAAATACAAGTCAACTATTTTAAATGTAAATAACTGGGGGGAGAAGCTCGAAGAATAAGAATGAAATGAGTTAAGGAATACTAACTCTGAATGCTTAAACTTGGATTTCGACCATCCAGGTATATTGTATTAGACACTGAAGCTGGGTGAGTGTTTTGCATGTGAAAGGAGGAAGGGGGGGGTTTAAACAAAGAGAGGAAAGAAAAATGCTAACGAGGGCTTCTTACTCCATTTCTTTGACAAATTTAAAACACTGGATTTAAGCTTTCTGAAAAAAAAACATATATTTCAATACACACTAAGTATAAAAATAAGTTGCCAGGATTAAGGTTCACAATGCATTTTCATACTACTAGGTATCCTCAGAAAGCATTTGCTGCTTCGTACCCTACAGCCTGGCAAAAAAGACATTCTTGTAGCCAGCCTTCGAGCTTGTTCTTTAAGATGTTCTAGTTTAAATGCAGTTGTGCACTTCACAAGTATTATGGTTTTAGAGCAAGTCTCGGTTGGCACTATCAGAGCAAAGCGATTAGAAAACGCTTTTGCACATTCTACTTGACAATCACTGCCTACTTCTCTATAATGTTCTGGCTTTTATAAAAGTTATCACAGATTCTTTGAGAGGAGGCAAGGGAGAAGATCTTCCTGTTCCCTCTATTTGCATAATCAAGCTTATGTCCAATAAGAAATATTTTGAGTGAAATTCTCTTAAGACATAATCCTGTGGTAAATCACACTATTGAGTGTTTTTGTGTTCAAAAGACATACCAATTAAAAAATGTATTAAGGTCTCTGAGTCTACTATTTCATATGATACTTGAAGTCTGGCCTCCAAGGGATCATTTCTGTAACACGGAATGGAATACATAGTTACCATTTCTTTACATTCAAAGAACACCAAAATAATTAGTAATAAACAGTTGGGAGACTAGCTTTAAAAAAAAAAAAAAGAAAGAAAGAAAAAGAGGCTCTGGCACTTAACTAGCTACATGTACCTGGGTAACTTACTCTCTCAGTAATACAGAAATGCCTGTTCAGGTCCTCTGCCCATTTTTTAGTCAGATTATTTGTATTTCTGGTATTGAGCTGTAGGAATTCTTTATATATTTTGATTACTAAGCCCATACTGGATGTATCACTTGCAGATATTTTCTCCCATTCAGTGGGTTGCCTTTTTGTTTTGTTGATGTTTTCCTTCATTGTGCAAAAGCTTTTTAATTTGATGTCATCTCAACTGTTTATTTTTGCTTTTGTTTCTCTTGCCTGAGGAGACCAATCCAGAAAAAAATTGCTAAGGCCAATGTCCAAGAGTTTACTGCCTAGATTTTTTTTTTTTTAAGATTTATTTATTTGAGAAAAAGGGCACACACACAGGGGGTGGGGGACAGAGGGAGAGACTATCTTTTTTTTAAAATGATTTTTTCAAAGACTTTATTCATTTATTTGAGAGAGAGAGAGAGCAAGAGAGAGCAAGCGTGCCCACACAAAGGGGGGGGGTTGGGCAGAGGGTGAGGAAGGCGCCGACTCCCAGCTGAGCAGGAAGCCAAGCATGGGACTAGATCCCAGAACTCTGGGATCAGGACCTGAGCCTAAGGCAAATACTCAACTTGCAGAGCCACCCAGGTGCCCCAAGACAGAGAGTCTCAAGCGGACTCCACTCTGAGCACAGAGCCCCACGCGGGGCTGGATCTCACGACCCTGAGATCATGACCTGAGCCAAAACCAAGAGTCGGACGCTTAACCAAATGCGCCACCCAGGCGCCCCTAGATTTTAAGAGTTTTATGGTTTTATATTTTAGTCCAAATCCCTTCTCACTTCTTTTTGATAAATTTCTAAAAGTGGAAACAGAGCAAGATTTTAAATCTTTCTATATAAACCAGCCCCCAGAAAGGCTAAACCAATTTCATTCCTACCACAACCAGGTAAGGGAATACTCCTTTTCCTGCACCCTCCTTTGAAACACTAATTATAAACCAATTTTCCATTTTTTGCCAATCTTTTAGGCCAAAATAAAATTATTTTATGACTAGCAAACTAGATTCTTCTTTTAATATTCATATTTGCCCTTTTATTTTTCTTCTTTTGTGAACTAGTAGTCATTTCCTTTCTCAACTTCCTATTTAGGAAAAGGATTTTTTTTGTTGTTTTTTAGTCTTCTTTGTGGCTACTGCAATCTATTCTCTCCCTTCTTTCTTGCTTAGTCCCCACTGCCAACTCCACTCCCCCTAGATGATTCTGTCCACTCTCTTGGATATAAGTATTATTCTGAATGTCACCAAATTTCTAACTGTATCCCACACCTCTCCCTCTGAAGTCCAAAGTCTAATACAGCCAATTGCCTGCTTGACTTACCGCCTTAGACGGCTCATAAAAGTATCTCCAGGGTAAACAAGTCCAAAACGGAACTCTTGATCCCCTCACTCCCGATTTAGCTCTCCCCACGTCTATACTCCGAATTCCCCATTTTAGTAAATGCTGCTGCCCACTGGCAGAGTTAATGACAGAGACCCATACGTCATCTTGATCCTTCCCTGTCATCTTTTCCTGCCCTCCTCTTGTCTAATTCCCCAGCAATTCTTTTTGATTCTAGCTCCAATCTGTCCACGTTTCTTCCTTTCAGCCTTTTCCCTAGACCAGGTATACTGCCTCCCACCTGGCTGACAACAACGCTGTAAGCTATCTCTCTACTCCCATCACTGCTACCCCACAAGCCTAATCCATTTCCCACAGAGCAGCCAACACTATCACTGTAAATGAACTACCGGATCAGGTCCTTCCCCCCTTTTTGTACCTTTCTATGACTTCCTATTGCATCTGTCCCATTACTCACACCAAAAACCTAGCCGATCCATTAACAAGTCATGTTCTGCTAGCTTTTTAAAAGATAGATAGATAGATAGATTTATTTATTTATCTATTTATCTATTTATTTATTGGTTGATTGATTGACTGATTGACTGAGGCGGGGGGGGGGGGGGAGAGCACGTGCACACACGAGCAGGGGGAGGGCCAGAAAGAAGACTCCGCACCGAGCACAAAGCCCAATGCAGGACTCAGTCCATCAACCCTGAGATCATGACCTGAGCCAAAACCAAGAGGCTTAACCGACTGAGCCACCCAGGCGCTCCTTACTAGCTTTAAACCACATCAAGTACTGTCTACTTCTTGCCATCTCTAGCATCACCACTTTGGTTCAAGCCATCATCATCTTTCTCCAGGACCAAAAAGGGGGTGCTTCCCCTTTTCCAATCATTAGAAAAGCATTCCTAATCTAAGTGGGAATCTTTTCTAACCAAGCCCAAACTTCTTCTTAAAAAAAAAAAAAAAAAAAAGGGGGGGGNTCTTAAAAAAAAAAAAAAAAAGTGGGGGGATTATTTGAGAGAGAGAGAGAAACAGAGAGATAGACAGCAAGCGGGTGGGGGGGGCAGAGGGAGAGAGAAACTTAAGCAGACATGCACTGAGCACAGTGGGGAGCCCTAAGTGGGGCTCGATATCACGACCTGAGATAAAACCAAGAGTCAGGCACTTAGCCAACTGTGCCAGCCAAGCGCCCCAAGCCCTAACTTCTCCACAAAAAGATCGAAACTGCCATTACCTACCGGTAAGATTTGGCACACGAACTGAAAACTTGTCTTCGGGGTGCTAGCGGAAGGCTACAGCAACACAAACACTTCTGTCTAATTTGTGAAACACCACTGTTCCACTAGAGAAACACTGAAAACCTTACAAGCTAAAACCCTAGGTTACAAGCCTCGTAAAAGAAGGACTATGTTGGTACTACCCAGCGTGCGATCACTGCTCCTAGGGTAATGCTTGCCACCGAGAAAGTACTCCAGACTAATGTTTTAACAAATGGTTAGAACATGAGCTTTTAGTTAGTTCTGAATTATTCCCAACTGAATTACAATAAAACCAAATCTTTTTTTTTTTTTAAGATTTTATTTATTTATTCAACAGAGATAGAGACAGCCAGCAAGAGAGGGAACACAAGCAGGGGGAGTGGGAGAGGAAGAAGCAGGCTCATAGCGGAGGAGCCTGACGTGGGGCTCGATCCCATAACGCCGGGATCACGCCCTGAGCCGAAGGCAGACGCTTAACCGCTGTGCCACCCAGGTGCCCCAATAAAACCAAATCTTGATCATTTCAGCTTATAAATAAAAAGGCAGCAACAACAAACAAGTTTCATCTTACTTCCAAAATATATACAATAAAACAGTAATGTTTTCAAATGAACTTCAGTGCATGACCCCACTCAGCTGCTACTGTAACAGCCTGTGCAGGAAGGAAAACAGATGCCAAAACCAGGGTTACAGATCACAGACAAGAGAGCAGCTTATACTTTTGGCTTAAGTCATTTTTTATAAAGTCTAAGAGAACTAAGGGCAAGTTTATCTTTAGAGAAGTTACTTCACCTAATATCCTCTCTAAAATAAAGACAAACAGCAAGTCTGTTAAATACTGACAGTCTGCAGAGCAGACTTAAGGGATCAGCTCTTCAACACCCAGCCGAGAACAAATTCCCTTGAGCATTCAGCTTTAGGGAAACAAATGTGGTCCCCAAGCCACAGCAGGTTCATCTAGAGGTGACACCTGGCCCACGCTGGACTAATCACAGCACTTACCTTTTCTTTCGAGTTGACTGGTTCAGGGATAATCAACTGCTCTATAGCAAGCCAAAGCCAAAACTGAAACTACGAGCCAGATGTTCCGCTACAGTGGAAACTCGTAAGATATAAATGTTGGATGTAGCAGAGGTCAGTTTTCCGGCAACTCAGACATCAATCTGCAGCAAGAGTCCCCACAACATTTCCAACCCTGGTTTCAGTTACTCCTGATGCTTACTTGCATCGCTGCCCTTAGTGCAACTTAACATATTCACTTTTTCTAGGATTTTACAAGTCCACAAATTTCCCTCCCAAGAAGAAAAAGCAGGAATGAAGCATAAAAGGCCTGTAATACCCTTTCAAGACGAAACACACTGAACAAGGGAACAGAAGGAAACCATCTCAATCTGATAAAGGACACGTATGAAAATCCCACAGCTAACATCACACTCAATGGTGAAAGACTGAAAGCTTTCCTCCTCATATCAAGAACAAGACAAGGATGTCTGCTCTCACCACTTCTATTCTACATAAATTCTATTCAACATAAAGTTCTAGTCACCACAACTAGGCAAGAAAAAAAAAAAAAGGCATCCATAAAGGAGAAGTAGTAAAACTTTCTCTATTTGCACATGACATGATCTTATTTGCAGAAAATCTTAAGGAATCCAGTAAGAAACTACTAGAATCACTATATGAGTCCTGCAGAGTTACAGGATACAAAATCAATATACAAAAATCAGTTGTGTTCCGGGTACCAGTAATAAACTATCCAAAAATGAAATTAGGAAAAAATTCCATTTATAATAGCATCAGAAAGAATAAAATACATAGGAATAAAAAAAATTTTTTTTTTTAAGATTTCATTTATTTATTTGAGAGAGAGGAGAGAGCATAAGCAGGGCAAGCAGCAGAGGGAGAGGAGGGAAGCAGGCTCCCCACTGAGCATGGAGCCTGACGCAAAACTTGATCCCAGGACCCTGGAATCATGACCTGAGCCAAAGGCAGATGCTTAACCGACTGAGCCACCCAGATGCCCAGGAATAAAATTTTTTAAGACTTTTTTTTTTTAAAGATTTTATTTATTTATTTGACAGAGAGAGAGAGAGACAGCCAGCAAGAGAGGGAACACAAGCAGGGGGAGTGGGAGAGGAAAAAGCAGTCTCCCAGCGGAGGAGCCCGACGTGGGGCTCGATTCCAGAACTCTGGTATATCACGCCCTGAGCTGAAGGCAGACGCTTAACGACTGAGCCACTCAGGCACCCCTTAAGACTTTTTTATTTTTTATTACTTTTTAAAAGATTTTTATTTACTTACTGAGAGAGAAAAAACACGCACTGAAGCTTGTGCACGGGAGTAGGGATGGGGGAGAAAGAATCCTCAAGCAGACTCCCTGTTGAGTGCAGAGCCCAACCCAGGCTCAAACCCAGGACCTGAGCCCAACCAAAACCAACAGTTGGCCACTTAAACAACTGAGCCACCCAGGATTACCTATTTAGGAATAAATTAAACCTAGAAGGTGAAAAACTTGTACACTGGAAAGTACAAAACACTGCTGAAAGACGTTTTAAAAGACCTAAACAAATGGAAAAACATCCCATGTTCATAGATTGGAAGACTTAGTATTGTTAAGATAGCAATACTTCCCAAACAGATCTACCAGTCCAATGCAATGCCTATGAAAATTACAGCCACCCTTTTTGCAGAAATTGGTAAGCTTGGGGCGCCTGGGTGGCTCAGTCGTTAAGTGTCTGCCTTCGGCTCAGGGCATGATCCCAAAGTCCTGGGATTGAGCCCCACATCAGGCTCCTTCGCTGGGAGCCTGTTTCTTCCTCTCCCACTCTCCCTGCTTGTCTTCCCTCTCTCGCTGGCTGTCTCTCTGTGTCAAATAAATAAGTAAAATCTTAAAAAAAAAAAAAAAAATTGGTAAGCTGATCCTAAAACTCAAAGAATCTCAAGGGACTTCAAACAGCCAAAACCATCTTGAAAAAGAAGAACAAAGTTGGAGGACTCACACTTCCTGATTCCAAAACTTTACTACAAAGCTACAGTAATCAAGAGAGTGTGGGTACTGGCCTAAGGATAGACATATAACCAATGGAAAGAAGAGAGAACCCAGAAATAAACCTTGATACATATGGTAAATTGACTTTTGACAAGGGCATCAAGTCAATTCAATGGGGAAAGAATGTTCTTTTCAATAAACAGTGCTGGCACTAAAGGATACCCATATGCAAAAGAATAAAGTTGGACACTTACCTTTGACCATATACAAAAATTAACTCAAAATGATCACCGGCATAATTTTCATGACATCAGATTAAGCAATGATTTTTTAGCCATGATATCAAAAGCAGAAGTAACCAGGGGTGCCTGGGTGGCTCAGTCAGTTAAGCGTCTGCCTTTGGCTCAAGTCATGATCCCAGGGTTCTGGGATCGAGCCCCACATCAGGCTCCTTGTTCAGCGGGGAGCCTGCTTCTCCCTCTCTCTCTGCCTGCGGCTCCCCCTGCTTGTGTTTTCTGTCAAATAAATAAAATCTTAAAAAAAAAAAAAGAAAAGAAAAGAAAAAACCACAAGTAACCAAAGAAAAAATAGTGAACCTCACCAAAATTAAAACTGTGCGTTCTTTAAATGACACTAAAAATAAAGTGAAAAGACAACCCACAGAATGGGAATAAAATTTTGTACATCTAATAAGGGTCTAGTATCCAGAATTAGAACTCTACAACTCAACAATAAAAAGAAAAAGAACCCCAACTAGGCAAAGGATTTGAACAGACATTCCTCCAAAGATATACTAAAGGCCAATAAGCAAAAAGCTCACATGAAAAAAGCCCACATTTTTACTCATTAGGGAAATGCAAATCAAAACCATAATGACAGCTACTTCACACCCAGTAGGATGGCTACAAAAAAATGAAAACAAAAACAAAAAAATAACAAGTGTTGGTGAGAAATCAGAACTCTCCTCATACATTGTTGGAGAATGTAAAACGCTACTGCGATGAACAGACTATGGTTCCTCAAAAAGTTAAACACAGAATTACCGTTATGACTCAGCAATTCCTCTCCCAGGTATTTACCCAAGAGAACTGAGAACATACAGCCACACAAAAACTTGTATGCAGATGTTCACTGCAGCATTATTCACTGTAGCAAGTGGAAACAGCCCAAATGTCCATAATCAAAATATGGTATACCCATGCAATCGAGTATTATCTAGCCATTAAAGAGGCAAGAAGTACTGACCCACACTATAACATGAATGAGTTGTGAAAATACGCACTAGGAAAGCCAGACAAAAAAAGGCCACATGTTCCGAGTCCACTTACATGAAATGTCTAAAACAGGCAAATCTTCAGAGACAGAAAATAGATATTTGTGACCGCCAGGGACTGGCGGGGAATGGACAATGACTGCTAATGAGTGTGGGGTTTCTTGGTGAGATGATGGAAACATTCTGAAATTAGACAGTGGGGACGGTTACATGACTTTGTGAACATACCAAAAGCTACCGAATTACATTCTGTAAAAGGGTGAATTTTATGATATGTTAATATCTCAATTTAAAAAACTGATTAGGAAAAAAAAAGTCTTTAAGGAACCGAAATACAGATCACAAAGGTCACACAGTAAAGCCATACGTTTTCCTTGTTAAAAAAAAAAATCTGAATCTCAACTGAACTTTATTTATTCTCACTTTACATATAACTTGTACAAACCTCGCTATACGGATTCAAAGCCCATAGTGTATTAAACACTTTCTATTATGGGTAATAAAATTGATACAGACAAGGATGCTGACAGGAAGGTTAAAAAAATGGCAGAAGAACTTGAAAGCAATAGTATGAGGCCACTTATTAAGGGTAAATTGGTCTATGTACTTCATTATGATCTGGCAGTATCACTAATACACAGCTTGATACAATCCCTATTTTATAGTAAAGAAAATGAGATGGATGATTAAAATTAGAGCTAAGCCACATCACTCTCATTGTGCTGATCACCATTCTAAGTACTGAACGTTTACTCATTTAATAACTCCCAACACCCCTACAAAGAAAGTACTACCGTTATCTCATTTTACAGATGAAGAAACCGAGGGGTCACACAGCTAAGTGGCAAAATTAAGATTCAAACGCAGGTTTCAGAGTCCATCCTCTTAACCAGTACACCATACTGCCTGCCTCTCAGGGATGAACAAGCCATTGTAAAAAAAAAAAAAAAAAAAAAAAAATAAAAAAAAACNAATACTCGGTGCGCTCTAAAGCTAGAAAATCTACAATTTTTATTTCAGTATAAAAGTGCTCTTTGAAAACAACTGTTCTATGGCAGCCTGTTACCTACAGGAGAACATCTAGCGGTAAAGGAACACTTACATCCTGACCTCACCTGTACTCACAGCTCACCTATCTTCCCCAATTCTAGCCAAACCACACTGCTCATGTTCCTTCAACATACAGAGCCTGTATGTGCTCATGCCCCCGTGTTAAAGGCCTTTTTTTCAGTTATCTCATTAGAAAATTTCTACTTGCCTTCTACAACCTAGCTCACATCCCACTTCCTCTGTGCCACATTCCCTGACGCCACTAGGCAAACCTGCGTTCACACAGCCTTTTGTACATCTGTTACAGCATCCACCTCAGTACACCATAATTAAAAGCTTCACTCCCCTTTTCACCTCCTACAATTAGAACCTAGTTCGCTGTAGATGTTAAATTAATTTTTTTTTAAAGATTTTATTTATTCATTTGACAGAGATAGAGACAGCCAGCGAGAGAGGGAACACAAGCAGGGGGAGTGGGAGAGGAAGAAGCAGGCTCATAGCAGAGGAGCCTGATGTGGGGCTCGATCCCATAACGCCGGGATCACACCCTGAGCCGAAGGCAGACACCCAACAACTGCGCCACCCAGGCGCCCCTAAATTAAATTTTTAAATTAAATAAAGTAAAATTATTTTTTAAAAACTCAGCAATACAAAATCACCAGTTAGCTACGGTCTACATAGTCAGGTTTTATCTTAACAAAAGTCATAAAATTTAAATATTTAAAAGGAATAAAGTTCATTTTCATATAAACTACAAGTTGCAAAGTTTACTACAGATCAAATTCAGTCACCAGTAATCTTTTTAACAAGAAAAGACTGATACTCTGGACCAAACTTGAGTAATCTGTCGTAGTAAAAGTAATATGAATAATGACCTCGGTAAAATTTTAACTGAGAGATGAGTTCCCAGAATCTAAGCCAACAGAGTCAAAGGAGTGGTAAGTAGGCTACAAGGATACCATTGAGTAATACACGCTTACTTAATGCCCTCAGAAATTACTGTCCTTCCTAATTTGTGTCACTCCTTAAGAATTAATTTACTACCTACAAAATTCTAGTGGAATTAACATTTTATTACTTGTCCTAGATGAGTTAATATTTCCAATTGGAACAAACCAAATACAACAATACCTACAATCAACCCATTTCTAACAGCCAAACTAATAACATATGGGATACCCAATACGGTAATAAATATAAAAGAACAGCTAGAAGTCTGTCAAATATTTACTGAATTAACTCCATTTGTCATTATCTATTCTACTGGAAAAGTTACCTATAAAAGAAATGTCATTTCACGTTGCTTTGTTAAAAAAATAAAAGTTACTTAACCTTGATTTTATTTTTTTACTTATTATCCCATAATTACGACTGCTCTAATAAGCTCAGCAATGGCAAGATCTGCCCTCTTATTATTGACTCCCAACGTCAGCTTAACTTCAACCTTCTTTCAAACTCTCACCTATCCTCAAACTTTCATGACCTTCGGGGTCTCTAACAGACTTACTGCCTCCAACTCATCTTCATGACTAAGTCACTGACTTTTTTGCAGAGGGGGGTTCAATATCCTCCAAGGCAATGTTTTATATAAAACCCACCTTTAAATCAAATGTCACCTTTGCATTCTCATTGACCTAAAAATTAAAGCCAAGTCAACTACTTCTAAGAGGTACCCATTTAGGCAATCACAGACCTGCATAAATATTTGTGTGGTATTTGCCATTACCTAGGCTGAGAATTCTCCTCATACATCCTTTCTTTCCCCTCCTTGAAGAGGCTTATGGTCTGCTTAGTTTTCTTCATCAAGTTCTCCATGAACACCCTAAAATACTCATTTTCTCCAAGCGTCTCCATCTTCCCCTCATATCTTGACAAGATAGTGCGGAGATGCTGGTAGGTATCTGGCAGCAGGTCTAAGATATAAGGTGGGCTATTCTTTAGCGCCAGCTTTGGGTTCTGACACAACCGCACCACCTGCAACAAATGGAAAAGAAGGGCTATTACTTGGAGGATCTTAAGGACAATTTCCTTTTTTAAATTAAAAAAAAATAAGTTATAAAATATGTGCTCTGTTGCAGAAATATTAAAAAATGCACAAGACCATAAGAAATGATCCATAACACCCCTGCCCATGGGCAATTATTTTGCATTTTTAGTGGTTCACCTAGAAGGGTGGGTTCTTAAAGCCATACGAGAGACTAATGGTCCAGAAATTACATAGCAGACAAGGGGGCCTGGCTGGCTCAGTTGGTAGAGCCTGCGACTCTTGATCTTGGGGCTGTGAGTTTGAGCCCCACATTGAGTGTAGAGATGACGTAAAAATAAATCTTGAAAAAAAAGAAAAGAAATTACATAGCAGACTAAACATTGCAGGGGGAGGAAGACATCACAATAACGCCTAAAAAGTGGTAGATGAACGAGGACAAGTTCATTTTAAATGCATGGCTCACCCCACAACACAATAAAGAAAATTCCCAAGGATAGAAATAAAGAATATGGCTGCCCTCGGAAGTGATGTAGAGGCCAGAGTTGTAACAGCCACTGGGGTCTGGGAGCAGAGGGGCCTTGGACCCCATGGAGCTGAAATGAGATACCATTCCTTGCCATATAAATGACCTCCAGCCCCGTGCTGGGTGTAGAGAATGCTTAAAAAAAGAAAAAGAAAAAGAAAAAAGAAAAAAAATGACCTCCAGAATTTGCCTAATAATTCTTTTTTCCATCTTTTACTTTCAACTTCTGAGTTCTTCTGTTTTATGTAGGTTTCTTTTAAAGAACATGTAACAGTATTTTTAAAACCCAATGTAACCATCTTTGTTTTTCAACTATGAGTTTAGTACATTTCATATTTGTTATAACGACTGATAAATCTGTATTTATTCCTACCATCTTATTTTGTATTTTCCACTTAAATGGATTTCTTCTGTGTCTGGAAAAGACCAATAAATTAGTGGAAGGGCAAAGTCTAGAAACAGACCCACACATATATAGGCCCTTCACTTATCACAAAGGAATGGTCTTTTCCAAAAAGAGTAGTGGGACAATTGGGGATCCATATACAAAAAAAAAAGTAAAAAATCAAACTAAACCCTCACCTTACGCTATATCAAAAAACAAAACAAAACCATACATATACACACACACAAAAAAACAAACCCCAAAAAAGTAGACCTTGGGTTATAGACTAAATGTGAAAGGCAGATCTATAAAGCTTTAGAAGATAATATAAGAAAATTATCTTCACTACAGAGAAAACCTTCTTAAATAGGACTATAATAAAGCATTAACCACATACACAAAAAAGTTAATTAAAACCCTACTACTTTATAAGAACTTCTGTTTATCAAGATACCCTATAAAGAGTAAAAACACATGTACAGAATCAAAGAATATATTTGTAATACATATACATTGAAATGTATATCTCCAGAATATACAGGCATACCTCAGAGATATCGCAGGTTCGATTCCAGACCACCACAATAAAGCACTTATCTATTCAATAAAGTGAATCAAATGAGTATTTTGGTTCCCCAGTGCATATAAAAGTTATGTTTATACTATACTGTAGTCTATTAAGAATACAATTGTAGTAGGTCCTAAAAAAAGTACATACCTTAATTAAAAAATACTTTATTGTCACAAAATGCTAAGCAACATCTAAGCTTTTAGTCAGTTATAACTTTTTTGCTGGTGGAGGGTCCTGACTCAATGTCAATGGCTGCTGACGCATCAGGGTGCTGGCTGCTGAAGGCTGGGGTGGCTGCGGCAAGTTCTTAAAATAAGACAAGAGTGAAGTCTGCTGCCCCGACTGACTCTTCCCTTCATGAATGAGTTCTCGAGAGCATGTGATGTTTGTGATAGCAATATACCCACAGCAGAAATTCTTTCAAAATCTTTCAATCCTCTCCAACCTTGCCACAGCTTTATCAGTTATGTAAATCCTTGTTGTCACTCAACAATCTTCAAAGCACCCTTCCCAAGAGTAGATTACATCTCAAGAAACCACTTTCTTTGCTCATCCGTAAGAAGCAACCCCTCGTCCATTCAAGTTTGATCATGAGACATAGCAACCCAGTCCCCTCTTCAGGCTCCACTTCTGGTTCTAGTTCTCTTGCTGTTCCCACCGCATCTGCAGATACTTCCTCCCCTAAAGTCTTGGACCCCTCAAAGTCTACACGAGGGTTGCAATCAAATTCTTCCCAACTCCTGTTAATGTTGGTATTTTGAGCTCTTCTCATGAATCACGAATATTCTTAATGGCATCTAGAATAATGAATCCTTTCTAGAGGTTTTCAATTAACTTTGCCCAGATCCACAGAGCAATCACTATCTAAGGCTGCTATAGCCTTATGAAATGTATTTCTTGAATAATAAGACGTGAAAAGCAAAATGATTCCTTTGTCCATGGGCTGCAGAATGGATGCTTTGTCAGCAGACATGAAAACGTTCATCTCATTTTACATCTCCATCAGAGCTCTTGGGTGACAAGGTGCAATGTCAATGAGCAATAATATTTTGAAATAAATTTTCTGAGCTACTAGTAGGTCTCAACAGTCGGCTTAAAATATTCAGTAAACCATGTTGTAAACAGCTGTGCTATCATTCAGGCTTTGCTGTTCCATTTATAGAGCAAAGGTCAAGTCGATTTAGCATAATCCTTAAGGGCCTTAGGCTTCTGGAGTGGTAAATGAGTACTAGCTTCAAGTTAAAGTCACCAGCTGCATGAGCCCATAACAAGGGAGTCAAACTGAACTTTGAGGCTTTGAAGCCAGGCTTTGCTGTCTCTCTAGCTATGAAAGGCCTAGATGGCATCTTCGTCCAGTAGGAGACTGTTCAGTCTACACTGAAACATCTGCTGCATCGTGGAGCCACCATCACTCTCTGAGCTGGATCTTCTGGAGAACTCGCTGCAGCTTCTCCACCAGCACTTGCTGCTTCACCTCACTCTTCAAGGTTTCCTTCCTTAAACACCAAGAACCCACCTCTGCCAGCTTCATGCTTTTCTTCTGCAGCTTCCCCACCTCTCTCAGACTTCACAGAATTGAAGAGAGTCGGGGCCTTGCTCTGGATTAGGCTTTGGTGTAAGGAACTATTGGGGCTAATCGGATAGTCTCTTCAGACCACTCCAACTTTCTCTGCATCGGCAGGAAGTCTGCTTGGCTTTATCGTTCATGTGTTCACTGGAGTAGCCAGCACTTTTAACTTCCTTCCTTTAAGAACTTTTCCTTTGCACTCAACTTGGCAACCGGTGCAACAGGTGTAGCTTTCAGCCTATCTCAGCTTTAGATGTGCCTTCCTCGCTAAGCTTAATCATTTCTAGCTTTTAATTTAAAGCGAGAGATGTGTGATTCTTCCTTTCACTTGAACACTTAGAGGCCAATGTAATTGTCCTAATTTCAATATTGTTGTGTCTCAGGAAATAGGCCAAACGAGAGGGAGAGAGATGGGGAACAGCTGGTCAGTAGAGCAGTCAGAACACAGAACATTTATCAATGAAGTTTGCCATTTCAGGGGTGTCTGGCTCAGTCAGTAGAGCATACAACTCTTTTTTGTTTTGTTTTGTTTTAGCATACTACTCTTGATCTTGGGGTCTTGAGTTCAAGCCCCACACTGGGCGCAGAGCTCACTTAAAAAAAAAAAAAAAAAGTTCACCATTTCCCATGGGTGCGGTTCATGGTGCCCCAAAACAATCAGAACAGTAATATCAAAGATCACTGATCACCATAACAAACATAGATGAGAAAGTCTGAAATATTGGGAGAATTGACCATATGGCACAAAGTAAGCGGAGTGAGCAAATGCTACTAGAAAAAATGGAGTAGAGAGACTTGCTTGAATTTGTAAAGAGGCTTGCTTGAATTTGTAAAAAATGCAGTATGTGCAAAAGCACAATAAAATGAGATATGCCTGTAACTGCCTTCTGTGCCATTTACTTTCTTCTTTCCTGCTGGAACTTTAATGACTTAATCCATAAGACCTTTTCAACATGTTCCATATGTCTTTCACACTCTTTTCTATCTTCTCCATCCCCTGCCTCTTGGTGGCTTAGTCTGGATTTTTCCCCTAATTTATCTTTCACTTCACTAATTTTTCTTCAGCTGTATCTGTGCTGTTAAACCCCTTCATGGAGTTCTTAATAATCAGTTGTGTTTTTCAGTTTCAGAATTTCTACTTATTTCAAATGTCAAAATTATCAATTTTGTCTTTAGTTCCTTTAACACATTCATCATAGATTTTTTTTAAATCCATGATTGATAATTCAAATATCTCAGCCTGTCCTAAGAGTATATTTATATTGTCAATTTTTCCTCTCTATTTCCAGTTGCATTTCGTCTTTTCATATGTCTGATTATTTTTTATTGAATGTTGGACATTGCATCTAAAAACTTATCAACACAGGAGCGCCTGGGTGGCTCAGTCGTTAAGCATCTGCCTTGGGCTCAGGGCGTGATCCTGGAGTTCTAGGATCGAGCCCCACGTCGGGCTCCTCTGCTGGGGGCCTGCTTCTTCCTCTCCCACTCCCCCTGCTTGTGTTCCCTCTCTCTCTGGATGTCTCTCTGTCAAATAAATAAATAAAATCTTTAAAAAAAAAATTATCGACACAATCGGAGACCATGGATGATGTTATTCAGAAAGGGTTTACTTTTGCTTCTGGCAAGCAGATAGGCTAGGAACACTAGGATTCCCAGATCATCTTAATCTACTCCAGAACTGAAAGGACTGAAAAGCTGGGCCTCAGTCCCTATAAAGACTAGTCTACTTGTTTTACCCTTTCTCCTACAATCTAGGCCCTGAGGAACCCAACCCCCAAACCAAGAGTTTCCCAGGGCCCTCTACCCTGGTAGGCTCTGATTCCAACTTTTTGTCCTCCCTGACATCACAGCCTTTTGAAAACTCTACTCAGCCTCCCAATTGTCACTTCCAGAATCAGCCACCATCTCATGGACAAGGCAGCCTCAAACATCAGGCTAATATCTCAGAGCTTTCCTTATCTTCTGGAACTTGGCCTCATAATTCCTTACTGCTTTTATAGCTCTTCGATGCCTTCTAGCTTTTCTAGCTGTCAGCAATATATTTGGTTTGAAAACAATCTGACGTTGTCTAACAGTGGTAGAAGCGAAGTCTGACATCTTTTTTATTTCACATTTAATTTGACATCTATTTCCTTGTGTCAACAAAAGCTCATTATAAGCTTGATGTCTAAATGATTCCATTCTATGGCTATACCATAATATATCTTAACCACCCCCCCAACCCACACTCTGTTTTAACATTTATGTTGTTTTCAAGTCTTTACTATTACAAGGATCACAGTGATGAACATCGCTGAGCATGTTACTCTTTTATACTTCTGATTATTTCCTTCAGACAGATCCCCCAGAAGTAGAACATTAGGTTCAGCCAGAATAACTGCAAAATTTCCATTTAATAACTAATCATCAATGACTCTTCAAATGAGTCAGATAATAGTAAATTTTTAAAACTAGGTATTTTATTCTCTGTACACCATTTCCTGAACTCTTGAAAAAAACAGGCCCACATAATCCTACTAAACACAAGCTGAATCAACAAAAATATCTGATGTATGAATATTTTAGCAGTGTTTTAGGAAGCTGCTCATCCTATTAAAGATTTCAAGCCAAAAGGGAAAAACACAGCCAAGAAAAAAGACTACCTCAGAAGACAACTATATTCTAAGTGCAAGAGTTAAGAACTCAGCTAATAAAACAAATACAAGTCTCCAACGACTGTTACATTCCAAAACCTCATTTGTAAGCCAGTTGTTTATAATTCAGGATGCATTTTTACAGAATGTATGTTCATAATAAAAATAATTAAAATGAAACCTTCCTGAGGGTAGTTCATGGAGGAAGGTAGGGGAGACTGATAATGAGACTAACTAAGATCTCAAGATCCAGCAATGGCTACAACAGATATATAATTGAAGGTTTTTATTTTCACAGAAAATTGGACATGATATGGAGGAAAAAAACAGGAGAGAAAAAGATTAATGAAAAGCTAAGCTTTCTGGGAAGACAACAGGAAATGAGGTCTACAATAGAGCTAAGAACATTAAACATCATTAAAAGAAGGGACACCTCCATTCTCTGAAACAGAAGGGAGTGAGGGCAGATTGAGACACAAATTCAGACATATGAAGGCAGTAAGTTGAACAAGGAATGTTCCTGATGGTTTTGGTTTTTATCAACGCACCCATTCAACACATGTATGTCAAGCACTGGGATACAGAAGTAAAAAGACAACACGCCTGAATCTGAGAGCCATCAGGCAATACACTATAAAAAAGAAATGAAGAAAAATAGGAGGTTCTAAGACCAGAAACCATAAAACTCCCAGAAGAAAACACAGGTGGTAAGCTCCTTGACAGTGGTCTTGGTGATGATTTTTTGGATCTCACTCCAAAAGCAAGGGCAAAAGAGCAAAATTAAAGGGGACAACATCAAACTACAAAGTTTCTGCCCAGTACAGGAAATCATCAACAAAACGAAAAGGTCACCTACCAAATAGAAGAAGATATTTGCAAATCGTGTATCTGATAAGGGGTTAATCCAAAACATTAAAGAACTCACACAACTCAATAACAAAAAACAATCTAATTTTCATGCGAGCACGTTTTTCCAAAGACGACATACAGATGGCCAACAGGCATAGAAAAGATGCTCAACATAACTCATCACCAGGAAACTCCAAATCAAAACCACAATGCGATATTACCTTATACCTGTCAGAATGGCTAGTATCAAAAAGACAAGAGACGAGTGTTAGCAAGGATGCAGAGAAAAGGGAACCCTCATGCATTTCTGGTGGGAATGTAAATTGATGCAGCCATACGGAAACCAGTATGGAGGTTCCTCAAAAAAAAATTAGAAAGATTTACCATATGATCCAATAATTCCACTTCTGGATATTTATCTGAAGAAAACAAAACTAATTTGAAAAGACATGCACCCCTGTGTTCACTGCAGCACTATTTACAATAGCCAACATATGAAATCAATCTAAGTGTCCATGGACTGATGAATGGATAAAGAAGATGTGGTATGTATGTACAAGAGACTACTACTTGCCCATAAAAAAGAATGAAATCTCACCATCTATGATAACATGGATGGACCCTGAGGGTATTCTGCTGTGAAATAAGCCAGACAGAAAAAGACAAGTATCATATTTCACTTATATGTAGATTCTAATAAATAAACATGCAAACAAAACAAAACTCATAGAGAACAGATTTGTGGTTGCCAGAGAAAGGGTTGGGAAGCCAGCAAAACAGGTGAAGGGAGCAAAACGTATAAACTTCAGTCATGGGAATGTAATGCTTGGTGACTATAGTCAACAACACAATATGTATTGGATTACTGAGCGCTGTTAAGAGAGTAAATCTTAAATGTTCTCATTGAAAGAAAAAAAAATTTGTGAGAACAGCTTTGTAACTTTGTATGGTGACAGATGGTAACTATACTTGTTGTGGTGACCGTTCTGCAATGTATACAAATATAGAATCATTCATTATGTTATACACCTGAAACTAACATAATGTTACATGTAAATTATACTTTAATAAAAAGAAAAGAAAAATATCAGGCTCTATGCAGAGAATTTAAATAGGGTAATGGAGTAAGAAAATGCTGAACAACTCCTTTATTTTTTTTTAAGATTTTATTTATTTATTTGATAGCGCAAGAGAGCACAAGCAGGGGGAACAGCAGAGGGAGAAGCAGGCTCGGGGAGCCTGACTCAGAGCTCAATCCCAGGACCCTGGGATCATGACCTGAGCCGAAGGCAGACACTTAACCCACTGAGCCGTCCAGGCATTCCCTGAACAACTCCTTTAGAACAGTGAACAGGGAAAGCTTCTCTGACGTGTTTTTGGACTAAGAGTTGAAATTACACGAAGGAGTTAGCCATGCAGTATCAGCAGAAGAGGAGCCCAGAGCAGGGAACTAATCCAACAGTCTGAAAGTGGGAACAGGTCTGGATCTGTTTGAGGAATAAAAAGGTCAGTGAGACTAAAATGGAGAGAGCAAAGTGGAGAGAACAAGAGAGAGATGTGGAATAGGCAGGGAATTAACAAGGAGACATTACAATGAAGCCTGAAATATAAGCTTTTAAGTTTTCAATTAAAGTTAGAAATTCTAGGACCAAATGTGTTCATATTTTGCTAAGATTCCATCAACCAACTATATCAAAATGTCCTGTTTCAGTCATTTACCTTCACTAATTTTCTTAACCTCTGAGCCTCAGCTCTTCTACCAGCAAAAATAGAATACCTACCTCACAATAAGCACTCATGAAAGGCCCGCAGTTTCCAATAAAGTGGGTACTCAGTATGTGTTAGTTCTGCTCCCCATTTCCATTCATCATGACCGGGCTTATCTTCAGGGTGGGCAGGAATTACGGACTGTAGGCGGAGTGGTAGACCACAAAACCACCTTTTGGTGACTCCCAGAAACTGGACCATAACTCCTGCCATTCCGGCTCATGCCACTGCTACCTTCCCAATCCTGTGTAGTTGCTAACTGATGACGGAAGGACAGAGAAAAGGCAGCAGGCCACCCAAGAATAGGGTGACCCACAGTCTGCAAAAGCTACAGTATCCCCCCGTTCCAAGGTCCAAATCCAACAGAGCTCCCAATAAGAGTTTACATTTACATCTGGGGCTACGCATACCAACCCACCGGTTCTCCCTATTTATTTATTTTTTTATATTTATTTCACTGAGACAGACAGTGTGAGAGAGAGCACAAGCAGGGGGAGCAGAAGAGGGAGATGCAGTCTCCCCGTTGAGCAGGGAGCCCGATGCAAGGCTCCATCCCACAACCCTGAAATCATGACCTGAGCCCAACTCAGAGGCTTAACTGACTGAGCCACCCAGGCACCCCCCGTTTTCCCTATTAAGGTAAATGCATTAACCTCACAGAGTTTAGATTAAAATGCATTATGTGCCTAATACCTCTGGAAAAAAGATATACATCAACAACAAAACGAAACTAAAATTGCTTAGTCTTACATACAATACACAACTTACAACATGCAATCAATAAATGTTAATGACAATTCATTGAAAACATAACACTCCTCATAACATACCATATTTAAAATATCACAAGTTTAAAAACGTCTCCCAAAACACTTGATTTGCCTGCATTTTCAAGCTAGTACCACGTACCTTTCACAAATATTACTTGCCCCTCCTTTGAATGAGACCTTATAAAGATCATTTGCAGACTAAATGTCTGCTTTTCTAAAGATCTTTTTGAGATGAATCATCACATGACCAGGGAAATCAGTATTCCACTAACAACTCTTGAGTTTTTAACACTAATACAGACCATAAAGAAAATATGTTAAGTAGACCTACTTTTTTGATACTAAAATCCTCCAGAAAGGAAAGAAAATGCCCTACACATGTATAATCTCTAGAAAAAAAGTTCAAAAAAGGCTCTGTGACTAATTCAATAGTTAACAAACATCAAAAGTGAAAACCTGCCTTTATTACTTAGTGAACTTTAAATTGGCAGTCCTAGTTAGCCAAAGCATAAATGGACACAGAGTTTCAAAAACATTCAACAAAAAACTTCTAAAAAGCTAAAATATTTTCCTGCTCAGTGTGTCCTCCGTTTGGCCAACTTTTATTTGGCCTTCTAAGTCTTGCAATGGCAAAAATGGCTTCCTTTTGTTTACTTCTGCCTGTACATACAGCATCACTCAAAACAATGCCAAAAAGAAACGTGCTCAGCTCTGGGAAAGCAACAGCATCCTTGTACGGCTGCCATACAGTCCATTCATAATAGCTTTCTCATTGGCCTCACTCCTCCCTTTGCTTCTGCCAAGGCTCAATGGTCAATAGAAAAAATTTGGAAAGTGCTATGATCACAATAAAGAGGAATAAAATTATGCTTGGAAATAGCTAAATTTATAAAAAGAGAAAAGGTACCAAGAACAGTGCCCAAGCCTAATTCTATTCTGAACACAGACTCTTTTCTACCACTAAGGAACCTGAATTTCCAATTACACAGAAAACTCAAGGCATATAGGACTATGAATGACTAAGTATTTTTAGCTCTGTAGACCTCAACTTGTCCATGGAAGCGTTTTTCATTTCAAACTTTTTCATACGTTAAAACGTGATTAAAATAAGCCTTATGCTTCAAAATGAGTATTCAGTTTGTTGAGTTGAACATAAAACATGTAAAATCTGGTTACCGTTTTAAAAGGCTCCCTACTGCTCCAGGGAGCAGGAGGTATGGCACGAAGGACATCAGGTCTGGAGACCTGGGTTCTAGCCTGATGACCAACATAATCTGGCTATGTTGACCTTAAGCAAGTTTATAAACCTCTCTGGGTCTCAATTTCTGCCTCTATAAATGAAAGAGATCGATTAATTTCTAATGCCTCCTACAACTTTAATTTCTTAACATCTTCTTAAAGTTTCAAGTTTAAAAACTCACCAACACAGAAACTTGAAGACGTTTAAGTTTTACAAGTATATACAGTGAGGCTTTTAAATGTTTTTAAAAGAGAAATCAGAAACGTATACTTTTTTTTTTTTTTAAAAGAAACATATCATCACTAGATAATGGCCCCAAGAAAAAAGCCTTTTACTTCTAATTACTATTCTCTATTATTGATTTCTCAAAACTCCATTCAGGGACTTGAACTGTAATTACTACCTAACACTTCTCAAATACCACCCAACACTATTTATTAAAGGCACTATGCCACTTATAACTAATTACCAATCTCATTACTTTCATTTATCACATTAACTGCGAGGAAAAAAAATCCAACAAAATGTATGATATTAAATAACCTACACGTGCTGATAGTTTAACCATCCAGTTTTTATACACAGATCCTATTTTTTAAAGGAAAAAATAATTCTCTACCCAGACTTACCGGTGCAACTTCAAACGGAATACTTAGCATGAACTAGAGATGAAATGATTTTAGCATCACTTTTGGATGTCAGACCCTGATTAAGATACAGCGGTGGCTTAGGATACTGCCAAGGCACCAATTTGCTCTAAAGTCCCTCCCCATTCCCAATCCCCTTTCTTGTCTCCTCAGGAATGAAGTAGAGGGTTGCCTAGTGATTCCCAAAGAGACTTCCCAGAGCCCTTTGCACACCTTAAGTTAGGTCACCAGATTCTGAGTACACCAGGTCATCTTTAACTCACCAGCACCTGGCATACAGCTTGTGTTCAATAAAAGTGTGATTGTGGACAGATCCCAACATAATTTTCACCTAAGATAACAAGGAATCATATTTAAATCAACAAACTAGACAAGGATCATGCATGGAAGCAAATTTTCGGAGGGCAATGTGCTAACATATGTATTTTTAAAACTTGAATGTATGACTCTTTTGACTCAGCACATTTCACTTTTAGGAATTTATTCTAAAGAAATATTTAGAAACTGCATAATGGATAGTAACTACAACACTGTTCCTAATATTAAAAATCAGAAATAACCTAGAAGATTATCAATATGAACTTATTAGATAAACATAATTATGAAATCTTATACGATCCTTAAAAAAAGAATTCAGGGAGACCTGTATGTGGTATTAACATGGTAAATCTCCACAAGATAGCAAATTTTTAAAAGGCAAAAAATTCAGGAACCATTTTGTTTGAAAGTCCCACTTCTGTTTAAGAATGTATTTTGTGAGTACAAATTACTTTTGAAATTTAAGAACATAATAATTAAAATCTTCAACATAAACAAGATACCCTGCTGCTATTTAAGGAAAAAAAAAAAAGTCTGTCAAGCTCACCTAAAATAAAAGCAACTGAGGCTTGCTACTTCAAGTGTGGCTCCTGGGGCCAGCTGCATGGACATCACCTGGGAGCTGGTCAGGAATACAGAATCATGGGCCCCACCCCCAGATCTACTCAGCCTCTACATTTTTAACAAGATCCCCAGATGGTCTGGGGGCGCCTGGGTGGCACAGTCGGTCAGGTGTCTGACTCTTGGTTTCAGCTCAGGTCATGATCTCAAGGTCATGAGACCAAGCCCTGCGTCAGGCTCTGAGCTCAGTGTAGTCTGCTTGAGTTTCTCTCCCTCTCCCTCTGCCCCTTCCCACCCTCTAAAAAATAACTAAATCTTCCAAAAAAAAAAAAAAAAAATCCCAGATGGTCTGAATTCATGTTAAAAGTCTGAGAAGGACTAGCTTTTAAGTAATCACTTGACAGTCTGAACGCCAGCTCATGATCCACATGAAAAACAAATGTATGAGGGGGGGGACTCAGGTTACTTAATCTCTCTGAATCTGTTTCATTCTCCTCAAACACACTATTCTGAGCTTTCTGATGTATCGGCAGATGTGAAATGTAAACTGCTCTATAATATGAGGAATGATGAGAACTCAGTTATCAGTTTTAGTGAGTAAACGCTAATGTCAGTAACTTGCTCAAGCTGATAAATCTGTCATGGGCAATGCTTCCATCCAACCTTTTCAGAGCCAGTTAGGGAAAGGGATTAAGGACTGGAGGGACAGAACCCAAACTGTAGATAACAGTACCTCTGGAGAGGTAGTCGGGCGGTGGGGGGCGGGGAGTAAAAGGGGACTTTTACATTTTGCTCTGTATATGTTACGATTCCTATATTGTTTTTCACCAAGAATGCTACACCTAGGTACTGCTAGTCAAAGTAGGTCTAAGAAAGGAAGAGGCGAGAATTAGGATCCCATCCCATTCACTGAAGTATCAATATGCTGGCCTCATTTTAGGACTTCCTCATGGCTGATCCCAGAGCCATGGGAAAGGCAGTAGTCAGAGAAGCAGCAGTCGTCTGAAAGGGTGCAGGCAGGAGAGTCAGCTAAGCAAGACTTACCATCCACCCTACCTAAAAGCTACAGAGAGGAGACCCGCTCATTGTGGATTTCTTCTGAAGGAACCTTGGGAGCGTCTCTGATTGTGGCACCGAATCTTCCCAGGGCTTGAAATCCCCAGTGGGTGTACGCCACCAATGCCATCATTAGCACCCCTTTCCCTTCCTTCTTTTGGAAGCTGCTGCAGGAAGGAACACTGTGGGGACAGAGCTGACGCTGGCTTCCAGTGCTCCTGGTTGACTACTCCCACCTATTTCCTTCCAGCACAAAATGTGCTAATCATGAAAACATTTCACAATGACTTGCTTGTTACAATCCCCCTACTTCCAACAAACCTAATGCAGATCAGAATCAACAACTTCATTAAAAAATATGAAGTTTTCAAGTTAATAATTTGTTTTTCTTTTAATGATCTAGGTTAATCATTAGGGAAATGGGGTTTTTTTCATGGTATAAAAGTTACTATGTTATTATGCTTGAATATAACACGAACTCTGCTGGCAGTGAAGAGTAAGGGGCCAATCGGCCCATGATTTATCAGGTTTAATGTATTTATACTAACAACATATCAACTACAACCTAAAAACAGGTTTTACTATAGCAAGAGTTACCAGAACCGTCAACCAAAGTTAAAAAATGAACAGATTCTCTTCTCCCCTGGCCCAATCTTTTATTCTATATACCTTCCAAATTATCACAAATCACATGAAATGCTCACGTGAACTCATGTTTCACAGGGAATTATGAAGAATTTTACATCCTTTGGGGGAGGTCTTAACAGCACAATCATGTTTTCCATGACTGTATATTACCTTTATAACTGAAAAAGGTAAAAATACTTTGAGTAAATGATACCTGAATTCAGCACTCAAAAAAAAGAGATTCCCTACGTGACTCCCCCTAATTATTCATACAGAGAATGAGGAGCGACTATGTTTTGAGCGCATTTTATTTTGTTAAATGTTTGCACTTCATTCACCAAGTACCATGTGTTAGGCCCAGGAACTGAAATTAAGACAAAGCCTTGCTCCTGAAGAGCTCTACTGGAGGGTAAAACAGATGGAAAAAAGGGGTAAATGCTACCACAGATAATATACATTGAGTATAATGGGAAACTGAAGTGTACAGCCTCTGTAATCAACATGCAAAGGAACCAGTACACATAACTTGGAGACACAAACCCTTTACCTGAAAGTAGGTAACAGACGATATTTCACTGAATGATATTAAAGAGAATGTTTACTTTGCTTGAGTGTGTGAATGGTGGGATGTGTGTGTGTGTGAAGATTATTTTATACCTACACAGGTCGCTTTCTGAATTAACGGCTTTTTGTTATTCAGCTTTGTTGTATACCCGAGAAGGTACTGTACGGAGGGAATAACTATGCCTCAGGAGATGGGTAATCCCGGATTCCAGGTCGGGCTCCACCACTAACTAAATTAAATTACGTAACCTCTCTGAGCCTGTCTCCATCTATTAAACAGACATGATACCACCAAAGGGCTACTACAGGAAATAAGTTTAACGTAATTAAAATTTATTCCCACCCCCAGGTCTTTTCAGTTATTCCCTGGGAACACACAAAGCAATTAAAACATTTACAAAGCACTTACTATTGTGTAAGGCCTCATGGCAGGACACTGCAGGAGATAAGCAGATTATAGTTGCTGTCCTCATGGAGTTTACAATCTTGAGAAGTTAAGATAAACCCAGAAGAAAAATGTTTAAACTTAAGAGATCTAGTATCATTTTGTACATACTTATGTGGTCCCTTATCACTATAATGTCATCTCCCGGAAGATAAGAATTTACACCTAACACTACTCTTGGGACTTAGCATGGGAAGGCAGGAAGGCAGGAAGGCAGGAAGGCAGGCAGGAAGGCAGGAAGGCAGGAAGGCAGGAAGGCAGGAAGGCAGGAAGGCAGGAAGGCAGGAAGGCAGGAAGGAAGGAAGGAAGGAAGGAAGGAAGGATGGATAGATAGATAGATGAGAAGGGAAGGAGGAAGTAGTCCAATGAAATATACTGCATCATAAATTCTATTTAGTGTACCCTACTTCCAAAATACAGAAAGTTACTCAGGTACTTTGGCGGGGGCGGGGGGGGGTGGGACAACAAACAGAAGATAGGCAGAAGGAAGAAGCATGTTTTGAAAATACTTGTTTAAACTCATGCCTTAAAAGGAAGCTTTTTTCCCCCTTATAAATCATAAGGGAATTATAAATTCTTTTTTTAAGTATTATTTATTTATTTGAAAGAGAGAGCTAGAGAGAGAGAAGGAGCACACATACACTCGACCAGAGGGGAGAGGGTGGAGGGAGAGGGGGCAAGTCCTCAGGTAGACTCCCCGCTGAGCCGAAATGGGGCTTGATCTCACCACCTGGAGATCATGACCTCTGAGCTGAAACCGAGAGTCAGATGCTTAACCGAATGAGCCACCCAGGCGCCCCATAAATTCTTTTATAAATTATATCCCATCAAAAAAAAAAAATCCACACCTTCACGTTTTAATGATATAAGCTAATTCAAAACAAAAACACAGAATGAACCTAACATACAGCCAGCATGCTGCTCTACTTGAGGCGGGCAACCTACAACCCCCAGTCTTCTTTGTACACCTGCAAGCTAAGAATGGCTTTTACAGTTTTAAAGAGTTGTAAAACAACAACAAAGAAAACAAGACTACGTATGTGTCCTCAAATATTTACTATCTATCCCTCGACAGAGAGTTTGCCAACTCCTGCTCTACCCCATAACGGAATTTTGAATCTCTCACCAAATTTAATACTTCCGAGTTGACATTTATGGCAATTTATAGGATTTCTCTCTCTCCACTCCCCTGCCCACTCCCCTGCTCTCTTGCTAGCCACTTTCTTCACACACAAGTATTTACACAAATATTAATTACAATATACTGGGCTAGCACAAAAAAAAAACCCAGAGGCTGACCATGTTTTTTGTTTAATAACAAGTGTTCCAGCACAAGCATTTTCCCAACAATGAGTTTAAGTTCCACAATGGATTAGTAAATCGGGCCTATGTTGACCAGAACCCATGACTTATGCCAACTTCTCCATCTGCACATATTCAATATTGGGGGAGGGGAGGATACCAACAGTTCCCAGTGCTAAGTCAATAAATTCATTTATTAATGAATTATTAGTTATTAATAGGCTGGAATAACATTCACCTAGCTTCAATAACAAGGACAAAACAGAAAAGAGAGGGTGACTTAGAACCAAATTCAGTAAGCGTGTGGGACACTTGTGGATTTGACAGTAAGTTCCTTACCACTTACGTCATACCACATGAAGAAGGGTTACTGACACATTTAAGACTCTAACAATAAAAAAGTGAAAAAAAGACCATCTAGGGACACCTGGGTGGCACAGCGGTTAAGCGCCTGCCTTCGGCTCAGGGCGTGATCCCGGCGTTATGGGATCGAGCCCCACATCAGGCTCCTCCGCTATGAGCCTGCTTCTTCCTCTCCCACTCCCCCTGCTTGTGTTCCCTCTCTCGCTGGCTGTCTCTATCTCTGTCGAATAAATAAAAAATAAAATCTTAAAAAAAAAAAAAAAGACCATCTATGCAAGCACAGAAGAGACAGTTCAATCTAATACTTACAAAAGTACTCAAAATCTGGAGAGCAGTATGAACCTATCTGACGAATACATCAGAAAGAACAACTAAGTTTTCATTTCAGCATGACTAGTAATATATGATATGGGGCAAAGAAGAGTACTAAAAATTACCTTCCAGGACAAGCAACACAAAAATAAAACATTCCTCTCTCCCAACACCAGAAAGGAAAAGCTAGGCAGCTACTTTCCTTGAAACTATCAAAACCTGAAGAGGACTCAAAATGAATCCTCTTGATTCTTCCCAAATAATTAAACATTCTGCAGAAAAAATAAATCAATACACATACTTTAGGAAATAAAGGAATTAAAGAAGGATCTTATTTGAGCTACTTTACGGAGATTCAAAAGTTTGAGAAAAAGTTTATTTTTAAGGAAAAGTCTTTAGTCAATAGTTTTGATATACTGCATACACACAACTTACATGCGAAACTAAAAATAGAAATGTTTTCCATATTCCACCACAACCTTTCAGTCCCTCGCTATAAATCCCTAAAATGCAAACCTACAAACTTCAGATACTGAATACATTTGGTAATTTTTTTTTAAAGGTGTCAAAAAATTCAAAGTTTCCTTCACATGCCTAACTTTCTGTAATGGTTTTATTATAATTTCTAATAGTGAAATTAGTGCTACACCACCAATATAATATATAAATACTTGTATCGTTAATTACAGCACCAATTATTTAACATAAGAAACACCAGCCCTGAAAAAAGTGGCTCTGAAACCACTTGTATGCACTGCAGGAGTGTTAATTCACGCACCGGAGTTATTAAGCTTTTATATAGAACATTTATATTTGCTAAGTGTTTCATAATCATTTTTATTAGCTGTTTTACTCCAAAACAATCCGTGAAGAACTTACAGAAGAGGAACCTAGACCTAGAGAGGAACCAAAGAAAACCAATTGTACTCTGGAGGAAATAACACCATTCTTGCCAGATACGTCTAATTACTCTTCAAAAATAAGTCATTAGGTAATGAATGTGAAGAATATTAAGGAAACACTGCATTGAATTCACTGGAAATGCTTATTAAACACTTTTGAGTACTCTGGACTACTATGTTTCATTATTCAGTCACTATAAAGAAGTAAAATTCTCCCAAATGCCAAACTTAAGGGCCAAACATAATAAGCGGTATTTTTCACACTTGTTTTTAAAAAAGGTAATCAAAGCAGCTCATTGAACAAGCTTAAAGCCAGGTCCTGCAACAAGGAGTCAGCTCAGCCACGAAAAAAGGAGAACCCAGCTAAAAGCAGCTAGAGGAGGAAGTTCTGGAAGCAGTCAGAATCTGGAAAGAGTCTGAATGTGCTGCTCAGCACGCTCAGTTAATACATCTTTCCGAAGATAATGGTTCTAACCAGAACTTGTGGTTTAATCTCAGCACCAGCAATGGATCACATCCAATGTTTTGGAGAATAAAAACTTGCCCCAGCGCTAGATGTGGAGGAAAGTTCCTTCCTTCGCCCATTTAAACATCCCGGTTTATCTTGGTGTTACATCTTAATGAGAAAAAAACTCTGAGCTCGCCGAGAGCGCAGTTTGCCTGCGGAGTTGTCCTGACCCCAGGTCTCTCAATCAGAGCCCATAAACGTTAATTCCCGAGTCAGAGCTCGACTCCTCACCCAGCTAACAGCCCCAGCCGGTAAATTGCACACCCTTCTTCGCCCTCCCCCTCCCTCCTATCTCCTGGGGCCAATTTCGTGACCCACATCCCTAGACCCTGCAGAGCCCCAAACTCTGCACCCCCATTACACTTCCGCCCCGGTGGCTTCCCAGTCAACCTTCACCCCAGCCCCCACCCCATCTTTGTCTCGCTACCCCAAACACACCACCTGAACGTTCCCCACTCCCAACCGCAGCCCTTCCCCCACCGCCGACCCCCCCTTCCCGGTCTCTTC
>NC_048225.1:14841519-14931315 GCF_002007445.2 Ailuropoda melanoleuca | reverse complement strand
CCCGGCCGCCGCCGCCGCCGCCGCCGGCTGTCCGGGCGGAGGGAGGGGCGGCCGCGGGGAGGGGAGTGGGCGGCGACGGGAGCGCGGGTCCGCGCGGGCGCGCTCCTTCCGAGAGCGCGAGCCCGGGGGCGGGAGGAGCGCGCGGAGCTCGGGGAAGCCGGCGGCCTGGTCCGAACTGGGTAGCGACCGCTCCTGCGCCACCCCCTCCCGAGCCAGAGCTCCCGGAAAGCCGCGGCCAAGTTTCCGCGCCGCCTACCCCTCCCCTGCCCCCGGGGGCGGGCCCAGGCGGAACCTTTGCGCCTGTGCCCTCTGCTGGAGAAGCCGGGAAAGGAAGGGGGCGGGGTCTGGCATGGAGTCTGCGCACTAGACAGAAGCCGAGCCCTCCATGTTCCTTGTGGGCTGCAAGATTGGCGCTCTTTGAGTGGGTTATTGGGATGTTTAAATGAAGACAGGTAGCCGTGGAAAGAACCTTAACGTCAAGTCTTTTCCCCATACCTGACAGATGAGGAAATTGAGCCCAAAGTCATTTGCTTCTTAACATTGTGGGAGACAAACGGAAGTTCTTTCCCCACCCCTTGGTGTTTTGAACTCATTAAGTCGGCACCAAGGACAGGAATGTGACTGCTGCAGATTGTTCAAGCCTGATTACACCCCAGAAAGGCTTGAGACACTCAGGCCGCAAGCTCTTCTTCCAGGCCCTTTGACCTTCTGAAAACAAAACACTTCCCCCTTTTTTGGCTTCTGAACACTAGTTCCTTTTTCTGGGAATTGAGTATGTACTTAAGATTCCCCGGCTCAGCGCATTGGGCTCCACGCATTGCACCGCAGGTCAGCACCGCCAGCACCAGGCCTTGACCGCAGAAGCTGTAAGACAGCTGTGAGCTCTGGCCAGAGGAGTACTCGCTCCTCTCGTGGAACAGAAATGCAGTTCCCAGTCATTTCCACTTCTCTAAAAGTTCTGTTGGAAAAACTTTGAAAAAAGAGAACTTTCTTCCTAAAAAAGGAAGTGCCCTGCCCTAATTTGCTAATTCTGAGCCTCCTCTTTGGGAGCTTGCAGGCTCTAGTGTGTCTGTAAGTACTCAGTTCCCTCTTAGATCCCCCACCTGGGTCTCCCACAAAGCCCTTGACTGATAAAGGAATTGAGTTTATCGTGTGCTCCTGTCACAGGGGGAAAAAAAATCTCTGAACTCAAGGACCCATCAGTTGGACATCCATGCTTTGCAATTCAATCGCCTTTACCTAAGGTTGATTATGGAGTCAACATTATCATTTCCTATCAGTAGAATTTCCTTTAAACAGTTCCTACCTAGAAAGAGAAGAGATCTCCCAAGTGAAAAAAGTGGGCAAGGCTCTTAGATATATTGTCAAAACTTCCCATCTACCACCCTACTTGCAGGCCTTCCCTTTCTCTCCCCTGATCTATTTATTGAAACCTTTTCCTCACTGGTTTCCCGGCCACCTCCAATCCATTCTGCCACCAGACCAGTCTTCCTGAAGTATAGTTCTGATGGCATCAGAAAAAATAACGTCAAACACTGCTGATTGTCTCCTGGATGAAGTTAACAGTCATGATCTAATTCCAAACTACCTTGCAGCTTTATACTATTCCAATATGTGTATCTTATGCTGGGTGACTCACAAAGTCACAAAATACCACAATTCTTTCTTTTTCCATCACCATTGCTCAGAGCGTTCCCTCTGCCTAAAGTATGCTACTGAAGTCCAATCCATTCTTCAGAACTCAGCTCAAATATTTTCTTTCTCACCAGACATTCCAGCTAGAAATAACCTTTTCCTCCTCTAAGTTTCCATAACCATGTATTCTCACAGCTACCTCACATTAATTTATGTTAGCTGTCTCGTTGACTTTGGTCTTCCACAGTGTGGGTACACAGAGTGGGTACACAGTGTGGGTACACAGAGTATTTTTCCCCCTCATCATCAAATGCTAGATTTAATGGAGTACAGGTGAGAAATTAACCCTTGGGCCTGTATGGGTTCGCCTGGGTCATCTATACATCTCTGGCTTCATTTAAGGCTTCCAATTTGTATTATCTTCAGTACCACCTGGATAGAATGTAATGGTATAATTTGTACTTTGTTTCTGCTTGCAGAAGCCAAAGTTCTTGGGGCACCTGGGTGGCTCAGTCAGTTAAGCTTCCAACTCTCAATTTCAGCTCAGGTCATGCTCTCAGGGTCATGAGGTCGAGCCCTAAATCAGGCTTGCACTGGGTGTGGAGCCTGCTTAAGATTCTCTCTCTCTGACCCTCCCCCCCCAAGAAGAAAAAAAGCCATAATTTTTATTAAAGATTTAATTATTAGAGAGCATGCGCACGTGAGTGCAGGACACACACAAACCGGGGGAGGGGCAGAGAATCTCAAGCAGACTCTTCGCTGAATGCCGAGCCCAAGGGGGGTCTCTACCTCACAACCCCGAGATCAGGACCTGAGGCCGAAATCAAGAGTCAGATGCTTTACTGACTGTGCCCCTCAGGCTCCCTGTAAAAAAAAAAAAAAAAAAGGGGGCGCCTGGGTGGCACAGCGGTTAAGCGTCTGCCTTCGGCTCAGGGCGTGATCCCGATGTTATGGGATCGAGCCCCACATCAGGCTCCTCTGCTGAGAGCCTGCTTCTTCCTCTCCCACTCCCTCTGCTTGTGTTCCCTCTCTCGCTGGCTGTCTCTCTCTCTGTCAAATAAATANTTTCTGTCAAATAAATAAATAAAATCTTTAAAAAAAAAAAAAAAAAAGCAATATTTCTTTAAATATACAAATGACCTATCTCTCACGTTTGAGTAAAGCAGAAAGAGTGACAGTTCTATCTCTTCAAAACTCCCAGACAGGATCTTATTCAAAGGAAGACAGAGTTCTGCTGAGATGATCTTTCCTATTTTCACTTCTAAACTGAAGTTAATGAAAAAAGAAGGAAAGATTGACCTTTTTTTTCCCCACAATTTTTACTTGGCTTGTTTTCAAAGTATACTAAAGATGGGATTGGATTGTTGATCACAATGTCATTCGCATTCTTGGCTTATCCTAGAGCGGGCTCAGTTTGTATCATCACATCATGTGACATGGGGCAATTTTCTTACTCCGTTTCACCTTCACCCAAACCACATCCTCATTCTGCACCTGAAGGTCGGTTGACTGAACATATTTGAAGAGTAAATGCTCCTCTGAGGCCTGATATGTTGTTTGTAGTCTGTAAACCCTGTGCTCAAATGTCATCCCATGCATCAGCATAACGAAGAAACTAATCGTTCCCTGGAAAATGACCCCAAACAGGCTTCTAGATGAGGAGAAGGACTGGGGCAGGGATCTCTACTGCATTCCTATCCAGGGGGGAAGGGTTCTGGCAGAGGGGGGTGGGGGGAGCATAAATGAAACACACGCTTTAAGATGAGAAGAAAAGTATTCTCCGGATTTGGGAGTTGTGCACAAAGTTATCTGACCCTTGGGGTACAGGAACTATTAGGCAAGCCTGGTTCTTCTCTTCACTCTGTAAAATGTCTGAAGGGCCAGAGAACTACCCTGCAGCCACCAAGGTGACAAACGTAAGTCAGTCCCCACCTGAATCTCTGTGCACCCCCCCAGAGGAAGAATTTTTAAATCCCAGATCTCAAAGCTATTTCTTCAGATCTGCTCCTGACGACAGGCAATTGACCAAAAATGTTGAGGGGGACAGAGATAGAAATATCTGAAGAGTCTGTAGGCTCCTCCATCCACGAGGGGAAAATCCCTGACCTTTTTTTGCTGTTTTCGTTCTAGCCGGTAGGGTGCCCTGAGATCCAGGTGGCAGACAGATGACAAGGCTCCAGAAGAGCCCAGGGCTGAAAGAAGGGTAGGGACAAGGACAACTCACCCACCATATACTCTACTCCCTTCCCCCAAATTCGTTTTTCCAACCACTCATGACACCAGCAAGATGCTAGGAAGTATCCCCAAGAGGGAGGCACCACCCCCCCACACACTCCCACCCCAAAATGGACCAAGAATTTAAGTAGAAAAATTTAGGAGATAACAGAGGTCACGCAAGTCCACTAGAGGGAGCCCCGACCAACTCAATACTGGGGGAGCCTAGAAAAGTCATTTCTCAGCACCTGACTGAAAATCAGCCACTTTAAGGAATAGTGAGGCAATAAATTAAGTCCCCACAAGGGAAGATAGCCCTGTGAATACCCAGTTAAAATCCAGGCCTTTCAGGATTTACAAAACCAAAGACTTAAAGGCCAGAAAACTGAGGTTGAGCAAAATTAAGTGGCTTGCCCAAGTTTACATAACTGGAGGGGCGACTAGAACTCATGGCTCTTGTCTCTAACCAATATCCTTTCTTCTACATTTGCCTTCTATGTCAGCACCCTGGAGTCGGTGGGTCTACCTCTCCTGTGTCTCTTTCTCTGAAGCGAGAAACTCAGCTGCCTTCCCCTGCACTTCTTTCCCTCATACACTATAGAATGCCTTCCCGAAGCCTAGTAATGTCATATGCTCGCTCGTGAGCCCTAGGCATGTAAATCGCCTAACATGGCTACTGTCAGCCCTTTTCCTCTGTCTCAGCACAACAGCATCATATCAGATGTATAAATCTGTAATTTGTAAGTCTCCAGACTTCAGGCACTACTACATGGAAATGAAGCATAGCTAACCAGCTCCAAAGCCCTTTCTCCTCAAACTACATTTAGGATTTAGGGATAAGGAGAGAAGTGACCCTCAGGGATCTTGCTATTTTAAGCTTTGTACTTGGCACATTCCACCTGTCTATGAGCTCCATGTTTCCCAGTTACCTGGACAACATTCGGTCTCCAGAAACCCAACCGTGCAGTTTTCAGTCCTGCCCTCGAAGGAAATTTGTCACCCTGGATTGGCTCCCAGAACCCAGGCTCCTCCTCCGGCTCCCAGCTGGTTGGGCCTTTTCTCTGCCCCTCCCCATGAGTGGGTCACCCCACAGGGAGACACAACAGAGACCAGAGAGGATCCTAGGTAGGAAGAGGCAGGGTAAGGATGAGGGGAAGAGGGAAGGGACAAGTACTGAGATTTATTTTCTCTGAAAGAGGTTTGAGAGGAATGATTTCTGCCCATAGAACCTGACTAGTAGAAAGAAACAGCTCCACCCTCCCCACACCCTAGCCTTGCCTAAGGTTCCCAGGAGACCCAGAATGGAAGCTTCCAGAAAGTATAAGAGATAGACTTGGAGACTAACTCTCCTGGGACTCCTGCTTCAGTCTAGAGGTCAGGAAAGAGCCCCATGTCCAGGCTTAAATATGAGTCCTCTCCCTCCTAGGACAGCAAGGAGATGCCACCCAAGACCAAAGAAAAAGGGAGGAAAACTGGGGCCCAGAAGAAGAAAGAGAAGGCAGGTGCTGGTGAGTCGGGGCGGCTGGAGGTGAGTGCCTCCTGCTTCTCCATACTCTGGCTTGGAGACCAAGCAGAGGTGCTCCAGAGAGAAGGTAGCCCTCTGCATGACAAGATGGAGCTTTCATGACCCTCCCCCTACATGTCTTCCCCCACCCCCCGCCAGGTTCCATGGAGCTGGGAAACTGGGGAAATCAGTGTGCACCCCCTCTGTGGCACCCTCTGGCTCTGTGCCTTCCTTAATATATTCATCACCCATACTCCGAGTACCTGCTCTGTGCTGGGCCGCCAGGACACAGGGGTGAACTCGGTAGACTCTGCCATCAAAAATCCCTTCTTTAGAGGCCCTCAGAGCTGCAGGAAGATAGTCCAGGGTATGGAATGAGGATGGGGAGACATGAGGAAGGCTGAGATCATGGTAAGCTGAGGCTTTGCCAACTTGCCAGAGCAGATGTGGAGGCCAAGTCCGCACACAGGTGGGCAGTGCTGGAGAAGGAGCTGCTCCAAGACCACTTGGGTAAGAAGGGTGGAAGCTCTGGGATAACAGAGGTGGGGCAATGGGGCATTTTGCATCCTGGAGGCTTGGACAGTTGGAGGTGTGGCAGGAGGCTGAGCTGACCTCTCCCCCGTCCTCTGGTGGAGAAAGAATTGGCATTGTGAGGAAGGGGTAGGCAGTGAGGGTGGGTGAGGATATCTGTTATTTATAAGCAGAACATGGAGTTTTTCCTTCCATGCAAAGAAAAGCTCATGGGATTCTAGGGGAAAAACCAACCAACCAACCCAGAGAATGAGAGGTTGGGAATCTGTCACCAGGTTCCCAGAGGTGGGCAGAGTCTATCCAGCCCACGGGGCCTGATTCAGTGGGATCCCAGTTGTGAGGACTGCTCTGGGACTTTTCACAGCTCTGCGGAGGGATGAAGCCCGCCGGGCCAAAGCTTCTGCAGAGCAGCTAAAGCGGAGGCTGCAAGTGCTGGAGGCTGAGCTGGAGGAGGCCCGAAGTGAGGGCGAGGCCGTCTATGCAGGTGTGTGGTTGGTTGGACAGATGCGCAGGAGACAGGGGCCTGGAAGAGGACAACCAAGAGGGCCAGAGGACGCAAGGAAGGCAACTGAGGACTTCTATCTGCCAAGCCTAGCCTCAACCTTCCCGCCAGCTTGGCATGAATCAGGCAGGGGCATGAAGGATCCAAAGGAAGGCCTCTGGGATCCCGGGCAGGAACCTTCCAGGATGCCCGATGCCATGTGCTTTGTGGATTACAAAAAGCATCTCCTGTAATGTGGATTACAAAAAATTCCATGGCCTTTGTCTCATTTGTGCCATGGGAGTGAGTGGGGAGAAGGGCTAGAATCCAGGTCTGGAGCTGGAAAGGGGAAGGGGTGTGGTTTCCTAGCTCTTCCCCAGGTGTTCAGGCTCTTCCAGCTTCTGGGAATCACGAGAACCGAGGAGGCTGTTATGCTCCTGTCCCACTGGGCCAAGCAGGCCCTTCCCCACCCACAACTTCCCTTCCTTTCTCCACTGCTCCATCCACACCCGGGTCCCTGGTCACCCTCTGCCCCCACCACAGAGATGAGTCGTCAGTGCCGAGCCCTGCAGAAGGAAATGGAGACCCGCAGCAGGCAGCTGGAGGAAGAAGTGACGGGCCTTCGGGAGCAGCTGGGTAGGCTTCCCCACCCCCGAAGCCCTTTCTCTCCAAGGGGCACTGACAAGGTCCAGCCTGCAGGGGTGGACGGAAGATGGTCCTTCCCTAGGCTCTTGGACCAGTTTCCCCACTGACTCTCCCACCATAGAGGATTGGAGCAGAGGGTTCAAGATGGTAAAAATCTCTACATTGTAACCAAAGCAGACCTGAGTCTCTCACCCCAACTCCCTCTCACGATGGTCTCTCCAAATCCGGATCTTTCTCCCCACCCCTGCCATGTCTGTCATGAGCAAAATATATTCCCTCCTGGCTGATTTTTACAATGAAACTAAGGAAAGTTATTTATTTACTTTCATGTCTTCAATGCCGAGTGCATGCCAAGTCCGACATAATTATTGCTAAATAAAGGAATGAACCTTCCAGATAAGCAAAAATGTGAAGAACAGGAAGTTTTTCCTTTCTCTCTTGGCTACAGGATAGAGTTGAACTATCTTAGCATGGCACATAAGATCTTTCACAATTGTGGTCTCAAAGTTTTCTTAACCTAAAATAGCCTCAGTTTCTTTCTTTCTTTTTTTTTTTTTAGTAGGTGCCACACCCAGCGTGGGGCTCCAAATCATGACCCTGAGATTGAGAGTCGCAGGCTCTACCAACCAAGTCAGCCCGGTGCCCCTAAAATAGCCTCAGTTTAGCTACAGATACCCAAGAGTTGCTTATCTGTCATGCAGACCCTGAATTCCTTTCTTAATCCTTGCCTTATCTCAAATTTAAATTCAATCAGCATTTATGGAGCCCCTCCTGTATATAGTAGGTATTCCCATACATTTTCACATTTAACTCACAGTCAGCCTGTAGGGTTTGTATCAATCTGTCTTTAAAGATGAAGAAACTGAGTCTCAGAGAGAGGCATGCCCAAGGTTACACAGGTAGTAAGTGACAACCAGACTTTGGACCCACATCCCTTGTCCCAAGCCCATTCCTCTTTCTGTGGTACCTTAATGGTATACGTCTGCTCTTTATATGGACTGTGGGAAAATGGATGACCCTGGGGGTAGGGGGCAGAGTCTGGAATGATCCCATTCAAGGTCTGCTTTTCAGGTGCCTTTGGAGACTCTGTTCACAGGTAGAGCGTCACTCTGCAGTCCCCTTCATCCTTCTGTCCTGCCCCACAGAGACGTGCCAGAGGGAGGCTGAGACTGCACGGCGAGAGGCTGAGCAGGCCCTCGGAGAGCGGGACCAGACTCTGGCTCAGCTCCGGGCCCACGTGGCAGACATGGAGGCCAAGTATGAGGAAATCTTACATGTAAGCACCACCATTGGAAGCCCAACAACCCCAGCACCAGGCACTCCCCCATCCCCCCAGACCCCAACCAGTTCACGCTATCGTTGTCATCAGTGATAGATCAGGGGGAAGGAGAAGCAGCATGTCCACAGGGAGCCCTGCTCTGTGTTGAGGGCAGACAGCCAGGGGGATACAACCATGCCTACTTAGTAAGAGTAAGAACTTGAAAAAGACACTGGTGAGGAAAGCTTACAGACCGACCTGGGGCACCCCTCACTCTACCCTCTCCCTTCCTGGGGCCTGAAGCTTGGTGTCTGCAGGGCAGCCTGGACCGACTCTTGGCCAAGCTGAGAGCCGTCAAGCCTCAGTGGGACGGGGCTATGCTGAGACTTCACGCCAAGTACAAGGAGCAGCTCTGCCAGTTTGGACTCAACCCCCTGGATCTTTGAAGCTGTAAGCTGCTAGTCTCTGGGGCTCTCAGAGGCCCCAGCAATAAAGCTGTCTTGATGTAGAACTCAACAGAACTATGGTCTGTGGCTTTTGGGCAGATATGAGTGTCTCTCTGGGGGCACATTGGTTCTGGGCTGACCCATTACCCTGAAGACTGAAGGAGAGGAATTTGACAAACTCTCAACTCCTCTCTTAGAGAAACTGGGCCCCATGCCTTGAGTCTGGGGCCGTTTTGGTCCCTTCAAATCACCATCCCCTACACCCACCCAGCCAACACAGGCAGCCAGATTTGTGGGGGCAAGGCCATTTCTATAATAGACCAACAGTGACCAGGCACCAACCCCCACAATCCTAATGTGCCTACAGAGGGAAGGTGTAACTGGTCTCCAAATTCGTGCAATATATGCAAGAGTCCAGGAGTCGTGTCCAGGGTAAGTTCTATCTGGAACAATCCTAGCCAGCCCCATAGCTCACCTATAAAGGGAAAACTCTGTGTTCCTCCTCTATTTTATGACAACACTCCCAATACTATTTCACTTCCGGCCATGTGTGTGTGTGTGCGTGTGTGTGTGTGTGTGTGTGTGTGTGTGGTGCGGGGGGAGGGGGATGGTTCGCCCACCAAGCAATTCTCTAACAGCTCTGGGGACACCAGCTGGGTATCTTACAATTTAACTCAATTCTGGCACTCCTGATATGAAGAGAGCATCTGATCCATAGGCCATGGGCTCAGTCCCACAGGACTGTCCGCACTTCATGGGGCGCCTGGGTGGCTCAGTCATTAAGCGTCTGCCTTCAGCTCAGGGCGTGATCCCAGAGTCCCGGGATCGAGCCCCACATCAGGCTCCTCCGCTGGGAGCCTGCTTCTTCCTCTCCCACTCCCCCCTGCCTGTGTTCCCTCTCTCGCTGTCTCTCTCTCTGTCAAATAAATAAATAAAATCTTTTAAAAAAATAATAAAAAGGACTGTCCACACTTCAAACACCAGTGTCAAATCCAGCTTGTTACCTATGCTTCTGACCCACTGGCCGAAAAACAAAGGTTCCCACGACCCCCTCCTTGGGTTCCCTCATTTGCTAGAGTGGCTCACGGCACTCAGAAAAACACTTTACTTGCTAGTTTACCAGTTTATTATGAAGGACACAACTCAGGAAGAGCCAGGTGGCAAGTATCCCAAGGGCAAGGCACCAGCATGGAAACTCCATGCCCTTTTGGGGGGGGGGTGCCACCCTCCCAGCACCTCCACGTGATTGGCAACCCGGAAGCTCTCGGAACTCCATCCTTTTGTTTTTTTATGGAGGCTTCACTATGGAGGCATGATCAACGACACCATTGGTCCCTGGTGATTAATTCAACCTCCAGCACCTCTCTCCTCCCAGGAGGTCCAGCATGGGGGTGGGGTGGGGCTGAAAGTTCCAACCCTCTAATCACACGGTTGGTTCCCTTGCCTAACAGTCCCCCGTCCTTAGGTGCTTTCCAAAAGTCACTTCCTTAACAAAGTTAGGTGTGGTTGAAAGGGGCTTGTTATGAATAAAAGAAGACATCTTTATCACCCCTGCTACTTAGGAAATTCCAAGGGTTTTAGGAGCTCGGTGCCGGGAAAGGGTATAATTTATTATAAATCACAAAATCACACCACTCATCCATGGGAACACAACTCCCAAAGCTCCTCTAGGACTTCCTCTGGAACCAGAGGGCAGACCTCCCCCTAGTGGGCCTGCCTAAGGCCTCTGGCCACACCTTCTTTTGGGAGGTGGGCCCAAGGGAAGGGAGGGAGACCTGTGATTGGAAGTGTCCAGAATCCTAGAGCTGTCCCTTCTGGCTTAAAGAGAGCTTCTCAGCTCCTACCATTGCAAGCAGGACCGTGAAGACAGGAAGGCCACTGGGCAAATCAGTGCCAAGCAGGAGAGAATTACAGCAGCTCTGATGCTGGAGCCCAGTCCTAAGCAGAGAGAGAAGAGAGAAGGTCATTCAAGGACGAGAAGAGTTTCTTTTCCCTGCCCCGACTTGTACTGCAACGCCCAGTAATAGCCACTAGCTCCATGGGGCCTTCTGTCCCCACCTACCATGGCCTAACAACTCAACCCGCATGCCCCACACTGCTTCACTCTGTAGCTCTCCTCTCAGACGCCCTCTATCCTTCTCTGGCTGCTCACCGTCCATCTGTCTCTTCTTCCTTACCTCTGCACACCCGGGGGGACTGCAGGCTTCCAAGCCCTGGCAAGACCTCGCTGCCAGCTTCAGGTGGAGGGGTGGCTCAGCCTCGGCCAGCTGCTGAAGCTTTTCCAGGTCATTCTCTCCACCCACAGGATACCCGTTCACCTCCAGAACCACATCTCCCATCTGCAGCCCTGCTCGGGCAGCTGAGCCTCCTAGGGTTACCTGGTGGCAAGGAGAGGGGTGACAGAACATGGGATACCATGGAAAAGTTGCTGGATATTCTAAGACCTTGGGAGGGAAGCAGAGGAAGGCTCATCAGGAGACAAACGATTAGAAAGATCCAAGGTTCATGGGGCATAAGTCACCTGGGAGATGAAGATGCGAGGCTCGCCGGCCACACAGCTAAGTCGGAAGCCATAGCCACCACCAGGCCCAGGGTATAGGGAGCACTGGCGGGAGCCACCTGGGTCAAGAGGCATGGCTGTGTCTTCAACTGGTAGGTCCTTGGTTTCAACCAGAGAGGCCGAGCAGGTTTCCTGGGGAGAGGCAGGAGCCTCTGTGCTCTCCAAGAAGAGAAGCGGGGACAAGCGAACCTGGAAGGAGGCAGACAGAACAGACCTGTAGCATCTCCCTCCACCTGAGCCCTGCTCTATTCCTGCCCGCACTCCAGCCCCCGCCCCTCCGCTCGCACCATTCTGAAGAAGCGATCAGTCTTAGGGTCGACAACAATGAGGGAGACACAGGAGCCCTGCGCCCGGATCCTGGACACCGTCTCCTCATGGCCCAGCCCCTCCACACTCTCCCCAGCCACAGCCACCAGCCGGTCCCCAGCCTGCATCCCGGCTTTCTCAGCTGGCAGTCCTGGGTCCACCTCCCAGAGGAACTGTCCTGGGACACAAACATCCTCATCGCTCCTCCCCCAGCTAACCCAGCGCCAGCCCGGGCCACTGCGGGCAAGTGGCGGGTCTGACCCAAGGGTGACGCTGGAAGAGGCTCAGGGCCTGGGGTCTTCTGTGCACATGTGTGCCCACCCCCAAGACACACCATCCCTCCCCGTCTCTGGGACTCCCACTCACCGGGGCGACCATCAAGACCTTTCTCCTCACGAAGCAGGAACCCAAAGCCCTGGGGCCCTTTCTTTAGGTGCAGACAGCGGGGCTTGGTGGGCAGTGCCCAGCCCTCGGCCAGGGGCGCAGCCAGGGGCATTCCCAGCTGGCGACACTGGGCCTCCACCTCTGGCCCTGCCACCAGCAGGGTCACTTGCTCTCCACTCTGCCAAAGCTGTGGGAACCCAGCGGGGCATCAGCATCAAGCACCTGGGTAGGGAGGACAGAGCCCCAGGAAGGAGGCAGGAAGGGTGGGGGAGAGCAGAACCTAGGGCCAACTATAAAGGGAAGGATGGCAGGAGGTAGGTACAAGGTCAAATTCGGAGATGAGGCATGTGGGGAAGGAACTGGCTGCCTGAGGCAAGGTCCCGGGGCCCAGGTGGGTGCGGGAGTGGGGAAACGGACAGCCATACCTTCTTGCTGAGTTGGTTGTAAGTGAACTTCTCCACGCAGACCCCGTTCACTTCTAGCAGCCGGGCCCCAGGGGGCACCCCTGCCCGCTCGGCTGCTCCTCCCGTACTCAGCACCAGCCAGAAAGGACCCTGATGGCCTGGAAGCCCAAAAAAAGCAAGTTTCAGTCTGCTGGCTGCCCAGAACAGGGCTGAGGTGCCCCTGTGGACCTCCCTCCCGGGCCTCTAAGCTCACTGTAGGTGACACTGAAGCCAAAGCCACCCTCGTCTCTCACGACGTGGCAGAGTCGGGGCCGGACCCCTGGGCCGAGAGGACAGAGGTGGGCCCTGTTGCCCCGCTGAGCTCGAGCCACGTCATGCGCGTGCTGTGCCAGAACCGTCAGCAGCACCCGAGGACCGCTGGCCCGGATGCGGCGAACCACCTACACAGAGCGCACAAGGGGTGAGGTCGGGGCCAGCCCCTCTTGCCCACTCCCCCTCCCTGCAACCTGCACGTTCCACCCGGGAGACAGCTCTCTACATGCCTTCACCCAACCACTCCCACCTGGACAGCCCTAGATCCTGGGAGGTGCAGGAGGTCGAGGCTTGGGTACTGCCCTGTATGTCCAGGGAGGGGACCACCCGGCTTCTCCCTCCCTGAGGCGCTGCAGAGCATCCCTCCATTCCACAGGGAGTCACCCAGCCCAGCCTCACCGCAGCATAGCCTTCACATTCCACCACATGGTCGTTCACCCCCAGGATTCGGTCCCCTTCCCGAAGACCCTGGGACTGAGCAGAGGTGCCTGGCTCCACCCTGCACACCACAGGCCCAGGGCTGCCCAGCTCCTGCTGCAGGTGGAAGCCAAATCCCCTGCCTTCCTCCTTGCTCAGCAGACAGAAACGAGGCCGCGGCAGGCTCCAGAGATCTAGATAGGGAGGTGGGCAACAGAAGAGGGGGAGGGGACATGGCCCAAGTACAAGTCACCTCAGCCTGGCCGACCCTGCCCTTGGGCTAGGACACCGGGCAGGCTTCTACCCAGTCAGGTGTTGGGCGGTGAGGCCACATACCATGTGGGCAGAGTGGCAGGGACAAAAGAAAACAGCCAACCCCCTCCTACCTCCACATAGTTAGTCCCCACCAAGGCTGTTATCAGAGGGAGGCAGAGTGTAGTGGTTACCAAGGAGATGGGAGGCCATGAGGAGCTGTGTCATCTCTGGGGAAAGGGAACGGTTGCCCAGGGCAAGGGGGTTACCAGAGGGGTCGTAGTCTTCAGCCAGAGAGAGGACAGGATTATCAATGCCCCACTTTGGGTTAAACTCAAACTTCCTGCAAGGAGGCGAGGGATGCAGGTAGGAGCGAGCCGACACCTGGACTCTGGTCCTGGCCTCTACTTGAGGTGCAAATGGCAGCTAAAGAGCCTCCCCATGTTGGATTCCCTCCACCCCTTGCCCCAACCCTTCCCAGCAGGGCACTTACCAAGCTAACTCCCTTAATGAGGCTGTGTCCCGAAGACCTGCTGTGCGAAGAAGAGATGAGGGGAGGAGGGGCGCGTTCCCTCACTACCCCAACTCCTCTTCCACTGTCATTAACTAAAAGGACTTAGGGGAACCCCCACACTCAGGACTTGCCCCCTCCATTCTGCTCCAAAAGGACCTTCTCCCTTCGTCTCTCTTCCCTTCTCCTCCTAGTCCCTGGCACAGAAATCTGAGCGTATCAGGACAGGGCGTGGACCAGGAAGACAGACCTAGCCACTCACCTCTTCTCTCCTAACTTGGGTCTATTTGCCTCAGGGCTCCAAGCCTCAACATCAAGTTCACCCTGGTCCCCAAAGCCTCCACCTCCCAGTCTGCCCTCTCCCTGCCCTAGAGCTCCCACCCGAAGATTTCTCCTGGCCTCCTACCTGTAGCTGCCTCCATAGTTGGACCAGCGACCCGGTGCTCAGGGCAGGGACAAGGTTCATCAAAACCAGCTGACCCTCCCACCTACCCCGCCACGGCCCGCCTCCTTAAAGACACTGCCTTAGAAGCAGTGGGGTAATGGTTAACGGGAGGACAGTCTTATCCTCTGGGGAAGTCTGCGCATTCCTCCTGCCCCCATTCCAGGGCCCCAGACTTCCTCCAGAGACTCAGCTGCTGTCCCGGCTTCTGCTCTGGGCAGACAAAGGCGGATCACTTCTGGTCACTGTAATTCCGAGCCTGGGATAAGTATGTTGGCAAAGGTGACAGGAGTCGACGGCCCAGCATGGCCTCCCTCCCGCCCGCAGGATCTTGTTCATGCCCCCACCCCTCGGCCCTCACTGCCTCTGAACCTAGCGCCCAAGAACCACCTGCGACAGAAAGTGGTCAGTAGTTTACCAGAATGACCAAAAACAGTACCCTTTCTTGAAAGCACCAGGCAAGGAGCAGGCCACAGGAGGTGGAAGACACAGCTTTTTAATGGAAGCAAGGCAGTGCACATGGCCCTCGGAGCCACCACCGAGCACACGTACGGTGGTGAGGAAGGGGACGTGAGGCGCGGGAGAAGGCACCAGCGTGAGAGGAAAGTGGCTGCGGGCATCCGCAGCGTCCTCTGATAAGCAGCAGGGCAGAAGGGGCAGGCCCTCCAGCACGGGGGACAGCCGCACCTTTGGCAAAGGCATCTTAAGAAGTGCGCCCCCTGGTGGCTCAATCAGAGGCTCCCGAGAGGAGAGAGGCAAGGTCGGTGGTGCCACAGGGCAACCGGCGGCCAAAATGCCACGTGAGGGACTCTTTCTCAGTCCTCCTCGCGGAATGGGGAGGAGGCCTGTTCCATGACCCTGGAAATTCCAGACTTGGGAGCCACAGATGGACATGGGACACCTATGTGCACATCCTTTTACCTCCTGCCCCAAAGGGATCTTTCTGGAAGTAGTAGTGCAAAGCAGGAGACCACAAGGGGAAGGATCTTGGAGCCAGGGGTCATGAGCTAGGTGACTGCTGCCCCAGCTTCAGCTTCCCGGGCCTCCCAGCTGCTCCAGGAGGGTCCTGACCTCACCCTCCACTCGCAGCAGCTGGGCCTTGCGCCACGGGTTAAGGGTGGCCCCTCGGCTGTCTTCCAGATCACGAAGCAGAAGGTCAAGGTGGCACCGGACACGGCCCCAATCCCAGCTGTTGAGGTTCCGCTGAACTTCACTAAGGATCACCGACCAGTACTCCGACACGGCTGTCCCCTCTGTCAGCGACACCACGACCCGAGCACCCCCTTTAGCAGTGCCCCCCAAGTCCCGCAGGGCCTGGCGCCCCTCTGAGCTCAGCTCATTGAAGTAGAGGCTAGAAGGGAAGAGAAGAGAAGATGCACTCCGCTGAGCCCTAAGACAGAGGGCAGAGGGTGCTGGATGGAGAGGGGAATTCTCATAACTCATCCCCTGGCTACGGAATGTGATGGGGCAAGTGTCTGCAGTGAGCCAGAGACAGAGGGTGGGGGTCGACAGGAGGCAGGGAGGCCCCCTGAATTCAGCAGGACCAGGGACAGGAAGAACACCACCAGGACCCTAACAGAAAAGGTAGTAGGGGACCAGGACAGGGTAAGGGCCAATCACAGAAGGATGGGTTGGTTCAGCAGCGGGTCCACGAAGATCCCTGAGAAGGCAGGGATAGAGGACAGGCCCTACAGTAGGAAAAACACAGTGGAGACAGGGAGGGAGAGCCGAAGGGCTGGGAAGAGCTTCCGGCCGGGGTGGGGCGATGGGCCCAGGGACCAGACTTACTGCAGCAGCTCCAAGGAAGGGTGGTCCCTGGCAGCTTGGGCCAGGGCCAGGGCCGCCGTGTCTCCAGCACCATTGTAGGCCACATTCAGCTCCTGTAGCTGTCGATTACGGTCCAGCTGGGCAGCCAGCAGCTGCAGGCCCTCGTCCCCGAGGCCCGTGTGCAACAGGGACAGATGTGTCAGTGAGTTGTTCCCCGCCAGCCCCTCCACCAGCAGGGCCACACCAGCCGCCGTCAGCGGGTTGTTGGACAGCCTACAGTCACAAGCACCCCGAAGTTATGAGGGCCTATGGGAGATGCCCCTGCAGTAGGCATCGGGGTTTGGATCCAAAGGACACAGAGCCTGGGGTGGAGGCGAGCTGGGACACAAAGAAATGCAGCCCAGGAGAAGAGAAGGAAGAAGCAGGGTGTGTGGCGCACTGCAGGGGAGGGAGAGCAGGGTGGGAGCCGGCTTCTCCTCCTCCCTTGACTCCCCTCTCTTCACCGTTACTATTTCTCCTCTTCCTCCTTTTCTCACCCTCCCCCCTACCCCCCAGACGTCCCTGCCCCAGGGCCCTCCCGCTCCTCCAGCCAGGCTTCTGGGCTCCTAGTAAATCAGTCAGCACTCTGGAAGCATCTACTGAGCGCCCAGCATTAGGGTCATCCTTGCGAGGTGACAGGGAACATTCTGGGAGGGCATCAGTGGCACTGTTGCCAGGCAACCGGCCTGGGTATTATTCCCCCCCACCCACACTGGTTTTAGCCACTTGAGAGGTTTTCCGAGCACCTGAGCACCTATTCTGGTAGCATCGTTCGTCTACCCTGCTGCTTGTACTGGACCTGGGGAGGGGGCAGGCCGGGGTCTAGGCTCCCACCCCCTTTACCATAGCATGGGTGGGCCAGCACCAGGTGTGGGCTCCCCCTTGACCTCAGCCGGCCACCAGGCCAGAACCTCCCTGCAGCCCCCCTCCCGAAACACTCACCGCAGGGTGGTCATTTGGCATTGGTCATGCAGCAGCAGGTCCCGGAGGACCCCGCAGGCTTCAGGGCCCAGGCTGTTGAGTTGCAAGCTGGAACAGCAGGTGGCCGGAAGGGAGGGGAGAAGCAAGGAAGGAGCTCAGCATGGAGCCTGCCCACCCACCATGCCCTCCCTCCCATTGCTCATCACCTCCACACATACCAGACTTCGTCCCAGCCCTTGCTCCTTCCTCCCCACCTTTGGTCTCCCTAGCACCTTCTCCTCCCGCCCCTTCACCCTTCATGGCCGTGCCCGAAGACGGGTCCTCACCCCAGCTTGCGGGCACGCAGGAAGACAGGCATGAGTGTGTGCAGCCCGGCAGGGTCCAGCTGACAGGAGGCCAAGTTCACCTCGTCCAGGGCACACCCTCCGCCGCCCAGCACGGCCGCCACCACCGCGCACTTCAGGGGCGTCATGCGAACACCCGCCAGGTTGAGCTGGCGCAGGGAGCTGAGCACCTCGGCGGAGAAGCGCTGATTCTGGAACTCGTAGTGGAAGAAGAGGTGGTCGAGGAGCTCGGACGGGGGCAGCACCTGCCGGCCCAGCTTGCCCAGCTTCTTCCTGATGGCCTGGGCATTCTCCAGGGCATCCAGGGTCTTGATGGGACAGCCGAGCTGAGCCAGCACGGCCCGGTTGTGCGCAGAGAGAAGCCCCGCCATGAACATGGGGAAGAGCTCAAAGACCTCATCCTCGGGAGGCTCGTCCGGGTGCCGCCGCGGGCCCTCCACGCCCAGGATACTGGCACCCATCTGGTCCAGGACGTCGTCGTTGTAGTAATCCTCCTCTCGGAACATCTCCAGCACCATGGCCTGGGCCACCGCCTCGCGGCTCTTACCCACCATGCGCCCAAACACTCGGGGCACCACCTGGGAGAGCGCGCAGGGAAGGGGCTGCAGCCTCGTGCGCCCGCTCAGCCCTCTCCCTGCCCGCTCTGGCCTCTATCAAACCCGCAGCATCGTTTGATCATACTACTGCCCCCCTGCAGCACCTGCCAGGGCTCCCCGCTGCCCATGTGGAATAGAAACCATGTCATGATTTGGCCCCAATTTGACCTTTCCAGACTCAGCCATCGAAACACTTGTGTCATACACTCGGGCCCTTAGGAGATTCTTTTTCCCAAACACTCCCTACATTTGCAAGCCCAGTGGTGGGAAGGAATTAGCATCCGCTTTGCATTTTGTTTGGTACTGGGCTAGGGGGGCTAGGTACTGCCAAGACAACCCCAACCTCCACACCACCATGGTCATCCCAGCAACAAGGACTGACATCGCTCCTGTTCCTTCAAGGCCCTGCAGGATCTGGCCCCTGCCTGCCACGCTGCCTCCATCTACAGAGCTCTCACACGCACGCACTCTGCTTCTGTGCTTTAGACTTTTCTCATTATTAGGATTTTCTGACAGTACCACAGTTCTCTTCCTTTAAAGCTGTACTCTCTTCCTGGGGTGCCACCCCTCCCAATTCTCCAGGCTAATCAGTCCTCCAGGGATCAGATTAAATGCCCTTCCTGCAGAGAGGTTTTCCCTATCCTCCCCGCCCAAACCAGCTCCCCCACATACACACTTTCACAGCACCTGGACCTTTGCTTTCCAGGCACTTACCACAATTTGAGATTACGTGGTTATGGTGACCTGTTTGTGTTCCTACCGGAGGACCAGAAAGGGCAGAAACTGGGGTTCTGTTCATTGTTTCTTCCTCAGAATTTAACACAGTGCCTGGCACACAGCAGGGGCTCAAATATTTGCTGGAGAAATCAGTGTTTGGGCGGTTTGGGACCTGGGCTCCCGGCCTCACACTGGGGCTGCAAGGCAAGAAGGGGCCCAGACCTCTGGCAAGGAGCTACGAGGCTAATCTGTGGCACCTTCTCTAATGACTGGTTTTGTTGTTTTTCACTTTTTATAGGTGAGGTTCCTGCCATGGAGTTTCAAGTGCTTCTCTCTCAACAGTCACCTGGTGACAAGATGAGGAAATGTCACCCTGTGAAGCTGAGTCAATAGGCTGAAGCAACAGACGGGACAGGTCCTCTGCTGGGCAACCCTCCCTCCCAGAGGGCTCGGAGCTGCGGTGCTAACCATCAGGTGAGCCCTGTCGATGACCACTGCCTCTCACTGTAATCCAGAGCAGGCAAGCCCATCTGCAAAGGGGTGGGCTGGCCTCGGCAACGGCCATCACCCCCCGCCCCGGTCTGAGGCAATGGTGGGAGAAGGGGTAGGCTGCCTGAGCCTGTTTTTCATGTTTAACAAGCCTTTAAATAGAACTTACTATGTGCCAGGTCCTGAGAATGAATATATTTAATCCTCATACGAGGCCCATGCTATAGACTGTATTATCCCCATTTAACAGATAAGGACTTGGAGGTGCAGAGAGGTTAAGTAACTTGTCCAAGATCACACAGCTAGTAAGGGGCAGAGCCTGGATTCGAACCCACACAGCTGGATTCCTGAATCCTTATTCCTAACCCCTGTGCTTTGCTGCCTATAAAAAAGAAAACTTGTTAAAATTTTGCCACACCGAGCAGGGCTCTCCCTCCTCAAGACGAGTTACCGAAACTTTCCTAGAGAGGACCAGGCTTATCTGGCAAGGCACCAGCGCTTAACGGAAATACCCATCATACACCAGGAAAGTTTGGCAGAGAGAGTATGGGGCCTGGAATCACAAAACCTGGCCTCAGACCCCAGCTATTCCACTATCTGAGTGACCTTGGACAAATTACTTAGCCCTTGTGAGCCTCAGTTTATCTAAAAAGGAATCACAATATTTCATTTACGAGGCACCTGATAGACCTCACCAGAGGGTGCCTCCTTCCTCCCCTCTAAAACCTAGCGCATCCGCCCTCTCCCAACACAGTCCTCAGGCCTGTAATTGGGACTCTGGAGCAGGCCTGCACCATCCTAAGTCAATTACCAAGGCCATTTATCCTCCTGGTATAAATGAATAAAACGGCATCTGCTTTATAAACTTGTCTCTGATGATTTCATTAGGATGAGTCATCATTCCCAGAGTCTAACCACCTCTGGGGGAACAGATACAGTGGCGTTTCTGGGCCTGCAAAGCGAGGACAGACCCCCGACTGTAGCGACTCCCTCCTTCCGCCGACAAAGACGAGGAGAAGAGACAAAAAGACAATCGTCATTAGGGTCACAGGATTGTGATTAAAGGCCCTGCACCCTCACATCCTCCTCCCTGTCTTCAAGCCCTGCCCAGCCTGTGGTTTCTCTGTCCCCCTCCCTTCTCCCTTGTGTCTCAATCCCACAAAAAGCCAGATTGCCCAAATCTCAAACCAGAGTCAAGAAGATGATTCACAGCTATGCAGGAAGTAGCAGTTGCCTCCCGGGAAAGGAGCAAGGGCTGAAGGGGGAATCTGGGGGTGCTGAGAGCCCGGGGTGCTGGGGCTGTTACCTTGAGCAGGTTGAAGAGCAGAGGCAGGGCTCGCAGGGGCAAAAGCTTGGCCACGATGCCCAGGACCAGACTGACGTCCTCCCCGACGCGGCCCACGAGCTCAGCCACCTCCTTGCCCACCCGCTGCAGGGTCGTCTTCCGCAAACCCAGCACGATGTAGAGGGCGGCCAGGTACTCCTGCATGGCGGGCACAGTGAACACAAAGGTGCCCCGGTGATCTGGTTCCACACATGGGGCCAGGAAAAACCGCAGGGCATCCCGGCGGAACACGTGCAGCAGCTGGAACTCTTCTTCCGTCTTGAGGCCAGCTTCCAGGCAGCCGCGGACGTCCTCTTCGGAGAAGTAGGTCTTGCGGGAGGCCACCCCCTCGTAGGCCAACTTGCCCATGGTTCGGGCTGCATAGGCCATGAGGGACAACTTGGAGGGGTCGGTGCTGTCCAGCATCTCCCCGCTGAAGTTGAGCCGCAGGAAGCTAGTGTAAATGCTCGTGAGGGTCTGCCCGGGCGGCGTGGGGGCATGCAGGAAGTACAAGGTGGCACACACGAGCCAGCAGTAGGAGGGCAAGAAGCAGGCGGCGGCGATCTGGTGGTGCCCCTCCAGGTTGCGGGAGAGCATCTGCACCAGGCTGTCACGCTGAGCTGGCGTGGCCGAGACACCCGCACCCCCGGCTCCATACCCGCAGTCCGGCTGGTTGAGGCGGAGCTGGAAGTAGAGCTTCTGCAGGTTGGTATCAGAGAAGCCACAGATCTCGCCATAGCGGCCCACGTACTTGCTGGGGATTCGGCCGATGGCAGAGGGCCGGGTAGTCACTAGAATGCTGGCCTGGGGAGCGCAGGGTTGAGGGTTAAGAAGGACCTTCGTGTCCTGATTGCCTCACTCCCCAGAGAGCCCCTGAACGCCGATGAACCCGAGCGTCCGAGGATGAGGCTGAGCATGATCATTCTAACCATGACTGAGCCCCCGCTGTGACCCACGGCCCGTGCCAAGTGCGTCCCAGGCAGGATCTCACTGGATTGGGACGGCTCCAGGAGAGGAGACAGAGCTTGGGGAAGTTAGTGACTCGCTCAAAGACACACAGCTAGGACATGGAGGGGCAGGTCTGAACTAGCCTGCACGCCCACTCCGATAACCGCATGGGCTGGGGACACCAAAGTCCTGAGGGGACAAGTTAGGGGCAGCAGCGGCAGGGCGGGGCAGGAGGCCGCTCACCTCGGGCAGCATGTATTTGCGCAGCAGGTTGACAACGATGGCAGCTGGCGCCTCTGGCTCCGCAGGGTCACTGCAAAGCCCCGTTCCCGCTAACCGGAAGTCAAGGTTGAGCCACTCCAAGCCGTGGAGCACAAACAGCAGGCGAGACCCGGCAGCAGCCATCAGAGGCAGGCTCTCCTTCAGGGACGTGTAGCGCTGAGCCACGAGCTGGCACAAGGAGGCTGGAGCAGAGCCCAGGGAGGACAGGTCCTCACAGGAGAAGGGGATGAGCAGCTCGAAGGCCGGCAACCGCCCGTAACACCAGTCCAGGACCATCTTACGCACCAGCGTGCTCTTCCCCGTGCCCACTGTCCCATACAGCACCACTGTCTGCACCCGGCGCCCACAGGCATCGGGGTCAAAGAGCTGAGACAGGGCCAGCGGGGGGAGCCCGGCCACGGGGTGCTGGTGCTCCAGGGCCAGCTGTGTCGGTGGGCGAAGCAGCTCATCCGGGGTGCTCTCGCGGATCACAGGGTCTATGTGGACCGTGTCCAGCGCAAACGTTGGGCCGAACTGGCGCTCTTCTCTGGGCAGCCGGCTGAACCACTCGGCCAGATTCTGGCGGTGGCGCTGAACAGCTTCTGGATGGGAAGGTACGGGGAACGGGTCAAGGAAAGGGGCTGGAAGATGCAGGAGCTTAGGGCTGGCCAGGGCGGTGGTAGGGTCAGGCCGCAGAGCAAGATGCGGCGCCAGGATACAGAGACCCAGGACAGTGCTATGTATATAGGAATCTCTCAGACAACAGACTCTCCAGAAAGTTTGGAACCCCTATGGCAGAAAGGGGCGAGCCACGAGACAAGTGACGCCCAACCTGGATTGAACGGTTGTGTGGTTGTGTGTGCACGATCTCCACTTGACTAGTAGACCAGGTTTGTTGAGGGTGGGGATGCTATATCCCTCCCAGTGCTTTGTACGTGGTAAGCGTGGTGAGTGCGCACTGCACAAGTGTTGCAGGGAGGCAGACATGGACAGGTGGACAATGGGGCAACGGGGTAGGCTTTGCCCACGGATGGGTGATGGCAGTGGATCCTCTGTACCTCCTTCTTCCTGCCTGTTTCTCCCTCCAGACCCAGCTCCCCACCTCCCAATCCCCCCTCCCCTGGGATCCCAGCCGGCACCCCCCTCAGGCCGACTGAGCAGTCTGTCCCTTTACCACATGCAGAGATGCCCTGGAACAACTGTCCATGGCTTCTGGACGGAGGACCACTGCCTGCTGAGTTTCCACGGTGACGTATAAAGGCCCTGAGAACAAGGAGAAGGGATGAGCTGGGGCTTGGCGACTGGGCTCAGCCTCTGGACAGGCTCAGAGTCCAGGCCCGTCTGACTTGCTGGACTTCTAGCTTCCTGAGATCTAGGCCTGACCCTCGACACCCAAGTCGAGAGCCTTGTCTGACTCTCACACCCTTCCCAGGGACTGAGGTCTCACCCCCTGCTCTGCTGACTGCCTGCCTGGACTCAGGCCGGCCACCGCCAGGCTCCACCCACTTCCCCTGCAGATCCTCCCTCTGGCTGCCCACTGTCACTTGTCCTGTAGATAAAGTAAACCAACTTCGTCTGAGGCCTGGTAGCTGACTCTGTACCCTCCTCATCCGAGAAAACCAACCTCACCCTGGAAGAGTCAAGCTCTCTCCAAGTCCTGACCCTTCCCAGGCTACTCTGCTGTGCCTAGATGTGTTGTAAGGCATGACTCCAAGGCCTCACCTAGGGAGCCCAAGGGGAAGTTTCCCTTTAAGGGGCCAACTCCAGTGGATCAGGAAGGGGATTCGTTCATCTACAGAGAGAAAGGGGAAGAAAGAAATTACATCCAGATCCCATCCACATTTCCCCACCAACATACAGACTTCACGTCTACATCAAATCTGTTATTTGTTCTCTCGCATCATGTACTGCCCCTTTGTAGCAGTTACTATGCAATTTTATATCTCATTGTGTGATTATCTTATTAACACCCATTTCTGACCCACCCCCCTCCATGAGAGCAGGGACCACATCTGTTTTTATCATTACATACTTAGAACTTAGCACAAGTTCTGGCACGTGGCACGCACTTAATAAATATTTGTTGAATGCAAAATGAAATCAGACAAGTGATCCTAGACTTCATGTAGCTACACGGACCCTCAAAGATTATCTAGCTTGACTCCCTTAGTTTAGGATGGGAAAAGGAAACCTCAGGGAGGTGAGGTGACTTGCCCAAGGCCAACAGCATGTGAATCGCAGAGCCAGGGCTAGAACACCTGGTGTCTGGATCCCTGCTCTCTTGGAGACACCATCTGGACTTTGAGAGGAGAGGTAGAAACAGAAACCCCTGCTTCCTGCTCACCTGCTGACTGGAGCGCTGCTCCCAGACCAGAGCCCCAGGAGGCCCTGGGCAAATGGCGGCCCCACCTCATGGTAGGGAAGAAGGTCAGAGCCCAGGGCACTTAGCACACCACCTTCTATCCTGTTCCCCTGCAAGAAGACTTATGTGAAGGGAACACACACACACACACACACACTTCCCACCACTACCTCCCTGCACAGGTCACAGAAAGGCCTTCCTCCTCGGGGAGCATCAGCCCTTCCTTAAATGTCATCAATGCCAAAGCCCCTGCCTGGCTGGCCTTCCGATTGACTCGCTGTCCTATATCCCCCACGTGACGGATGCCATTTTATCTCCTACCACCTCTGACTCTCCCCTGAGCCTTCACAGGTACCTTTCTCCTGAGTCCCAGCCCTAGTGCACTGCTGCTTTATTTAGGTGTCCTTTTTTTTGCTTGGCTGCCAGAAAGCTCAGATGAGTCCTGTGTTCATTTTCAATGGCTTTTCTGAACCTACATTTTCAAGTAACAATTATCCACTCTCCTCTGTGTTTTTTTCCCCCAACTATCAGGTCCTGTTGGCTGAGTTTTAATGATTTTATCATCTTATCTTCTCCGTGACTTTTATGTCAGCTGCCTTTGAGGTTGGCATAAATAATGAATAAAGAATGAACTTCCTACTTGACATCTCCATATTGCTATCCTGCCCCTGCTTCAAGCTTCACCCATACACTTCTCACCCCCCTCCCCTTTTAGTTACTTTATTGCATATCTTCCCAACCACACGTTTATACTGGGAACCTGACTTCTTGGTCTTCAAACTCTTTCTCCCCTCCTTCATACAATTGAAAGAGTCCTTCTGATTCCTTCTCTCAGGGCTTTGCCGGCCTGGTCCTATTGCATGGTCCCTATGCCCCTCCTGTGCTACCTCAGACCCTCTGTGGACTTCTGGGGACCCTCCTTCTCCTTCCCCACCTCTGCCTTCAGTCTCACCCCACGCCCGTTCCAAGCCCTCATCCCGGCCACCAATCACCTGCCTAAAATCCTAGGTTACCTGTAGAGTCCTAATCCCTGGCCCGCCCACACAAGCTATTTTTTGGAGTTTGCCCCCAACCTCTACCACATTTGCCAGGCTCACCAAATTCGTGCTCACACTTTCCTTTGTTCACACACTTTCTTGGGCTTGGAATGGCCTTACTCCCCTATCAGAATGCTACACAATCTTTTAAGATCCTGCTCGGGTCCAGAGCTCCCCCCACATACACACACAAAAACTGGGTCCCCAACAGCTCTCCCCGTTCCCGTTGGCTTCGGAACCCAAGGGGGAAGGCGGCTGGCATGCCCACCGCTCAGCGCACCCGGTCGGTCCTCCGGGTCCGGAGGCGAACTCCCCGCAGCACAAGCGCCCGGAGCAGCGGCCCGGTCGGGGACGAGGGGCGAGGGGCGACGGAGCCTGCTGGGCCTTCACCCGCGACTGCCGGCGTCTCTCGCTTCCTCCCAGAGGCCCCCGCTCGGCGCGTCCCGCCCGCCCCGCCCGCCTGCGCCGAGCCCTGCCCGCCCTGGCAGCCAACCCCGGCTGTGGGCAGCGGGGAGGAGCCCGGGCGCTGNGGGGATCCGCCGCGAGCAGGCCGGGGGCGGGGCCTTCCCGGGCCGGCCCCCGAGTCGTGCCCGCTCTCCGTGGCCGCGGCCCTCCATCCCGGCGGGCCCCGCCGCGCCGACCGCCCTCTGCAGGTGACCACGCACCAGTGCCGGCCGGTACCTCCCCATTCGGGCGGGGCTCGCGGTTCTGCCCATTGTGCAGATGGAGGAGCTGCGGCGCACAGGGGTGACCTGACTTGCGCGGGTTGACCCAAGAGGAAGTGGCAGGGCCGGAACCAGAAGTCCCGGCCTGGGTCTTCCCACCTCGCCCCCACCCCGGCCGCTCCTGAGGCACCTGCCGGTCCCCAGGGCATTCTTCCCCTTGTGCCGCTTCACCTGCTCAGCCTACCTCCTGGCAGAGATCTAAGTCAAAGCCTTGTTGGGTCCTCCCTCTGTGTCTGGTGCTCTTCAGACCCCAGACCTCTGTGGGTGGCTTCTGGTCACTTTGACCAAGAAAGGAGCAGGAATGAGGGCTGAGAGCTAGCTCCCACCCCAACCTGCTCTTCTCGTCTGGCACCCAGTCATGGCCTAGCCCTGGGGCTTCCTGGTCCCCAAAGCCCTCACCCTCATCCCCCTGCTTCCACACAGGGCACACCCAGGGCCCACGTCACCCATGGAACAGCCACCCACCGCCCACAGCCAGGGCACGCCCCACAGGCAAACATAGGTGTGCAATGTGCACTGAAAAGAGGTGTACAATGGGGAAGCCATTGAGAGGCACCTCGGGGCAGGGCTGAGAAAAGGGCTTTGTGATCTCTACTCTCCATCCAGACTGAAGACAGAGTTGATATTTCATTTACACTTGAAGGCATGTCCATTTACTGAGTTCCTACTGAGCAACCAGAACAAGGCATGCGGACACCAGACCATAGCCCCCACATGATGGTCCTTCAGAGGCTGATGGAAGCCTTTGGAAAGGCTGGGAGAGGAAGTTACTGACTCTGGCAGATGAGGTGACATTTGAATTGGATCTTAAATAAGTCTGGGCAGGGGGTACCTGGGTGGCTCAGCTGGTTAAGCATCTGCCTTCAGGGGCGCCTGGGTGGCTCAGTCGTTAAGCGTCTGCCTTCGGCTCAGGGCGTGATCCAGCGTTCTGGGATGGAGCCCCACATCAGGCTCCTCCCCTGGGAGCCTGCTTCTCCCTCTCCCACTCCCCCTGCTTGTGTTCCCTCTCTCGCTGCCTGTGTCTCTCTCTGTCAAATAAATAAATAAAATCTTTAAAAAAAAAAAAAAAAGCATCTGCCTTCAGCTCAGCTCATGATCCCAGGGTCCTGGGATCGAGTCCTCTGTCAGGCTCCCTGCTCCACAGGGAACCTGCTTCTCCCTCTGCCCCTCCCCCCACTCATTCTCACAATCTCTTTCTCTCAAATAATAAATAAAAACTTTTAAAAAAATAAGTCTGGGAAGGGAAGGGCATTTCCAGACAATAGGGAAAAAGGCACGATTTCATTTTAAGAGAAGCTCCAAAAGGGGACTAGAATGGGATGAGGGGAGGGGAGGGGAGGTAGAGCAATGCTATGAACAGAGCCTCAGGGATGACATTTCAGACCTGGAGGTCTTCTAGCTTCACTCCGCTTCCCTAGCCACGTGGGGCAGACAGGCCCCCGGCTGCAGTTACTAGACATGGCTCAGAGCAGGCTGTTCCCCTCCCTGCCTCCAGTGGCTATGACAGGCATGGAGGCTTTATTAATAACATATAATTTGACTTGCCTTTTGCAGACAGAAGTACGATGAGTCACGCTGTGGGCATGTGCTCTGTCATCTGACCTCAGCATGGGGCCCCCTGTCCCATAGACCCATAGCATGGAGAATGGCCTGAATCATCCCTGTCCCGCAGCCCCTTGCACAGGCCCTGACACAGAAGGTGGCTGTATGGAAGGAAGTGATCTCTGAGTCTGGGAAGGGCTGGCGCTCAGGGGGAGCGGGCCCATTTCCAAGCATGCTGGGCTGCGCGGAGGGCATTTGGGCCACACGTCCGTCCGCAGGCCGATGGGCCCGGCTGGAGAAATCACAGGTGGTTTCCAGTGGTAGGAGCACAGTATCTGGAGAGCCTGCCCAAGTCGCTTGTCCAAGCCTTGGTTTTCTTCTCTGTGAAAGGAGGAAATGACAATACTCATCCTAGCAGCCTCATGGGGTTATTGTCAGAATCCAAAGAGGTTTCTTCGCAAATACATGAGCCACTCTATAGATGTTCTCTGTGCCTGAATGGGCCTTGCTGGCTCCAGAACGGCTCTTTGTCTCCTTTTGCTCCCAGGGGCACTTAGAGAAGTGTGAATTTATAAATGTTTTACTCTTTTAGGAGTATTTACATTTTGAAAGAGAAAGTAAAGAGGAAGAATCTTAAGAAAGACTACTTAATGGTGGGATTCTGTGCCCATGGACTTTAAAAAGCCATCTGCAGGTGTCAGAGAAAGAGTAGATCCTGGAATACCCCCTAAAGCTAGCTAGAGTTCCAGAAGCTACGAATCTGACTTCTTCCCACTACTACCCTGAAGCCTCCATGAGAAAGTCCACCTCCAGGCAGGTACCCCACCTGTAATAGATAGGACACTTCTCTAGCCCCGGGACTTAGCTCTGCACGTGGCACTAGTAGGGAGGATGCCAGTCCCCTCCTTCAGTTCCCAAGCTTCAGGATCAGGAAGGAAGAGGGTGAGACAGCGTGCTGTTTCTTGGGTCATCTTGCCACCATCCTTCAAGGACTTCTGGACAATTGCCTACTCCAAACCTTAGGCCACCAACCCATCTGCAGTCCCGGTGGCCAATGGCTCGGTCCTGCTAAGTGTACCGGGGGTGAGAGAAGAGAGGAAGAAAAAGAGAAAGCCGGGGTAAGCTCAGCAAGGTCTCTGCCATTCTCATCCTAGAGCTTTGGCTCCAGGGTCTTCTCTGCTTCTCACTGCCCTTCATGACCACTGACTACACCCCCCAGCATGGGCACAACCAGGGTCCGGTGAATTCTGAAGAGAGAGACGTGTATCCCTCGGCAAGAACATACCCATGTGAAAATTGGACAGCCACGTGCAGAAGAATGAAACTGGACCATTTCCTTACACCACACACAAAAATAAACTCAAAATGGATGAAAGACCTAAATGTGAGACAGGAATCCATCAAGATCCTAGAGGAGAACACAGGCAGCAACCTCTTTGGCTTCGACCGCAGCAACTTCTTGCTAGACACGTCTCCAAAGGCAAGGGAAACAAAGGCAAGAATGAACTATTGGGACTTCATCAAGATAAAAAGCTTTTGCACAGCCAAGGAAACAGTTGACAAAACCAAAAGACAACCAACAGAATGGGAGAAGATATTTGCAAATGGCATATTGGATAAATGGCTAGTATCCAAGATTTATAAAGAACTTATCAAACTCAACACCCAAAGAACAAATAATCCAATCAAGAAATGGGCAGAAGACATGAACAGACGTTTCTCAAAGAGGACATCCAAATGGCCAACAGACACATGAAAAAATGCTCAATATCACTAGGCATCAGGGAAACACAAATCAAAACCACAGTGCAAATACTGCCTCATGCTGGTCAGACTGGCTAAAATTAACAAGTCAGGAAACAAGAGATGTTGGCGAGGGTACAGAGAACGGGGAACCCTCTTACGCTGTTGGTGGGAATGCAAGTTGGTGCAGCCACTCTGGAAGAGTACGGAGATTCCTCAAAAAGTTTAAAAGAGAGCTACCCTACAATCCAGCAATTGCACTACTGGGTATTTACCCCAAAGATACAACTGCAGTGATCCTAAGGGGCACCTGCACCCCAGTGTTTATAGCAGCAGTGTCCACAATAGACAGACTATGGAAAGAGCCCAGATGTCCACTGATAGATGAATGGATAAAGAAGATGTGGTATATATCTACAATGGAATATTATGCAGCTACCAAAAAGAATGAGCTCTTGCCATTTTCAATGACGTGGATGGAACTAGACTGTATTACGCTAAGTGAAATAAGTCAATCAGAGAAAGACAATTATTATATGATCTCACTGATATGTGGAATTTAAGAAACAAAACAGAGGATCATAGGGAAGAGAGGAAAAAATGAAACAAGACGAAACCAGAGAGGGAGACAAACCATAAGAGACTCTTAATCATAGGAAACAAACTGAGGGTTGCTGGAGGGGAGGGTGGTGGGGGGATGGGGTAACTGGGGGATGGACATTAAGGAGGGCATGTGATGTAACAAGCACTGGGTGTTATACAAGACTGACGAGGGGCACCTGGGTGGCTCAGTCGGTTAAGTGTCTGCCTTTGGCTCAGGTCGTGATCCCAGGGTCCAGGGATCCTGCTTCTCCCTCTCCCTCTACTGCTCCCCCTCTCTTGCTCTGTCAAATAAATAAACAAAATCTTTAAAAAAAACACAAAAAACTGATGAATCACAGGCCTGTACCTCTGAAACCAATAATATGTTAATTGAATTTAAATAAAAAATGTTTAAAAATAAATATTTAAATAAATAGCAATAAAAAAGAACATACCCATGCAACAGACCCAGCGCAGCCACACACGGCTTGCAGATCCATCCTAGACAGCATCGTCGGCCAACGCCAAGAATGAGGAGTCTGGAGGCAGAAGACCCGGTTCCCAGACCTGGTTTCACCCCCATTAGCTAAGGGTCCTTGGGCAAGTTACTTAACCCACGTCAGTTTTCTCATCTGCAAAACGGGTTGTCCTAAGGGATAATGCAGAGCGGGCACGGGACGCCTTTGAGATCATGAGCATGAAGCATTTGCAACATATAAAGCACAATACAGGTATTTCATAGGACGCACATGCGCTCGCTTGACGTGTACTAGCTTACCAACCCCTGCCACAAACTCTCTAGAGCTCACAGACTTCTCCCAAGTGCTCTGAAGACCCGCCACAGGCCACGGGACCAGGCGCCCCAGCCAGACACATTTATACACTGCGTACCATATAAATATAGGTTTTATTAATAATGGGTGAAGTCCCAAATACAACTGGCATCTCTGGGCGACGAGGAGAATCCGTGGCAGGGTAAGAGAAGGAAGAGTGGTGTGTGCACAGGAAGAAGCATCGGGGGAGAGCCCTGGGGGAAGGGGAAATCAGAAGTGGCGTGAGCCTGGACCCACCACGGAAGCCAGACGTGCTCTGTGTCTGTCGCTCTGGTGCCCAGGGCCCACCTTGGCTGATGGGAAGGTGGGAAGGGTGTGGAAAGACCCAGACAGGAGTTTGAATGAGCAGCAAGCAGCTGGGGAAGGGGCAGGGGAGTGAGAACGCCAGCTTGACACACAAAAGAAGGGCCACGGGGTGGCAGTGGCCAAGGCCAACGTACGCCCATGCTTGTGCTTGTGTTGGCTCCTGAGCTCTGGGGAGCTAGTGCCCTGTGCCACCCTGACTGGGAGGGGAAAGAAGACTCGGGGGTAGACACCTGCAGATCCTAGGTCCCAGGACACCCTGGGTGGCACCAGCCTCATCCATGCAAAGTGGCATCCCCAGAGGAGGTGGCACTGCCCTTCCTGCAGCGCCGTCACTGCCGCCACCACCACACAACCATCACTCCTCCTCGGAGCCAGAGGGGACAGTGTGGTGTGTCGGGCTGAGATTGCCTGTTCGCATGTATGTGCCTGTAACTCTGGAGAGGGTAGGGAGTGTTGCAGGACCGGGCAGGAGAAGCAAGAAAGGAGGCTTGGTCTTCTCCTACTCACGCCCCTGAATAAAGTGCATTCTCCAGTTCCAGTGGCAGGTGGGAGAGAAACAGACATTATTGCAGAGGTGCCACCAAACCCTACCCCCACCAAAGGGGACAGGGAAGGGGACGGGGCATCCCAGGGCCCCAGGCCTCTCCAATCCCCAGGATTGGGAGGGATGACCCAGACAGAAAACCCAGCTTCTGTTCCAGCAGATTGTCCAAATCAGCCAAGTCTGGGGGTGGGGAGAAGGTGAGGAGGAGGAAGAGACTTCCAGAGCCTTCCCTGCTCCATTCCAGTGTCCAAATGGGACTTCCAGGGGACCTCACCAGGGCCCAGCCCTGGAACCCAAACCTTAGAACAGCCCAGTTTACAAACACTTGTGTGGTGGGGACCCCCAGAGGGGGCCACTTTGGTCAGTTGTAAATGGGGGCCTGGAGAACCTGGGGCTCCCAGGCAGACAACAGAGGAGGGTGCCGAGGGCAGGAAGGGGGGTGGCAGCCTCCTAGTGGTCTTTGCATGCAGATGTTGGAGAGAGTAGGGAGGGAGCTATAAACTGCATCAACTGGGGAAGACTTCTGGGCATGGTGGGGAGGGCTGGAGCCCCCACGGCCACGGCCACGGCCACGGCCATGGCTGGGAGCACAGCCCAGCAGCCAACCTGTGGAGGCGCTGAAAGAGGGGAAGGCGGCTGCACCAGCAACCGGTGCCAAAGTCTACAAGGTTAAAACAGTCCCAGAGGGCTGGGGCTGAGGGCTTCCGCTGCGGGGGCTGGGGCGCAGGCCAGGGCAAGGCCAGGGCAAGCTCTATCTCTCCGACTTGACCCGGTAACGGAGCACAAGGTATGCCAGCAGTCGCAAGGCCAGGAAGAAGATGCCCAAGACCAGGAAGTCCAGGTAGAGCTTGGCATCCTCCACATCCAGCGCTCGGAGGATACTCTGCGGATTCTGGAAAGGGCAGTGCTCCTCCAAGCAGGTCAGATCTCCTCGATCCATGCCATAGATGGTCAGAATCACACCCTCAAAGCCATACCTGTGCACGCGGGGACATCAGAGCAGGATACAGAGCATAGGGTCACTGTTCCCTGGGCAAACTGCCAGGGCCCAGCTGCAACTCTCTCCTCCCTGGGGCCTGGGCTCCTGCAGGGAGGAGCAGGGACAGACGGTGAGGACAGCGGCTCTGACCTGACATAGGAGAGGTAGGAGCTCCATTGCAGGTAAGTGGGGATGGTCTTGAAGCTGACAAAGAAACCGGAGAACAAGAGGACAGGGATGGCGGTAACTGGGCCCACAAAGGTGGCCACCTGGAGGGGAGGGAAGGGGACCGGGCCATCACAGGAGTGACCGGGACAGACCCAGGAATGGGGTGGCCCACAGTTTCCCACAGATCTGTTCCACTCCTGATATCAGCCCCAGCTTCCTCCCACCAGACCCCATCCCCTCTCCGGATCCCCAGGGGTCAGCCCTCCCACCTGGAGGGAATTGGAGGCAGCTCCAATCAGCAGCCCCAAGGACTGGGCCACCAAGGCTGTGGCAGTGGCCAGGGCGGAGAAGAGGAGGAAGCGGCTGGTTTCGGCTGGCTGGCCGGTCATCCAGTACATGATACTGCAGTACACCACCGGGCACACCACCTGGGGAGCAGGCACGGGCCTGAGCAGGGGGCGTGAGCCAGGGCCACAGTGGCTGAGACCCTCCCTGCCGCCTGGGCAGGAGCCCCTGGAACAGCTCTGCCTAGAGTGTCTGTGCTGAGTCCTGCTGCCCCAAGCTCTGTGTGTGCTGCCCCCCCAGGCTGACAAGTGTCCCGCTTCCTGGCTGGATGACCTTCATTCATGCTCCAGTGTCACCATTTCCACTGGGCCCCTTCTGATCAGTTCAGGCATGGTGATGTCTCCATATCTGAGCGCCTAAACTGGCCAGATTATTCTTTATATGTTGATTAATTAACTCTACGTGTGAACACGTGTTGTCCCCCTCTGAGCTACCAACTCCTGGGGCCAGCGTCCAAGCCCAGCGCAGACAGTCGTGCAGGCTGTTCCCTGTACTAGGTGCCCAAGCAAGAGGCCACCAGAGGCCGAGGTCCAGCTGCACTCTTCTCACGAAGCCACGCGCTGAGGCGCGGGGCAGCATCCACCCTGAGGACAGGGCAGCTTTTCTCATTCGCACACAGCTGCCCTACAGCTTATTGGTGGCCCCAGAGCTTGGAAGAGGAGACTAGTGACAATAAAACCAACCCAAACTTGCTACCACTTACTGGGCACTTGAGTACATGCCAAGCACTAGTCTAAGTCCTTTACGTGTATTAACGTATTGACTTCTCACAAGCAATCCCCAGGTGGAAGCTCTCATCATTGCCCTTGATAGAGGGGGATGTGGATGCAGAGAGAGACAGGAGGCTTCTCCACGTCTCTCAGCTGCCAAGTACCAGTACGGCCCCAGCGCCTGCGCGAGCTACCCTCTACTGCCACAGACAAGATTTACAGGGTCATTCGTAGCGTTATTATTTTCATCACTGTCTGTTTGTCATCGGTTGTTCCCCCAAGAACGTCAGTTCCCCAAGGTCAAGATCACATCTGTCTCATTCATTGCCGGATCCCCATGCAGGCACAGAGCCTGGTGCACAATAGGCACTCCCCACCTATTTGCTAAGTGCAGAAAAGGAGTAGAAAGGAATGGCAGGAGACGAGGTTGAAGGAGGCAAGCAAGGGTGGAAGAAGACAGACAGGAAGGAGGAAGGCATTTACCTGAAAGGGCACATCGGCCATGGTCTTGGCCAGGTAGTATGCTTTGAGGCTGTACCAGTAATTGAGATGCTCCCTCATGAAGACCGCCATCTCTAAGGGGACTGAGGACACACGCAGGTGAGGCGCAGCTGACACCCCGCCCCCGCCGCTCCCCCCCCAGCTCAGCTCACAGGTGAGCACGGTTGGCATAAGGGCAGCAAACATGAGGAATAGCATGGAGAAGAAGAGGCAGCCGGTGTTGTTGAAGACCTTGATGGCATCGTTACCGATGTGCAGGTAAAGGAGACCAATGAGCACACCGATGACCACGTGGGACACAAATCGCAGGTGGGTCAGGACCTGAGTGAGGAAAGGGGAAGGGCCACAGGCCAGGGATGGGCAGAGCACACTGGGGTAGGAACTCAGAGCCGCCCTCACAGACATATAGACCCACGGGTGCCTTGGGAGACTGCTGGCTAGCGGGGGGGGGGGGGAGGGCTTTCCCATCCCCAGCTGCTGAGATCTTATGCCCCCCAAAAGCCAAGCCTGTAGCAGCCTGCTCTCCCCCAACTTGATGCCTCACCGTGTCCCTGAGGATGGACAAGAAGGTCCTCTTGAAGAGGATGCAGAACTGTGTGAGGGTGCTGGTGGCAAAGGTGTGGCTTTCAATGGGATCCACTTCCTGGGGAGAGGACATTGGATCAGGCTAGCCTACCCCACCCACCCACTGCACACCCAGCTCAGTGATGGGAAAACCCTGGAGCCCTTCCTCAGGGCGGGAGTCCTCCAGTCCCTCTCGTGCTGATAGGAAACTCTCCACCACTGAGGTGTGTGCCTAGAAGCTGGCCTCAGGGTCACGAGCTAGAGAGAGATTCGCAGAGAGACACGAGGAGCAAGTAAAAACTTGAGAGAGAGGAGAGAGCACATGTCGAGGACACTGTGGGGGCTAAGAGACCAGTCACTCCTCTTCTTGTCTTTACTCCATCAAGAAACACTTACCCCAAGGGCACAGTACCTTGAAGCCACCAGTGACACAATCATATTTAACAACCATCATACTGACCGCGTCCACTACAACTAGCCCTCCTGGTTTTTGAAGCTGGCATCCAGCTTGTCAGTTCAGATGCACGAATGAACGCGAGAGGTCACATGGCCCCCAGGCACGGCTGGACCAACCAAGGGACCTGGAGGAACTTACTGGGCACTTGAGTGCATGCCAAGCACTAGTCTAAGTCCTTTACGTGTATTAACATATTGACTTCTCACAAGCAATCCTCAGGTGAAGGCTCTCATCATTCACTAGCTTACAAGTGGCTCATCAGCATTACCCTAAACACATAATCACCACATGGACCGGATGAATCTCAAACATAAAGAATAAGGATCTTTTTCAGGTCCCAAGTCTCTTGAGATGGAAAAGACCTCTGGGGGCCAGACGAAAAAGCGCCAGAGAACCTGCTGGCATGACGTCAGGTGTCTCCGGTCAACGACATCCACCTTCTCAAGAGTCCCCTGCCCCAAATTTTGGCCTTAAAAACCCTCACTTGCGAGCCACTGGGGAGTTGGGGCTTCTGAAGATTAGCTCCCCATTCCCCCAGGTGGGCCCTACACCACTAACTCACCTATGTTCCTTCACTGCACAGGCCCGCTGTGCGTTTGTATTGGCTTGCTGCACGAGCTCTCCTTCCATTCAGTGATGTTTTCAAGGGTTATAGTATCTCATTTAGGGAAGAGAACCAGGACCCAATGAACACCAGCTGTACCAGCTACGGTGCAAAGAGATTTATGTGATGATCTCATTAGTCCTCCCAATAACCCTAGAGCTAAGTGTCATTGCCTCTGGGCTGGAGATGACAGCAAGACACATGGGCCACGAGGCAAGAGACACAGCTTTGGGTTTGCTTACCAGGTAGCACCGTGCTGGCACTGAGGACAACGTGCTACAGATGCTTAGTAAGAATTTGCTGAACACACAAAAGAACAGAGGTTGAGCAAGTGCCCAAGGTCACACAACTGTTCATAGTAGATCTATTCCAAGTTCTGAGTTCTTCCTAGTCCCTAATGGTTTTGATGCCTCTGGTTGGACAGCCTCTTTGGCAGGGCCATCGTCCAGGGTCCATCTGCCCTCCCCCACTTTTCCCTCTCTGCCCTCTCCACCCATACTCACCTGAGGGCAAGGGTGGCAGGAGGTGGGGACCTCGTTCTTCTCAGGGCTGCTCTTCTTCTCGGCCATGGCACAGAGCCCATTCTGCACAGCCCTGAACAGCATGGGGTTCAGGTCTCCATACTCTCCAGAGGCCACCTCAATGACTGGGAGACATGGAGGGGAGTGCTTGGCTAAGATCTCTCCTTGGTTTCCAAGGGCAAGCCAGCCCTTCCATGGGTGTGTGGGGAAGGCAGGGGACAGTGAGACCTCCCCCAAGGAGGCCCAGGTGCATGACCCAATCCCCCAGATTTGGCCCAGGACCACAGCCCAGGCCCCCACTCACTGAAGTCAGCCGGGTTGTGGTAGGTGGGGCAGTGTAAGCCAAGCCCCTTCAGGTAGGGGATCAGGTTGGTGACCACGCCCTTGAAGATGCACTGACCTTGGCTTAGGATGTAGAGCTGAGGCAGAAAGGGAAGGGTGAGGAGAACACAGCCAGTGGACTAGGCGGGCCCCTCTAGCACCTCTCCTGACGCCCTTCCCTCTCCCCACTGCAGGCCAGGCCCCTGTGAGGCCCAGAGCCACTCACCTTGTCAAACATCTCAAAGAGCTTGGCACTGGGCTGGTGGATGGTGCAGATGATTGTACGGCCCCCCTGGGCCAGGGACTTCATGAGGGACACCACTTGGAAACAGGAGGCGCTGTCCAGACCACTGTCCAGAGAGAGGCCACGGGGGGGGGGGGGGGGGGGGGGCACAGCCAAGAAAAGGNTACTTGGGGTGGGGCAGGTGTATGGAGGGGATGGAGCTGGCAGGAAGGGAGTCCCTCTGGCCACCCTGACAGCCTGTCCAGACTAGATGATGCAGGCCTTTGGAGGCACCAAGAAGCCCAGAGCGCCATTCAGTTTAACAAGCAAATATCGAGCAAGCACCTGTTGAGTGGCCGGCACTGGGACTACCATGATGGATACCTAAGACATAGACTCTGGTCTGGAGGGAGAGAGAGAGAGAAGCGCACAGATCACTCGAGATGATGTGGAACGTGCTGTAGAAACATGAGGTGACAAAGGGGGTGAGGCTTCAGATCTGCTGCCCAGGGGTTGGAGGGAAGTCAGAGAAGTTTCCTGAGTGCGTGTGGAAGAAGGAGTTGAGCTGGCTGAAGGCAGAAGGGCAGGCGTGGTAGCAAAGGGCATTCCAGACAGAAGACACAACATGTGCAAAGCTCAGAGGCATGAAACACATGGCCGGCCCAGGGAATTATAAGCAATTCGGTGTTATTAGAGCATAAAATACAAGACAGCATGAAGCAAGATGTGAGGCTGGGGAAGTAGGTTCAGACGGGATCCTCATAAGTCCTCTGACTTTCTTCTGAGGGCAAATGGGAATCGCTGTGTGTTTTTAAGCGGGGGAGTGAGTATTGCCAGACTTGTCTTTTAGAAAGCTCTCCCTGGCTGCGATTTGGAGGGAGGACTGGCTGGGAGCGACTGAAGACAAGGGGGTAGGAGTCTGTGGCAGAAATGCAGGCAAGAGTTGATGAGGTCCAGAACTTAAGCCCAGGCACTAGGGATGGGGGTGGGGCGAATCTGAGAGACAGAGAAAGAAAGTAGAATCAGCAGGATTTGGTGATGGATGGGCTGTAGGGAAGAAAAGGAGAGGGAGGCGTCCCTCAAGGAGGACATAGGATTTCTGCCTGCGTGAAGGATGGGGCTGCTACGGCGACAGGACTGGCAGGAATGGATGAGGAGTAAGCCCTTCTCTTGGCCCCGGGAGGCTGCTGCGCACGGACTCTGGTCTCCAGCAGTACAGCGGGATGCAGCCTCCCGCCCTGGCTCAGGGCCGAGGCAGGGAGCATCCTGGTGGGAGAGGAAGGGGAGAACTACCTGGTGGGCTCGTCAAAGAACATGACAGGCGGGTTGTTGACCAGTTCCAGGGCGATGGCCAGGCGCTTCCTCTGCCCACCGGAAAGCAGAGCTGTCCTCGTGTGGGAGCAGGACATCAGGCCAAGTGCTGTCAGGATCTCCGTCACCTGGCCCAGCCCCCCCACCCACCCCAGGTCAGCTTCAGAATCTCCGCTCCTTCCCACCCCCACGCCACCCCAATTTAAAGAAGCACTCCCTTAAGTCCGCTTGGCCTCCAGTGTCCCAGCCTTGGCTTCCAGTCTCCCACCCCCCACATCAGGGCTCTAGAACTCTCCACCACAAAAAGGGCAGCGGTCCTGTTCTCACCCTTTTCTCCTCCCCACTCACCAGTTCCTTCTTCACCTCTTGCTTCTCACTCAACTTCAAGTTAGCAGAGACCTAAGGCCCAGAGAGTAGGCAGGTCAGATACGTGTGGGAGGAGGGCCCTGCCTTGACCCCTTAGCCAACACAGAGGATGGGGACGGCGGGGTCTGGGAGAGGGAGCCAGCCAGCCAGCCCTCACCATCATGGCTTCCAACACCGTGAGGTGTGGCAGTAGCATGTCATCCTGCATGATGTAACAGGACATCTTGCGGAAGGTCCTCAGCTCCCGCGGCCTCCCATTGACCAGGATTTGCCCCTTCATTCCAGACTCCCTGCAAGCACATTGGTTTTGGATGGGGGTCAAGGCCACTTCAGAACACCTTCTGTGCTCCCCAGGGGATCCTCCTTCCTGGCTCCTGCACCCATTCCACCCTGGCCTCATCCTCACCTGTACCCTGCCAAGATGTTCATGAAGGTGGACTTGCCGGCCCCGGAGGGGCCCATGATGCCAATCAGCTCCCGGCGGCAGAATTTACCCGACAGGCACTTGAGGAGGGTCTTATAACCTGCGGCGAGGGAGGTAGGAACTGTGAAGAGGGTTACAGTGAACAGAGGCACCCGAAACTCTGAGGTGTGGCCCTGGCTATTAGTGAACGAGGCCGTTCCCTCCTCAGGGGGGATTGATGAGGATGAAGAAACAACCTTCCGAGTGGCCACAATATCACACCCTCTCCTCCTGTTCCCCTAGAAGGGTCAACTCCCAACGTGCAAGTACCAGAGGCAAGCACACTCCGCCGTAGGCCATGAGAAAACCTCCGCCCCTCACGGATGGGCATGGAGAGGGGCTATAGCGTGTAGACGACCTTGCCCCCCTCTACAAACACCGTAGTCACTCTCGCTCCCTCCAGGAAGACTTTGCCGACCATCAGCCCGAGAGCGGGCTAGATGTCCTCTGTGCTCTCACAGCACCTGCATATGCCGGGACGTTTGCTCTTAGATGTGCCTGTGCCTCGCCCCTGCCCCCCAGCCTGTGAGTCTGTGAGCTGCCCGGGGGCAGAGTCTGTGTCCTACTCATCTGTGACCGCGGCAGACTGTCCGCATGTACTAGATGCTCACAACGTGTTCTAGGAGTACGTGTTCTCAGAACTTTCGCCTCATTCTGAAAAAGCCTTCTTCGTGCTCTGTTGGCCCGTGAGCCTTGTCTCCGCAGCCCCCACCATGGCCCAGCAAAATCTCGTGATTCATTCACTCCTCACGAGGCAGCATACGCATTAAGAGCACTGATTTGGAGTCAGGTGGATCGAGGTTGAAATTCTGGCTCCACACTTACCAGCTGTGGGACCTCAGGCAAGTTGCTTAGCCTCTCTGAGCTCCAGGTCCCTCACGTATAAAATGGGCGGTTAATACCTATTTCATAGGGTTGTTATAAAGATGCAATGAGATAATATACGTAAAGCATATGACACAGTGCTTGGCACATAGAGTACACTTAAAAAGCGACATTTTATTATTAATTCTGTTTGATAAATGCTTACTGATGTTTACTACATTCCAAGCTCTGTACCAGACACTGGACAAAAAAAGGAAGAAGACACATTTCCTGCGTTCAAGAAAGTCATAGTCTAGATTTCAAAAGATGGAAAACATCTATGGATCTGAGGAGAGATAAAATAAGGGTTATAACAGAATGTACAATGAGAATGCAGAAAATGGAATTGAGGAGGGTGGAGGGGAAGGGAAAAATCAGGAATGGCTTCAAGGAGGAAGTGGCATTTGAGCAAAGTCTTAAAGGATGAGCAGCATTCAAAAATGGAGAGGAAAGTCAGAGGCTCTCCAGGCCTTGGGAGGAAGAGCTCTGCTACATGAGAGCACATACATAACACAAGCCAGGAAGCAGAGGTCAGAGACCTCACGGAGTCACCTGGGGAAACAAGGTGGTAGAGAGGAAGGAGGGAGCCCACCAGGCAAGCCTTGCCTGCTATGTTTGCAGACCTGCCTCAGTAAGGCAGAAACGCCAAGGCCCTGCTGGAGATTTTGCTCACTACCACCCTCCACCCCCCCCAGAGCTCAGTTTCCTCTCCCCTCTACCTCCTTAGCAGAGACAGTGAAGGGATGTGATCTTTCGCCCTCCCTCCACAGCACCCAGCTGTCCCTCTGGACACATCCATTCAGAAGGAGGCTCAGCTGCTGTCCACTGTGGGGTCCCCATCACACCAACTGCCCAGAGAGTGCTTCAGAGTTTACAAACTCATTACTTCCCTTGCTGCTGTAGCAACATGGATGAGCCAACCGGGGCCCAGAGACATCCAGTGACTCACCCAAGGTCACACAACAAGTTCTTTCCTGGGAGAGGGGAAGTCATAGGTTCCATCCCTCTGCCTCAGGGGCGATCACCATCAATCAGAAAGACGTGTGGTTGTGTACTCCAGCAAACACCTTTCAGAGCCACTCACGGGAAGTGATTTCTTTTGTAGGGGAGGAAACAAGCGACAATGAACCTTCCCCTCATTTAATCCCAGCCAAGCACCAGATTGAACAGTGATGCCTAATACAAATATCATCTTACACTTGCCTCTCACCAAGCATTTTCACAGATAACGTCTCGGCTAAGCTTCACAACAGGACTGTGCGGAGACAATTCTTATCGTCCCTGTTTACAGATGAAGAAAGTGAGTCCAAGGAAGGATAAGCAAATGGCCCAAGGTCATCCAGCAGACAGGAGGCTGGGAACCCAGTCTTTGAACTCCTGCTGTTCCACAGCTGCTCATCACGGGAGGGACCGGCCAGCCCTTCCAGATAAAAACACACTGGAGTTCTGGTCCTGCCTCTGTCGGTAGCTCTCTCGCAATTTTGTCAAGTCACTTAATATTTGAGGACCTCCATTTCCTCATCTATAAAATAAGGACAGTAATATTTCCTCCCAAGGCATAATAGGGTTATTGTGAATATTAAGTGAGATATTTAATAGTAACTAATGGGAAAGTGTTTTGAAAAACAAGAAACATCATATATAATTAGAAGAGACCAGTGGCAAGTCCTTACCTGGGCAAGGCAGACACCACCCTCTCTCCACAGCCCTCGTTCTTCCTCTCTGCCTACCTCTAATGTCTTTCTTGTCCTCCAGACAAGGGGAGAGGGACTCCAGTGAAAAGACAAGTCAAAGAGAGGAGGACAGAGGGCAAAGAAAGGGGCAAGGGACAGAAGAGACAACAAAATGGACAGTAGAGAGCCTGGGGCTGGCAAGCTCAAGGGAGGAAGCACCTGGTCAGGGGTGTCAGTCTGGCTGGTGGTTTGAAGGAGCCAGTCCATCTAGCTACATTTCTTTCTTATCCTCACGTCTCCTTAAAACTGAGGAAAAACAGGACTATAGGAATAATGGCCACCTCTTCATTTGCCCAGAGCTGGTCTCAGGACCCAGAGGCTGCTCTGGGACAGGGCACCCAGAAGGGGGCCCAGAGGCCTCAGTTTCCTTTGGCTCAGGCCCTGTGACCTTTTGCTCCCTTGTGAGAGTGAGGGTGGGGAATGCAGAGACAGCTTATGCTCAGCCCTGCTCGGAAGCACCCCAAACTTATTTCTTAAATCTCAGAGAACAATGTCCCAGCTCCACCCCTGACCCACACCCAGCTCTGGGAAACACACACACACACACACACACACACACACACACACACACACACAAAACACAAAACCATCAGCTTCTTTATTCCCAGCTCAAATTGCCCAGGGCAGGCAGGGGCAAGGATACCAGAGGCTGGTGAAGGTTCCAAGGAACTCAGAGCCCCAGACCTTACCCACCTGCACTGATGAGAGAAAAGAGGAGGAGATGGGAATGCTGTACCAGGGAAGTTAAGAAAGAAAGAACAACACACAGAGAGCTGGCAAATCTGGCTTCTGGTCTCAGCTCTGCGACTCATTAGCTGTGTGGCACTGGTCAAGTGACTCAACTTCCCTGGGCCTCAGTTTCCTTATTAGTAACATGGGGATGTCACTTATCCTGCTAAACCTTCACCCTCCCTGCCTCGGAGGACTTCAGCAAGAATGAAGTAAGATGACAGGAATGAGAATATCTTTCAAGATCAGCAGTGTTCTATAGGTACGAGGATACTGCTCACCACTGCGGAGGGCTGCAACACAGCCCCAGACTTGCCCATACCAGGCCTCAAAGGCAGGAATTCTACCTAAAATAAAGGCAAACTGGTCCTGGACCACTTAAGGACCAGAGGTTAAAATGTCATCTTAGAGGAGAAAAGCTTCAATAGCCAGTTGAACCTAGTGTCCCACCGTGCTCACAGGTGTGGGGGGAGCACAGACACAGGTCAGCTGTGTGCATAGTCGGTGGTGGGTTGAGATTTCAGTACTCACAGAGCCCACTGGGGCAGCACTTGGCAAACAGGGGACACCCAGACCTCCTGCTAAGAAGCAACTCCTGGGGGGCTCCACAGCTCCCCGTCAGGCTGCTCCCTTACCCCGTTTGCGCCAGCAGGGCCCCTCCCGCACGGAATAGGACAGCTCCACGAACTCGATGTCCACCGCTGAGCGCTTCGGTAGGTGGGAGAAGCGTTGGGCTTCGGTGATGTGGTTCTCCACCTTCTTCAGGTGCGTGGTCAGCATCGGGGGCTCCGCCCCGTCCTCCAGCGCCACAGCCATGGCCACGGCCCCGGGTCCTAGTCCACAGCCCACGGCCTCCAGCGCCTTCTCCGCCATCGCGCCGCCGGCCTGCAGGGAGCCGGCCTGCTCAGTTCGGGGCAGACCCCCAAGCCCTGGCTCCAAGCTCCCTTGCTTTCTAACGCTCCCCCACCCCCACTCCCCGCCTCCTTCTCAGGGCAGATCCGCTACTGGGAGCACCCCACTTCCCACCGCCAGAGCATCTGCCCTCTCCTGCCCCCCACTCCCCACGTAGCTACGCTCGGTCTCGACCTCTTCCCGGTCCAGGCAGCCCCAGCTCCAGCCTGGCCCCAGCCTGGCCCCAGCCCGGCCCCTAAAAGCCCTCACCCACTCCCCCCTCCCCGTGGCGGCTCTAATCTCCTTACCCCGCAGGCCAGCAGCCCCTGGGGACTGGAAGGTTGGGGGGGCGGGGAGGAGGACAGGGGCGGCCGGCCGCGGCTGCCCGCTAGGAGGTCAGGGTAGCCGGGTGCGCGCAAGGCGGACTGGGGGAAGGCGGAGGAAGAGGAGGCTCTGGGCCTCCCCCTGCATCCCCCTCCCCATCCCCAGGCGTGTCGCCTGGCCGGCCCCTCCCGCCGGCGCCCCTGCGCCCGCGCGTCCGGGACTCTCCCCAAAGGCGGGCACACCGCCGGAACTCAAGACCACCGCCCCCCACCGCCGCCGCCAACTAGCCCCCCGTGGCGGGTTCCCCCCTCCTTATCTCCCGCATGCCTAGTCACCTTGACGCGCCCCCGGGCCGGTGCGGACGGAGAAGCTTAGCGCTGCCAGGGGCCGAGGATGCAGACTCCGGGCCCTCCTTACCTGCCTCCGGCTGCGGCACCCGCGGCCCGGCTCCCGGTCCCGGCGGCGCGGGCCGGGGCGGGGCCGGGGCGGGGCGGGAGACTGGGGAGGGCCCGGGCCTCAGGTCTGCGGAGAGATGACAACGATGGGGAGGGGCGATGGGGGCGCGCCCCAACTCGGCCGCGTACAGCCGGTTCCCAGAGCCCGGTGCTGGTCGCTGTGTCCTCCCGAGCCCGCCGGGCGACTGCGCTCTCCTCTAAGCTACCGCTTGCAGGTCCCGCTGTTCTTAAAGGGCCCGCGTCGCCCCGCAGCCGGCGGGGGGCGAGCACCGCGAAAGGGACAGCCGTGCCGGCGACGCGGGGCCAGAGCGGGCGCAGGTGTGGACCCAGGACTGGGGGGTTGGCGGCGAAGGGCCGATTTGAAGACTGTGAGGACAGGAGAGCTGAAGTCTCTCTCACAGGGGACAGGTCCCTGGATTACAGACTAGACGGTGATGGTGTGCGTCTAGGGGGTGGGGGTGGGCATTGGGGTGCAGATGCCATCCCTCTCAAGGGATTGTGAAGCTGTCAGACTGTCTGCACTACTCCCCCATCAGTTTCCCTCAGTTCTGGCCCTTGAGCTCAGGCTTCCTCCAGGGATTCCCCCAAACTAGATAAAAAGGCTTTGAAAGCTGGAGTCTTGGGATAGCCTCCTCCCCTTTCCCCACCCCATTCCGCACCTTCCCTAACTAGTTAAGAAGGGAAGGCGGGTGGACCCTTTGGGAGAGCTTGCAAACAGCCCGAGGTGACGGTGGTACTTAGAACTCAGCCTACTCCGACTACAGAAGTCCTTACTCTCCCAGGCAAGTGCAGGCCTTTAAGACAAGCACACGCCTGATGCTGGAGGCAGAGACGGGCCAGGGCATGCACCGGGCTCACAGACACTGCTGTGGACACCTTCTAGTACACATGTCATTCTCTCCCTCAGCCCACAAGCCTTCAAACGCCAGTCCCCAGAACACTCTGGGGCTTTCCCCTGCTTTGCTCCTTTCTCATGCTCCTCTTGGCCCCCACCTGCCCTGGCCTCAGTCTTCTAGGGGTAAGTAGGTTAGCCAGTGGGAACACGTGGCCTGAGCTTTTAAGTTCCCACCTGTCACAGAGCAAAGACAGATGGGAGGGGAGGCTGCTGGTGCTGCTGCCACCTCCTTACTGCAGCGGTTGGAGGTTACTAGCAGTCAAACCTCTCCCCGGCTCCTCAGCCCCTCCTCCACCTCTCCACGGCCCGGAGACTGGCGGCCCCTGCAGGACATCTCCAGTCTCCACCCTGCAACTGTAAGACTTAGCGGATTTAGCGTCCAACCCTCCCCACCTTCCCCTCCTCCCACGCCCCTCATCACCACCATCCCTCAGGACCAAAGTCCTCACTCTCGATGGACCCTCCATTCTCCAGGTTAACCTCCAGTGCTCCTGTAGAGACTCCCCGTCCACAATCGCGTTTACTGAGCGATCATTATGGACCTGGCATTGCCTGATTTAATTCTCACCATGCCCTTATGAGGCAAGCATTCCAACCTCTCTTTAGAGATAGAGAAACAGAGGCATAAGGGAGTTGGTTAAGCAATGTGCCCAGGAGTACCCTTCTACTCAGCAGCAGAGCAGGGCTTGAACCCTGAAGTCTTCGCTTTACCCCTCCTGCTCTGGGGCCTCTCAGAGCCCTATCCCCAAATGGACTGTCTCCCTCCATTTTCTGGACAGGCTCTTCCATTCTTCCAAGACAACCACCACATCTTAATGACACTCCTCTCCTTTCCCTGGCATAAAACTTGCCAAGTCTCAGGAAATTTTCTTCCCCTTTCTTAAGAACACCCCATCCCCTTTTCCCCAAGACAGGCTTCCCCACCTTCAGAGACCAACATTTCCAAGAATTTGATTGGCTTTCCATACTGTGGGATTCACACTTCATGACCCAGCGCAGTGGTCCTCAGTCTTGGCTGTGATAAGCGCATCACTTGGGGGAATTTCAAAAGACATCTAGATAATACTCCAAACCAGTTAGTCCTGATCTCTAAGGTGGGACTTAGGTGTTAGAGTTTTCAAAAGCTCCCCAGCTGATCCCACTGGGTAGGAAGTCAAGCTCCACTACCTGCCTGAGCCTTCCATTGCCCGGGTTGGAACACCTGCCACATACCCATGAAAGTCCTCTCTCTTCCCTAGAATAGGCCTTCCCATTCTCTAGGACACCCTCTTTCCACTTTGTGAGCACATCTTCCTTGTCCTGAATCTGAATTCGGAGATCTGCGTTCTGACCTTGATGCTTTTACCCATTCCATGCTCTTAAGTAAATTTCTCCACCTCTCTGAGCCTCATCCATGAAAGAGACACGATAAAAATCCTGCAGATCAGCCTTGAAATGTTCTTATGAGGTTCAAGGATCCAAGAGTTTAGTGCTTATTCTCAAGAATAGATCATACATCCTTACTCTCCAGGCCAGACTTACCGTGGTTCATTTTATTTCCCCTAGAAGAATCTCCCATTTCCTTGGCAAAGGAGGGGAAACTACATTTATTGAATGCCTGCCATGTGCTAGGTACCTGGAGTAGAGATATCATCTCTGGGAAAAGAGCAAGGCCTGTATCTTTCTCCCCTGAATTCCTAGAACTTGGACCCAGAAGATACGCTCAATAACTCAGTAGCTACCCGCTGACTGGATGGTCTAACCGGTCCTCATGACAATTCTATGAGGACAGTATTAGCCTCCCATGACTCAGGCAAGGAAACTGATGCTCAGAAATGTTAGGTATGAGTTCACACAACTAACATAATGGCTCCAGGAATCCAAATCCAAGACTTAGTGATTCAAAACCATGACGTTATCTACTATGTCAACCTTCCTCATTCTCTAATATTTCATCTTCTCATTTTATAAAGCAGATCCATCTCTACTCCTATGAACAGACCTCTTCTCATTCTTGGATATAAAACCTTTCCAGTCTTCTAAAGGTCCACTAGGACAGCCTCCCTATTCTAGGAGATCCTCCCACCACATACCCCCAGATCGGACCTTTGATTCCCTAGAACAGACACACCTTTAATTCCTAGAAGAGACCTCATAACTCAAGAGTGGTGGTTCTCAAACTTTAGCACAAGTCAGAATCATCTGGAGGGCTTGTTAAAACAAATTGTTAGCTCTACTCTCAGATTTTCTGATTCAGATCTGGGGTGGGGCCAGAAAATTTGCATCTCTAATAGGTCCGTAGGTGATGCTGATGTTGCTAGTCTGGGGACCACACTTTGAGAACCATTGCTCAATAGAACCTTCCTCCCTCAGTCTAGACCTCACCATCCCCAGAACCACCCCGCTATCTCCTACCATGGACTCTCTTTCCCTCAGATGGACCCTACCTCTCTTCCTCAAATAGTCCTCCTCCATTCTCTGAGATTGATCTTTTCCTTTCTCTAGGACCTCCTCAATTCCCACCCCAGCCCTCCCTTCCCAAGATAAGAGCCTCCACCCTGGGCAGGTTCCCTAGACCCAGACAGGTAAGGGTTGATGATAATTGGCTTACAAGGAGCAAGGCAGAAGCAGAAAATTCCTGTCTCATCTTAAGTGCCAGGAGTTAATCTAGCAGACAGGCTGCTCTGTGCAGGGATTTATGGGGGAAGCAGCTAGTAAGGAGCTTTGTGGACCTATGGGAAAAGGAGGGTAGCAGAGCCAGGAAGGAACTGAACTGGGGACTCTGGAACTACCTCAGTTCTGTTTCCAACATCCCAGGCCCCTCATCCACGTGCCTCCCTTGCCCACCATGCTAGCCTCTCACCTTTGGAAAGAATAATTTTAAAGTGTATTTGTCAACAGACCCTCTGCTGGCCACTGGGGGAAACGCAGCACAGGACTGGGAATGAGGGGTCCATAAGAAGCGAAGCTGATGGAGCTGTCCCCAGCCCAAGTCCAGGCCCTGAAGGGGTAGCTACTAGGCGGAGCCCTTGCTGTTGTTTTCTAAAAGATCTTCATTCTTTTAAAATTATAAAAATACAAGATATATACCGAAATTAAGCACGTTGAAGTGCATTTTTAAAGTGTAATTGGTACCTCTCCATCTCTCATGCTATGTAGTTGCCATCGCCTTTTGCTACGAAGACAATGCGGGGATCTCCAAAGCTGCCAAATGTCAAAGTTCTCTACCCAAGATTCTCTTTCTCCTTCAGACCCCTCACATCTTCCCCCTCCCAGTCTCAGCTTGTCGTCTTCCTTCCCCTGAACTTGAACGCCCTCCACACCCCTGGGCAGTGTCCTTTGCACGGAATCAGCGTCAGAGCAGGGGTCTGCTCAGTGTCTCTCTGGGGCCTCTTCCCCCTTGAGTCGGGCCCACTCCACCAGGGTGGGGGCAGAAAGGCCCCTGAGGGTAGATGTTTCCCTTGAACCCTTCCACAACAGTGACTTGTCTTCACTCGGCAGCCTACTTCTTTCAGACATACCGTGGACTCTGAATAGCTCTATTTAAAAATGTCCCCTGGGCGCCTGGGTAGCACAGTTGTTAAGCATCTGCCTTCGCCTCAGGGAGTGATCCTGGTGTTGTGGAATCGAGTCCCACATCGGGCTCCTCCACTGGGAGCCTATTTCTTCCTCTCCCACTCCCCTGCTGTGTTCCCTCTCTCGCTGGCTGTCTCTCTGTCACATAAATAAATAAATAATCTTTTAAAAAAATAAAATAAAAATGTCCCCTTTCTGGGATTCCCGGGGGGTTCAGTCAGTTAAGCGAAACACTCTTGATTTCGGCTCAGGTCAAGATCTCAGGGTCGTGGGATTGAGCCCCGCGCTGAGCGAGGAGTCTGCTTGGGATTCTCCCTCTCCCTCTGCCTCTCCCCCTCCTCCCACTTAAAAAAATGTCCTCTTTCTGACCACAAGCTTTCCCTTCTGCTTCCTAATCTTCAGAAGCTTATTGGAACCTCCAATGCTTTGTGGGGGGTTTTTTTGGGGGGGGGTTGTTTTTAAGTAAGCTCTGTGTCCAACGTGGGGCTTGAACTCATGACCCCGAGATGGAAAGTCACTGGCTCCACCAAGCGAGCCAGCCAGACGCCCTGGAACCTCCAGTGCTTTGATTCTAAACACTACCTTCTAGTTCCGAGGGCCTCCCTCTCCAGTCTTCTCCGGCTGCTTTAATTACCCTGCTCCTTGGCCGATGCAATCCACATCCTGGCTGGGGGTGAGCCCCGCGGTCTGTCTTCTGCATTTGCTCCAGGGGTGCCAGCATCTGCTACAAAAAAGCGTCTGGCTGTAGTGAAGTTGCCACTGCCTGATCTTGGTCTTCAACCTCAGCTGTGTCATCAGGTGATCTAACCCACTCCTCTATCTATTAAAGGCAATTCTAAAACTTGACGATTCTTATAAATCTCCTCAAAACCATAATTCCTACTTTCTCAAGGAAAGACAGACAACCAGACATGCAGGCCCTCTCACCCCTCCCATCCATCTCTCCTTCCCTCCACTCAGAATGAAGGGGTGTCTCCATTCCTTTCCCCAGTTTCATCTATCTACTTGTCCTCTATATTCCTTACCCAGTCAAGACATTCAACCTATTCAGCATGAAATGAAAAGTTTTCACAGTCCCCATCAACCTTCCCTCTCAGCCTCAACTCCTGCTGTTGAACAAGAAATGGGTATGCTCCTTATCCCCAAAGTGCACTGTGGGATTCCTGGTCTTGAGCAAAACTCATTCATTCATTTACCATTCATTACATGTATATTTGATAGGTCATAATCTTACAGAAGTGACTTTATTCCCCATGACCATTCTTCCCTCTCCTCATTTTGGGGAATCATTTTTCTTCTATATTCACTCAGCTCTTCTCTGAGATTTCGGACTTGCTCCAGGTAAGAGAAAAGCAGCATTAGCTTCCACACTCCTGGGCCACCTGCCTTCTCTCCTGACCTCCCCCCACTCCTAGAGAAGAGTAAGGCGGGTTGTCTCCTTAATCTTCAGGCACCATGATGTCTGACTCATGGGCTGATTCTGGATGAAACCCTAAGGCAATCAAATTAGTATTGTCACCCTCCTGCTGAGGCCAGAATCCCCTCCCCCTGGAGAACTGGAATCACACAGTAGCAGGCCAGAATCTCTTCTGCTGCCCCCATGATCCAGAGCATGGGATCTGGTGTGGGCATTGCTAAGACGACTGGTAGGGAAGGCCCTTTATAGAGGGCGTCGGCTTGACTCTCAAGGCACTGCTCAACAGAGGGAAGCACAGCATAGGTATTGCTGGATTCCTCGAGGGGCAGCCTGAGCCACTGCTTAAACACCCACGAAACAAGGGCACACACACACACACACACACACACAGAAAGGAAGAAAAAAATTGAGACCAGAATTTGATCATTATGGTATACAGCTGACCCTTGAACAACACGACTTTGAGCTGTATGGGTTCAACTGTAATCGGATTTTTAAAATACAGAACAGTACTGTAAATGTATTTTTTCTTATGATTTTCTTAAAACATTTTGTTTTTGCTAGCTTTATTGTAGGAAGACACAGTATACAATACATATGACATACAAAACGTGTTAATTGACTGCTTCTGTTCTCGGTGAAGCTTCTGGTCACCAGTTAAGTTTTAGGGGAGTCAAAAGTTACACATGAATTTCCAATTCCGTGGGGAGTCAGCACCCCTACCTGCATTGTTCAAGGGTCAACTGTACATTTGTAAATCGATTTGATGTCTTTATATATGCTTCATGGTTTAATTTTTTTTTTTTTGGTTGTTTTTTAAAGATTTATTTGTCAGAGAGAGCACAAGCAGGGGGAGCAGCAGGCAGAGGGAAAAGCAGGCTTCTTGCCGAGCAAGGAACCCGATCCGGGGCTTGATTCCAGGAATCTTGGATCATGACCTGAGCCAAAGGCACTTAACTGAGCCACCCAGGTGCCCCTTCATTTTGAATTATATATGGAAAATGGGGCACCACCATGTATCCAAGGTTTGGAGCCTTTATTTTTAAAGATTTTATTATTTTTAAGTAATCTCTACACCCAACGTCGGGCTTGAACTTAGAACCCTGAGACCAAGAGTCACAAGCTCTGTGGGCGGAGCCAGCCAGCCGTCTCAGTTTGGAGTCTGTAAAGTCTTCATCTGGTCTTGGTTAGGAGGAAGGTCTTTCATGACTTGTTTTTGGGGTCTGCCTCTGGCCCTGTTCTATTCAACTTTTTTTAACCCACCTCTTGAGGACAGGTGTCAAGTCTAACCAGACAAAATTCACTAAGGACAAACATGAGGGCCTGCTGTTAAGTCCTAGGTAACCACTGTGTATGTCTGAAGTGAAGGTCTGGGCAATAACAAAATATGTAAAGACATGGGTTCTAGAAGGCAGAGGATGGTGTAACCACCAAAACACAGGCCCAGAGGAGATTGGGGGGGGAGCCCCAAATTACATGACACAAGGAGGTATAGAAGAAACTGAGGACCTTAACCCAAAGAAGCCTCAGTTGTCTTCAACTCGCGGAAGGCGTGCTGGGTGAAGCGGGTTACACTTGTTCAGTGGAGGACAGGGTGTGGGTGGCAAAGTCAGTCAGTACAGGACCCTGGAAAAGTGAGCCTGGAAACCCAGTGATTTTGCTGGTGCCAACTTTTCATCCACATTTCCACTCTCCTCCACACCGCCCTTCCTTCAAGTGCTCCTCCTAGACTGAAAGCTCTCATTATTTCTTGCCTGAGTTTTTGCAGCAGCCGCGTAACTCACCCTTCCAATGTGTATTCCCCATCACTAGCAGAATCACCAGCCGAAAACCTCCCATGGTCCTTCTGGGTGGCCTGGCCTGCCTTGCTGGTCTCGTCTCTTCCCCATGGCTTCCTGCCCTCTGTGCTGCAGACCATGGAGTACTCCTTCAGCTTTACACACCTAGTTTCCTCTACATGAAGTAACTCGTCCACACCTTTGTACACGGTAGCTCTAAGCACTTCCTCAATGACGCCTGTCCTGATCCCCCGCCCAAGTAATACTGCCACCTCCTTTTTGGAGCCTCCTCAATGAACCCCGCTCGGCTTCTGTCGCTCCACTTCTTTAGGTCTTTGCTTGCCTCTGTACCGCAAGTCTCTTCAGGGCAGGTCCTGGGTTTTATTCATCTTTTATCTTTAGCACCTGCCACGGTCCCTGGACTATATAGGAGGAACTCAGTAAATGGCTGATAGAATTAACAAAGAGATTTTTCTTTCCTAAATTCTTCCTGCAAAGGCACACAGTTTTTGTGAGAATTAAATATGGTCCTTTGTGGGCAGCTTTCTGTCCAGCTAGGACCCCTGAGAATATATCCTTGAACTCTCCAGAGTGGAAGTGACCCTAAGAATGGACACAGGGTGCTGAGAAGTGGCTAGACAGGCCAAAATAAATGGTTCTTATTTCAGAGGGTTTCAACCTCGTTGAGACTCTAGTGAAAAACAGACCCTTTCCCCAGGAAAACACACATTGACAATTTTCTAACTTGGTCCCTAAACCTAGAGTACCTGCCATCCCCTAGGGCGTCCAAATCCACCTTCACCCCCCACCCCCAAGCCTTCCTTCCCAGTCCCACAGGTAAAGAACCCCTACCCCAGAGGCACTGGATATCTAAGCAGGACTCAGAGGGGGTGGCTGTGGCCAGGTGTTCTCCCTTCCTGATGAGCCCCGCACGCGTGCATTCTAGAGCGCTACTTCTGCCCACTCACGGGACCTCCATGGAGACCGTAGATGCTCCGAGAAGAAGTGGAGAAGTTTCACCAAGCGGGTGGAGGGAGGGGAACAAGAGGAAAGTTAAAAAATGAACCTCAGTCACTAGAACAAGCCTAACTATTCAGCTCCTCTTCTGGGCAGCTGCATCTCCTCACTATCTAGCCAACTGCCAGCAGACAGAGGGAAGAAATGCAGACAGCCCAAGTGTTTCTTTTATTACCAAAACAACTGTTACACACACACTCAGTGCCTCCACTCCCATCCCTGAGGATAACCAGGAAGGTCCTTGGGGTTGTAGGAGCCCTTCGGAGGGAAAGGACTGCCCGGTGCACACTGCCTTGGCTGGTTGTGAGGAAAAGGCCCTCGCAGGAACCAGTTACACGGCATCCCTGGACCTAAGGACCCCTAAAGATGGGAATGGGTACGAGCTGACAGAGGATTTTAGTCACCGTTTCAGCATAAATAGAGGGTTATGGGTAAGCCCAATACTAGCCCCTCTACAGGAACACACACAACCAGGGTAGCCCCCTCAAGGAATCCAAACTCCTCAGGATCCCCACCACAGGTGGTCTGGCAGAAAAGGGAAGTCTTTAGAGTCCACTGCATGATGCGAGCCAGGGCCAGAGTGCACCGCACTGCTCTCAGCACCACTCCTAAAGGCCTCCATTGGCAGGGGCTGCCCATGAGGGGCACAGCCACCAGCCTGGCTCAAACCCCAGGGCCTGTGGGGGAAAGGGTCAGGCTCCGCAACCTTCACAGCATCCGGACTTCTGGCTCCTCAGCTATTCCCTGAAGCTTTTCCATGATATCCCCTGAGGGGGGCTCAGGGGCTGGGGGGGGCTCTCCTGGGGCTTCGGACAGCACATAGTAGACAATCTCTTGGTCACCTTGGGCGTTGGTCTGATTCACCACATGGATGACGGGGCTGGGGGTGTCCTGAGAGGCTGAGAGGCCTGTCCCCTCACTGCTCCCGCCCTCCTCTTCCTCCTCAGCCTCCTCCTGGGGTCCCGGCTCCCCTGGCATTGCTTCGAGAATGATGCCCTGCAGGCTGCTCTCGTTCAGTGACGCTCCCAGGCCCGAGCCCTCCTGTGGCTGCCGCAGCAGCTGCTGTGTCAGTTCCACACTCTCATAGCGAACCAGCTGCAGGCGCATGTAGCCGTCTTCATGCTCCTTGTACCTGGTGAAGCAGGAGCACACGGGGCAGCAAGCACATGTGGGGGGGTGCAGAATGTCCCGGAGAGCAGCAAGGTAAGGGACAGACATGAGGGATGGGACAGGCCCTGGGATTTTAAGTGAAAGGAGCTGGACACCAAAAAGGTCTTTATGAGAATACATAGAAGACAAGAGGGAAGGAGCATTACTCAAAATGGAAAACTGTATGTAGAAACCTGGGGGGGGGAGAGAGAGAGAGAGAGAGAGGAGGGTGGGAAAAAGAAATGATCTGTGCTGGACGGTGGGGTGTCACAGGATTTAGATGGCCGTGGAGCTACGGACCAGGACCCTTAGGCTCAAGTTCTGGTTCTAGCTGCAGGCCTTTGGCACCACATTCAAAAATCAAAAAAGTCATTTTGACCTGCCACTTTATTTTCAGGGCTCCTTGAGCCTCAATGGAGATGGTGGAGTACCATCAAATTCAAAAAAAAAATTTTTTAAAGATTTTATGTATTTATTTGAGAGAGAGAGAGAGAAAACACAAGTGGGAAGAGGGGCAAAGCGAAAGAGTGAGAAGCAGACTCCCCGCTGAGCAGGGAGCCCAAGGAGGGGCTGGATCCCAGGACCGGAGCCGAAGGCAGACACTTCATCGACTGAGCCACCCAGGCGCCCCAAATTCAAGGTTTTTAACTTGTTGAAAAGGTATTGTGTGTGTGGGGGGGAGGTCTGTGAATCTAGAGGGTAGGGTTGAGAGACATACCGAAAACGGGGGTGCCCTGAGGGCCACTTGAACTGGTGCTTCTCACGAAGATGCACAGTGAGGTTGTTGCCCCTCGTGAAGCATTTGTCACACACGTGACACTTGTACCTCGGCTCTGAGTCTCCCTGACGGGGAGGGGATGAGAGTGAGGCCAGCTCCTCATGCTGGGCCCCCCGCACCTCTGCCAGCCCTCTCCCGACAGCCGCACTCACTTCATGCACTTTCCGGTAATGGGACTTGACAGAGCAGAGAGACCGCGCACTGAAGCTGCAGTTCTCAAAATCACACCTGTAGGCTGGCTCCTGGCTGTGGGTATCCAGGTGCTTCCGCAGGTCAATCAGATTCTTGCAGCTGCAGGGAGAGGTCAGGAGGGGCTGGAGGGCACAGCTGACGCCGGACTGTGAGTTCTATTTCCAGCCCCCGGTTCCCCTTACCTGTAGTCACAACAGTCACACTTGAAGGGCCGGTCCTCGCTGTGGCGAAAGCGCATGTGGTTTCGGAGGGAGGATGGCAGTGGACAGGTCATATCACACAGAGGGCACTTATAGTGATTCACTGAGAGAAGCAGAGAGGAGGCTGTGATCTGAAGCCTGGCGGAAACCTGGAGGGAGGGCCAGGAGCTTGGGGGCTCTGGCTACTCACCGTGGTTACGCATATGGTCCCGCAAGAGCCGCTCCGTGGCAAATCTCTTGGAACAGTGAGAGCACTGGAAGCGTTGCTCTGGGGTGGGGCAGGCAGAAGACAGGGTGGGCTGCAGGGGATTGCAGGGAGGCACAGAGAGGAGAGCAAGCCCGGGAGAGGGGACCCACCCAAGGAAAGGGGGAGCTTAAGAACTGGGATGGACACAGTACCACTGAACGAGCACAGGACTTAGGAGTTGAGAACCTGAATTAGAATCCCTGCTTGACCCCTAACTAGCTGTGCAACCTCAGGTAAGTGATTTAACCTGAGACTCAGTTTCTTCATCTGCAAAAAGGGGGATAAGCAGCACACCTCATGGGGCTGTGAGGATTCACTGGGAAAAGAGACAGGGCACACGGTAAACACTAAGTAAAATCTAGACTCTCAGGCAGCCAAGGCTGTAGCAGGTGACTGAGCCCTAAGGACATATGTAGCCAAGTTGCAGATGCCTTCAGTGGCCCCCACTCCTGGGAACACGCCCTTAACCCCCACCCCAAGCAGGACAGCCTGCACCCACTCCCCTTCCTCTCTGACTACTTACGCTCCAATGAGGTCTGGCGACGAATGTGATCTAAGAACTTGGTGTTGTTGGCAAACATGCCCCCACAAGTGGGGCAGGCCACCACCTTCTCCTGGGTATGGCTGCGGAGGTGCTCTCGAAGCTTCCGGCAGTCCTTGAAGGTGCAGGTACAGCCTGGGAAGGAAGGCCCAGTCAGGCTCCAGCCACAGACCACCAAGTCTCCAGGCAGCAGCTAAACTTACCCCATGGGACTGGGCCCGTACCTAGCTGCCCTAGGCCCTTAGCAACCCCAGGTGTTCTTTAAAGGCCAGAAGTTAAGGAGCAGCCCTACCTTTCCAGCCACACAGCACCACAGGGTTGTCCTTGCCGACTGCCTGGTACTCACAGCACAGGCTGTGCGCTTCCACGTGCCGATAGAACCACTCAGGATTGTCAAAGGAACTCTGTGCCAGGAGCAACTTGAGGTAAGGACTGAGGATGGGTAGAGGGACTTTTACCCCTAAGTGTCCAAGGGGGACTCCTTGGCTGTCTCCCAAATTAAGTTGGCGGGGACGTGCAAGTTTGAGCAAGGGAGCTACCCAGAAATGAGATGCCAGCAGGAACCTGGCATACACAGGGCATCCCTGAAAGGGTCAAGGCTTCGTGAGCTAAGATCCCCAACTTCCTTCCACCCCTATTCACAGCACTGCCCGCTGACCTCGCAGTGCTCCCAGAGACACAGGAAGTGGTCAGGGATGTCAGGGATGATGTTGCGGCTCTGAAAGTCCAGGATGCAGGGGCTGAGGTCGGCCTGGCTCTGCAGGGCCTGCAGCCCCCACTGCTTCAGCTTGGTGTGGTAGCAGTGGAAGTAGACATGGCGGATGAGGTCAGCCGAACTGTCCATAGAACAAAAGCCACACTCCTGCCACAAGCAGGAGAATTCTTCCTCTGCAGAAAGGGGTTTAGAGGTAAGAATCTGATACTTCGCAAAGCTCAGCTCTCCTACCTATAGCACTTAGCAGCGAGAGAGGAGGCTGGACTCTGACCCGATTACCAGGAGATCATTTGGCAAATACCAGCATTTAACCACCACCAATTGTGCACCAGGCACTCAGGATATAACAAGTAAAGAGTGCCAGTCCCACCCCTCACAACAGCATTCAGTCATGGAGAAAAAACATTAATCCAGTAATCACACGTATAAATATAAAGCTGCAGTGAGGGGCGCCTGGGTGGCACAGTGGTTAAGCGTCTGCCTTCGGCTCAGGGCGTGATCCCAGCGTTATGGGATCGAGCCCCACATCAGGCTCCTCCGCTGTGAGCCTGCTTCTTCCTCTCCCACTCCCCCTGCTTGTGTTCCCTCTCTAGCTGGCTGTCTCTATCTCTGTCAAATAAATAAATAAAATCTTTAAAAAAAAAAAAAAAAAGCTGCAGTGAGTCACGAGTTCTGTGAGGGGGGCGGGGGTCTGCGTACTATAACATAATCCAACAGAGGTCATTTGATGTGGACAGGGATGACTCGGAAGTGCCCCTGTGTTGAGATGTGAAGGGCGAGTCATCTGTAAACTGTAAATAGAAGGAAAAGTGTAGTCAAGGCAGAGGGAAGGGTGTGTGCGAGGCCCAGTGCCAAAAACTTGCAGATGGCAGGTGTGGCTGGCAGGCGTTAGTGGCTCCGGGTTTCTGAAGCTCTCTTCCAGCCCGGGACACCTCCCACACCTTCCTTCAGACCACAGTCCTTCTTTTTTCCTCCATATTCTGCCCGAGACCTGTCCTTTCTGGAAAAACCATCAACTGCTACAGTCCACTGCCTAGCTCTCAAGCAGCTCTCTCCGAGCACATTTTCAATTCTTTACAGGGGTTTACTTGTTTTAAAAAGTAGGTACTTTAGGGGGCGCCTGGGTGGTGCAGTCGTTAAGCGTCTGCCTTCAGCTCAGGGCGTGATCCTGGTGTTATGGGATCAAGCCCCACATCAGGCTCCTCCGCTATGAGCCTGCTTCTTCCTCTCCCACTCCCCCTGCTTGTGTTCCCTCTCTTGCTGGCTGTGTCTATCTCCATCAAATAAATAAAAAAAATCTTTAAAAAATAAAATAAATAAAATAAAAAGTAGGTACTTTAAAAAATACAGGAGGCGCCTGGGTGGCTCAGCTGGTGGAGTGCCCAACTCTTATCTTGGCTCAGGTCTTGATCTCATGGTTGTGAGAATCCATGCCCAGCATGGGGCCTACTTAAAAAAAAATATATATATATATATATATACACACACACACACACACCCTAATCTCTCTTTTGTACATATTACTTGACTTTTGAAACTATTACTAAAAGTTCATAGTCACTAGACATAAAACATAATTTGAGGTAGGGGAAAGAGAGCTGCCACCATACTTTCTATAGAACAGAGTTCTTTAAACTGTGTCATGACCTATTAGTGACTAGAGAAATCAACTCAGGGGATTACAGCCTATTTTTTTTTTAGAGAAGGCTCCATGTCCAACGTGGGGCTTGAACTCATGACCCTGTGATCAAGAGTCGCGTGTTCCACTCATGAGCCAGCCAGGCACCCCTTTTTTTTAATGGAAAAGAACAAGAAAGAACACTTCAGAGAGCATTTAATAAAGGCAAGGATTGTTTCAAGTATTTTTTTAACTTCTGTGTATGGGGTTGGGATGTAAAATGTATTCCTAACTGGTAGTTGCAGTAAAGAAAAAATCGAGAAGCATTACCAGAGAATCAGAAAAGCAGGCTGTTGACAGCTTGTCCAATATGATCCTTTTTAAAAAATAAAATCATCTTTATCTAACGTATGTATATATGCAGAAAGACATCAAAAGAATGTTCACTAAAGTACTGTCAGTAACTGCCTTTTGATGGCAGGCTGGCAGATTCATTCCACATACCCTGGTGAATCCGTTTTCTATAAAGTGTCTACAATGTTTTTATAAGCAAAAACAGCACAATCGGGCAAGTCAGATTTTCCACCTTCCTTGAGCTCTTTTCTCTTCCTGTCCTGCTCCCTTACCAAGTGGGTCCTCCTCCTCCTCCTCTTCCTCCCCCGAGCCGTGCAGGTGCTGCTGCAGGTGCTGAGTGACGTGCTCGCAGAACTCCTCCATGGCCGAGCACACAAAGGAGCAGGACCCCCACTCACACTGCAGTCCTAGGTTCTCCTTTCGGGGAACTTTCCCTGGGGGCGGCATGGCCTTCACCCTAGAGGAGGAAGAAATCCAGAGCTGCAAGGATTCCACCAAGTGCCACTGGGAGTGAACGGCTGCACAGCCTGCCAAGAACCAGTAGGCGTTTCTCCCATGACCCATGAGAAACTGCTACCCCAGCTCAACTCTGGAAGCTGTCTGGTGTTCTCGCGAAGGGAAAACACACACTAACATTATTGAGTGTGTGCCAGGCATCGAGCTAAGAACTTGAACAGCTGATTTCTCATGAAGCTTCAGAGCCATGGGCCGAGAAGGAATTAATTATTCCGATGGGATGCAGAACAGTGTGCACAGGTTCAAAGAGATAGCTTTGGACAAGGACCGGACTTCAAATACAGACGCCTGCGTCCACCACCTACGAGCTGTGTGACCATGGCCAAGTAACTTCAACCTTCTAATCCTCAACATCCTCAGCTTCGAAAGGCAGGGAGCAAAACCCTTTAACTTCACACTTACTAGAGGTCAAGCACCACACTGAGCACATTACCTGATGTCACTGAATTACCAACACCACCCAATGAAGGAAGTACTATTTTTAACTTCATTTACAGATAAGAACTTCAGGTTCAGAGAGGTTAACTGGTTTGCTCAAGGCCACACACTAGTGGGGTGACAGGGTCAGGTCAGGCTGACTCCAAAGTCCGTATTCTTTCTAACCCACGCGGCTTGGGGATGAGCCCAGAAGCGCTTTATCTCTTACTGCATCCCATCCTAAGTCCCTGCCCAAATTTTAACCCATCATACAATCCACCTTTGCCTAACCTATCCAGTGGCTACTCACCACTCCCCTAACAGCCTGGACTAAAATATCGAGGTGACCCTGAACAATAGCCATTCGAACTGGGCGGATCCACTTATATGCAGTTTTGCAATACTTTTTGAATACACTGGAAAACTTTTTGGAGGTTTGCAACAATTTGAAAAAATTCACAGATGAACTGTGTAGTCTAGACATACCTAAAGAATTTGAAAAAAGGTATGTCATGATTAAAATACTAGTCTATTATTTACTATTTATTATTTACTATTTATTATCTTTTATCATTTACTACCATAAAATATACACATATCTATTATAAAAATTAAAACTCATCGGGGCACCTGGCTGACTCAATCGGTGGAGCATGTAACTCGATCTTGGGGTCATGAGTTCGAGCCCCACGTTGGGTGTAGATTATTTAAAAAAAATTTTTAAAGTTAAAATTTATCAAAGCTTACACACACACAGACTGTACATTATCTTTTCATTTTTGATGTCTAGTGTTAGTAATACGTGTAACATCTGCAGTGTTTTGTTTCATATAAGACAATATTGATGTAGGTACTGACAGACAATTCACCTTATGAAGAGGCCACATGAACTTACAGTATCGATAAATACAGTCCAGTACTATAAACGTATTTCCTCTCATGATTTCCTTAATAACATTTTTTTCTCTAGCTCACTTTATTGTACGAATATAGCACACAGTACATATAACATACAAAACATGTTAATCAACTGTTTATGCTGATGGTAAGTCTTCCGGTCAACAGAAGGGCTATTAATAGTTAAGTTTTAGGGGAATCAAAAGTTACAAATTAGGGGCTCCTGGCTGGCTCAGTCAGTGGAGCATGCAATCTTGATCTCAGGGCTGTAGGTTCTAGCCCCATGTTGGGTGTAGAGATTACTTAAAAATAAAACCTTTAAAAAAATAACCCCAAAACAGGGGCACCTGGGTGGCTCAGTTTGGCTCAGGTCATGATCCCCTGGGATCAAGCCCCACGTTGGGTTATGTGCTCAGTGGGGAGCCTGCTTCTCCCTCTCCCTCTGCTTTCTGCTCTCCCTCCTTGTGTGCTCTCTCTGTCAAATAAATAAAACCTTTAAAGAAAATACCCCCCCAAAAAAAGAAAATAAGAAAAAAAAAAGTTACACGTGGATTTTTGACTCCATGAGGGTTGGCACCCCAACCCCCATGTTGTTCAAGGGTCAAATGTAGATTCCATTTGAAGATAAGAAACCATATGTATGGGGCACCTGGGTGGCGCAGTGGTTAGGCGTCTGCCTTCGGCTCAGGTTGGGATCCCGGCGTTGTGGGATCGAGCCCCACATCAGGCTCCTCCGCTATAAGCCTGTTTCTTCCTCTCCCACTCCCCCTGCTTGTGTTCCCTCTCTCGCTGGCTGTCTCTATCTCTGTCGAATAAATAAATTTAAAAAAAATCTTAAAAAAAAAAAAAAGAAAGAAAAGAAACCGTATCTATCCAGTTGATGCCATACCTTAGGTATTTACAGTGTTAGGCATGCTGAGGCCTGTAATAAATATCTGTTGAAGAAAGCTAAATAAGAAACTGCGTGTTCTCCATCTTTAACACACACACAAATGCACAGTGCTCCAGCCCCTTCTCTAGAGGTTCCGATTCAGGATCTAGAAATCTGCCCTTTTACCTCAGCACCCCAGTTCTGATGCAGGAAGTTCCAAGAGCAGGGTTTGTGGAACAATCAAGGAACAGTTTCCCTCGTTACGTTAGAATGACAGAGGACAACACTGAAAGCAAAAGTTCTGGGGCAAGAGAAAACACTAAGAGGCCTTGACTCTTCCCCTTGAATGTCCTGGATGATGCTCCCCAGTTGCTGCTGCCCCTACCGCAGTGGGCCCTGGAAGGGAGCAGGGCACTGGTCTACCTGAGAGAGGTGGGAGCTCTGAAAAATACTTACTACATGCTGACAGGGAAAAAAACCAGAGAAAAATACTAAATACATGAAATCCTTCATGCCTATAAGTACAAGAACCTACTGTACCCAACTGGTTATCAGAGAAACCCTTTTTTCACCCACAGCTTCTGCCTCCCCTCTGAGAAGAAGCCAGGCACCTTTGACACTCTGGGGTATACATGGGGCTGCAGGGCTGCCCTAGACTCACAGTGAACCCTATCAGGAAAAAATGTTGACTGTTTTTATGATGTTGGCATAGGAAAAGTAGGGAAAGCCTTCCTAAGTCAGCCATAACATCCCAAACCTCCTCTCTCTCCTGCCTATAGGATCAAGTCCACTTAGAACTGCACACAAGGCTCTTCTCCAACTGGCATCAACTTACTTCTCCAGGAACTGGGTAAGGAAACTACCACGACTGAAGACCTACCATGAGTCAGACATTTGGTGAGCCCTCTCCCAAACTTCATTTCATTTGATGCAAGAGCACCCTGACTCTAACCCGAAGGTCATGCTCTTCCTTGTTCACACCATGCTGCTTCTCTGGTTTCCTCTCCTGTCCATTCATTCCTCTTCCTCTCTGATTCAATGATCTTTATCCCTAAACACATTACATTCTCCTGAAACTCTCTGCCTGAGAAACTTCTACCTACCCTCCAGCCCAGTGTCCCTTCCTTGGTGAGTCCTTTCCCAATTCATCCAGGTACAGCTGGAAAATCCACCTGCTGTCCCTGCAGCACTGTCTACAGCTTCGTTACAGCACTGTTACAATGGACTGGAACGTCTGTCTCCCCCAGACTAGGAGCTTCTCTGAGCAGGGACCATCGCCCCTTCCCTTCCCATTCCCAGCATTAGCACAGAGCTCTGCACTATTCAGACACTCAATGTCAGTATGTGATCACACAAGGGGCGCCTGGGTGGCGCAGTCGTTAAGCGTCTGCCTTTGGCTCAGGGCATGATCCCAGCGTTCTGGGATCGAGCCCCACATCAGGCTCTTCCACTGGGAGCCTGCTTCTTCCTCTCCCATTCCCCCTGCTTGTGTTCCCTCTCTCGCTGGCTGTCTCTCTCTGTCAAATAAATAAAATCTTAAAAAAAAANAAAAAAAAGGATGTGATCACACAAGCCTTCCTAAACTACTTGCCCCTCAGATTACTCTTGTCTCTCGGTTCTGTGTCTGGCATAGCTAACACCAGAAAATCTCAACCCTATTTGTATGCTGCCCATGGTCATTTGATGTGTTCTATTCTCATTCACGCAACTGGACAATATTAGCTGCTTCTGAGCAGGAACCATACCACGCCCATCTGTGTCCCTAAACTGTGTCCAGCATGGTGCTGAGCACAAATACACTAAACATATACCTGTTGTGGACTGGGTAAGGCCCAGGAGGTGGGCTATCTAGGTGTCTAGATATCTAGAATGACCTGAAACTTAGGCAAAGCTCCCTGAACCCCTCTTTCACTGTCCCCCAGGATTCTTTCTTTCCGTGCCCTGCTTGTCTCTACCCTGGGGAGCTGTGAGACAGTGACTATCTGGTCACCACTCCTCTTTCTGTAGGCAAGGAATACAGTGAGGCGCTTTGTATACTGAAGAGGGCCCTGGACTAGTTGTCAGAAAACCTGAGTTCAAGTTTCCTGTCTCAATTATTTTACCCTGCCTAGAGTAATATAACATTTATTAAGTACCTACAGTAGGCAAAGCACTGTTCTAAGTGTCCTATATGTATAAAAACTCATTAATACAACTGAGGTATTATTATCCCACTTCACAAATGAGGTAATGGGTCCTGATAGGTTAAGTAATGTACCCAAGGCTGCAAAGCTCGGAAGCGATGGAGACGGAATTCAAAGCCACGGAGTTCGGCTCCACTTTCCTCCTACACCTGCCATCTTATCTCTCCTTGTCTGATTCCTTCCTCCCCACTGACCTCGTATCTGTATACACAATACCCCAAACAGGTTTTATTAAGTTAGTTATTCTGTCAGGTTCCTCCAATAAACTGTGAGCTCCTAGAAAGCCTGGCCTGTGGCCCGTTCAGTTCTAACTTCGGGGCCAGCACATCCTCGTACAAGCTCTTTTAATGTTTAAGTGAACCTATAACTTATTACTTTACTTTTTGGATAAACTACCTACCTTCTTTGAACCTGTTTTTTTAAATGTAAAATGGGACGCTAATATCACACCTGGTGATGGATTCAACAAAACCTGGTTAGAAAGCTCCAACATTTACTAGCTGTGTGACCTCCTGCAAGTTACTTAAGACTCAGTTTCCCACGCAGCAGGGGAATCATTATGCCTGCCTCACTGAATTGATTTATAGACTAAACTAGATAATGGATATTAAAATGCTAAGCCTAGGGGCGCCTGGGTGGCACAGCGGTTAAGCGTCTGCCTTTGGCTCAGGGCGTGATCCCGGCGTTATGGGATCGAGCCCCACATCAGGCTCCTCTGCTGTGAGCCTGCTTCTTCCTCTCCCATTCCCCCTGCTTGTGTTCCCTCTCTCGCTGGCTCTATCTCTGTCGAATAAATAAATAAAATCTTTAAAAAAAAAAAATGCTAAGCCTAACACCCCGCCAGAACCCAACAAGTGTTAGCTATTTGTATCCTTGCTTCTGAGGGTGAGACAATCTAAGCACAATTCTACAAAAAAGTCAACAAAAGGACAACCGGAGGTAATCCCTAACACTTTTCATCTGGAATCACAGTAAGAAGCAATCAACAAATACTTAAAAGAGTATATATATATATTTTTTTTTAAAGATTTTATTTATTTATTCGACAGAGATAGAGACAGCCAGCGAGAGAGGGAACACAAGCAGGGGGAGTAGGAGAGGAAGAAGCAGGCTCCCAGCAGAGGAGCCTGATGTGGGGCTCGATCCCATAAAGCCGGGATCACGCCCTGAGCCGAAGGCAGACGCTTAACCGCTGTGCCACCCAGGCGCCCCGAAAGAGTATATATTTTAACGCAAGTCACTGAATTAATCCTAAACGATATTCAAGAAAAGGAGGGACCTATCTCCTGCACCTCCTAAGGACTCACAATTTGGCCGAAGAGATGACTCCGACGTGTGAAGACAACCGCCAAAACAAAGCGCCGATGAGGGAAGTCAGGACAGAAAGAAATCCCAGTGCACAGGGGAGGCGGGCAAGCTTGCCCTAAGCGGCGGCGCCCGGACCCCTCAGACACCGGTAGAATTCGGACAGAAGGAGATCGTCCCGGCAGGTAAAACCTCTCCCTCGCAGCCCCGCTGGCTTCCCGGAGTCCTTCCCCCACTAAGGCATGGCGGTGACCATGTCTCAGCAGCAGCGAAGCCCCATACGAGAAAGCAAGGAGGTTCGAGTCGGGGTTAGGGGCCGGGGGCACTGCAGGCGCCAGGCAGACCGACGTGGCCGAGCTGCCAGAGGAAACCTCGCCAAGGCGACTAAAGAAGAGCCTGGCCCCGGCAGCCTGCTCAGAGCGCACCCCGACGCACCCCGGGGAAGCCCTGAAACCAGCTTACCGCCCCTCTGCTGCCGGCTCTCGCCGGCTCTTCCCACCTCTGACCATCTCCGGAAGGGCGCTTGAGCGACGGCCAGCGAGAGCCAATCACCGCTCTCGGATCCCTCTAACAGCCAATGGCCGCTGCGACTGACGGAACCCGTGCGTGACCAAAATACGGAAGAGGCGGGAGTGAGGACCGGCGGGCTGCGGGGAAGGTATCGTTGCTGGCGCCGCGGGGTTGCCGGAGAGGCGCTGGCTTCGATCCCAAGGCCCCGAATTCCCCCGACTGCGCAGGCTCCGCGCTCGGCACCCACTGGGCCTGCGCGGGGCTCGAGCGGTGCGCCGAGTGGGGTCTCTCCTTCCTCGCGTGGCTTACTGCGTTAGCTGCTGGCGAGCGCAGGGAGGAGGAGCAGGAGGCGGTGACCGCTGCGCGCAAGGCTGCGTGTGCGAAGCAGTCAACCCCTCTTGACCCAAACTGGAGTCCTACCTCTATCCTTCACCGTCTTACTCTGATTTTCTTAAATATCGGTATTCCTGTGCCATCTTCTGTTTCCCTCACCACCTCTCCTCTTCCGAGGCTCAGTGAACAGCCATGTTATCCATCCACTCCTTCAAGTCAGAAACCCGGTAGTCCTCCTTGATTCCTCCCTCATCTGTTACCTGCGATCCTCCGCCATGTCCTGTGAATTTTACCTCCTTAAACACAGGAGCCCTCAAATTCACCCCCATCCTCTGCCGCCCCCTCGGTAGTCTGTTAACGACGTCCGGCCGGGTGTCTACACTATCTGGTTCCATTGCGTGCACTCTTGCTTCCCTCCAAGCCATTCCCCACCACTGATTAAACCACCACCCTGCTTTCAACACTTCAAGGCCTTCTGTGGCCTCGAGGCAAAAACCCCAAACCATACCGAGGCTTTTTAGACCCTTTGGCATCTGAGTCCTGCATACTTCAACCGTGTCTTTAGTCCTTCTTGCCCTCACTTTCTTTTCTCCAGACCAGAGTTTCTTTCGGTTTCTTCACCATACCTAGCTGCCTTTTACCTTTCCTGCCTTGTACTTGCTCTTCCTCTGCCTGGTGCCATCTTCCCCCTTCTCCCCCTCTGACATGTATTTGATTGACTTCTACTCATTCTTCTGGTCTCAGTGAAAATGCTTCGTTTTCCAAGAAGTCTTCCAGTAAGGGAGGGCAGGGATTGTGTGTGCTCTTCAACTTCATGACTCCATCACTTAGCCTAGCGGCTGAAACATTAAGGGTTCAAGACATATTTGTTAAATAATGTACCTTAGTAAAGTTCATTGGGGTTGAGATTTATTGTTACATTTTTCTAACCTAAAAATAAGCCTATATGATTCATATAATCAAAAAACACTTCAAATGTTCGATATAAATAAAAAACGCTGTTAAAAATAACAAAGTCAGGGGCGCCTGGGTGGCACAGCGGTTAAGCGTCTGCCTTCGGCTCAGGGCGTGATCCTGGCGTTGTGGGATCGAGCCCCACATCAGGCTCCTCTGCTATGAGCCTGCTTCTTCCTCTCCCACTCCCCCTGCTTGTGTTCCCTCTCTCGCTGGCTTGTCTCTATCTCTGTCAAATAAATAAAATCTTTAAAAAAAAAAAAAAAAACAAAGAGTAAAATCAGAAATTTGTGCATAAAAAAATTTATGCATGAATTTGTTATCAACCGTGAATTACAGCAGTGTCCCTATTTTAAAATCAGGTTTTTAAAAATATAATTCAGAAGTAACAAAAATATATTTTATCAACTTCATCCCTTCAAAAGCACAGTTATAGACAAAATGCTAACCTTTTAATTCAGATTTACACCACTGAAGATGGTTCTTAGCTTTAATTTAGTAATTTCATGAAGAAAAAATTCAAAATAAAAAGATTTTATTTATTTGGCGGAGAGAGACACACCAAGAGACTCGATCCCAGGACCCTAGGATCATGACCTGAGCCAAAGGCAGACGCTTAAGGACTGAGCTACCCAGGTGCCCCAAGACCACATCTTGCTGTCTAGCATTATTTACTTCCATCTCAATCTGCTTCTCTTGAAAACAAGCTATGGTTTTGGTTGGATAATTCAGACATATCCTGAGATTTGTCCTTTAAAAGCTGCCACAAAAAGCATAATTCAGACTCATCAAAAGCTGTGGCTCTCAAAGTGTAAAATGGATAAAGTTGATCAATGTTTTGTATGTTTTGTACATTCATTTTTAAAAAAACCTGTTTCCAATGTGATCCGGTTCCTTACCATAAACTATGTGATTCCATTGAGCTCTGGACAGCTCAGCACTAGAAGCTGAGTACAACTTCCAATTACCATCCACACAATTCATAGGTCCAGTGGGAATCTGAACACTTGCCCTCCCATCAACAAAAGTTTCTTGTAAACTTTCAAGATCAGTGTATTTGGCTACCTTGGCATCTTGGTAAATAAGCTGCTCCTCTGCGAGCCATTAAGAGTTGCACTTTTGGGCACCTGGGTGGTTCAGTTGGTTGAGCCATTTCTCTTTGGCTTAGTTCATGATCCTGGAGTCCCAGGATTGAGTCCCGCATTGGTGTTCCTGCTTAGCAGGGAGTCTGCTTCTCCCTCTGCCCCTCCCCCCTCTTGTGCTCGCTCTTTCTCTCTCTCAAATAAATAAATAAAATCTTTTTTTAAAAAAAGAGTTGCACTTCTTAGGTCAGGGGAAACAGCTTGGCAAATCTCTGAGTTTTCATGACCTAGAGCTGAGCATATCACTATATACAAATTAACCAAACATCCACACTCTGACACTCTTACTAAATATCCTATATCCTGGGGCACCTGGGTGGCTCAGTTGGTTAAACATCTGCCTTCAGCTCAGGGCAAGTCCTGGGATCGAGCCCCGAGTCTGGCTCCCTTTTCATCCCTCTGCCCCTCGCCCTGCTGATGCTCACTCTCTCTCTCTCAAACTAAATAAATAAATAATAAATAAATAAATAAATAAAATAAAATAAAAATCCTATATTCTGTGACTAGTATGGACAGGACATAGAAAATATCGACAGTTCCATGCTGCCTACCCAACGGCATGTGCCTTAAACCCTCTGTGATGTAAGTCAGTCAGAATGGCAAGGCTGGAGGTGACCCGAATAATTATCTAGGCCACTCTTCATTTTAGGGATGAGGAAGTGGAGGTCCAGAAAGGAGAAGTGGTCTGTTCCAAGGTCACTTGGTGTGTCTGTGGCACACTCAGGCTTTCTGTCCCTGGTCCAGGGCTCTGTCTGACATCCTGCAGCAGCTTACCTGGTTCAGATCCTGGGTAGGGTCCCACAGAACCGGAACCAGGGGTGTAGATTTTGCTAGTATCTGTAACTCCCTGAAACCTACCCACATTTAGGAATGAAAGACTTTTCAGTATGATGAAACCCTTATAAGACTTCCCCCTCCCAATCTGTCTCTTCTGAGGCAACAGTTAGCACTTATGCAGCACTGACCATATGCCAGCAGAATTGTAAGCACTTTACACATTTACTTCTCAGCCACAACCAACTCATAGCTACTATCACAGTTCCCATTTTACAGATAAAAAAACTGAGGCACTCTGTGGTAACATAACTTGCCCGAGGTCACCCAGGTCATTAGAGGAGCTTAGACTCAAACCGAGGCCATCTATCCAGAGTCCATGCTTAGGATTCCATTATAACCTGGAAGGAGCAGCCTATTCAAGAAAGGGGAACGAAGATGCCTGTCCGAATCCGAATGACTTTTTTTTTCTCTGACATTTTTGGCTGCGACTTCACCCTTCAAAGACACATTCTCCCATCCGATCTCTACACGTCCCTTCTTCCCTGCAGGCACTTCTTAGCAGACCCGGTATGTGAGTCATCGAGCCTACCTCACTATCTGGGCCCTCTGACCCACCACAGCCTTGCTGCTCACTCACCTCTCAAAGGATAACCAGTTGTCCAGTTTATAAACTCCAATTTGACTTTAATTTAATAAATTAAATTCCAAGCCATCACACAGCAATGGACATCATCATCTCCCAACACACAGAGGTGTAGCCCCGCTCTTGCTCCATCATCATCACAGTCTTTAATAAAGCCCCTGAAGCCATTTCTCTGGGGACGGCTTCCACCCAGCTCCTGGCTCCCTCCTTCCAACAGAGCCACTGCTCACGGAGAAGGCATCAAGTACAAAAACAGTAATAAAGGGGAGGGAGGGATGAGGAGCGGGAGGGGAGGCAGGGAGGTGGGGAGTACCTGCCCCCCATCCAGGGCACCGGCCCGGCTTTCTGTGAGCTGCCAATGTCCCCAGAGGCAGACACTGGTGCTGGTCGGAGTGGGGACCTGAGGGAGACATGGGAGTCCTGTCCCAAAGGGAATTAATTGCCTACCCTCCTGGGACAGGAAAGAAGGGTCACCTGGGAGAGATGCCCTCTCTCATCTGTTCACTGAGGGTCCTGGATCACACATATAAATAGAAAAGAGAATAAATAGGGGAGGAAGGACCAGCTGAGGAGCTGAGCACCCTGGGACTCCTCTGAGGGGCCAATGTCAACAGCAGGCAACCGGTTCTGAGGAATGCCCACACGAGCCAGGACAGAGCCTTCCTCTTACTCCCAGCCACCCACTCCCTCCTCTGTGTCCTCAGCAACGGGTGCCTGCCTCTCTCGTGCTTCCCGTTGCAAGTACCCTTCCAACTGGCCCCACAGCCCAGGGTGAACAGGGCTTCCTGGAACCCAGAGGGCTTCCCTGGCCCAGGCTGTTGGGAATCCAGGAAGGAGAATGGAAGAGGATGTGGGGGGAGGGCTGAGAGGACTCCTGCCCTCTCCTAGCTCAGGAGGTGAGAAGGGCCCTCAGAGCTGGGGGCTGGGATTGCCATTGGCCTTGGGTTTGGATTTGAAGGAAAAGCGCTTGATAAGGCGGCGAGAAAAGCTGCCAGCCTTCTTTCGGACACTGGGTGTGGCCGTCGTGTTGGAGAGATCATCGTGTGATTGGCTCAGTCCAGCTTCCTTCTGTCGAGGCCTCCGGCGGAAGATAAGCTTGGTGCCACTGCGCAGGAAACTCACTGTGAGGGAAGAGGGGAGGCTGAGGCAGAGAGAGGGGCACGGTAGGCGTGGGGTGAGGTGGGGAGCAGAGAAAGGACCAAGCATGGAGGGGTCGAAGATACAGAACAGAACCAGTTCCTTTGCCTAAAAGCCAGGCTTCCTTAGGAAAGAAAGTAGAGACAAAACATGCCTTTATCTTTCCTGAGGAAAAAATGGCGGTGCTCCCGGGATTCTGTGGGCACTCCTGACTACTGCCACTGAGCAGCAACGTCACGGGGCTGCTGCTCTGCGAGGCCAGACTGACAACTGGGCCTCCACTACGGAAAGCCAAAGTCTGAGCAGAGGGTATTCCTAAAAGCCCATAAAATCATGGAAGGACAAGATGGGTGAGCACTGACTCGTCGACCAAATTCCAGGATGTGAGCAGGAAGCGGGGCAGCTGGAAAACCTCAAGGAGGTAAATTCGGGACCAACATAATGAGAAAAGTGCTTATACAGTAGGCTTTGGGCTTAGGAATCTCATTATCCCAAGAAGTGATGCAGGCTTAAGTCACAGTTAAATACATTTGTGGTTGATAGACTCGTCGGCAGAGGGATAAAAATGTGTGGGGGCAAGCCCCTCATCCTTAAAAGTAGAAAAGCACCACGACCATCCATGGGCCAGCCATGTCGCTGCTAGAAGGACACTCCTAGAGTTGACCTGGGGTAGAATTTTTTTTTTTTTTAAAGATTTTATTTATTTGACAGAGACAGCCAGCGAGAGAGAGAACACAAGCAGGGGGAGTGGGAGAGGAAGAAGCAGGCTCATAGCGGAGGAGCCTGATGTGGGGCTCGATCCCAGAATGCCGGGATCATCCCCTGAGCCGAAGGCAGACGCTTAACGGCTGCGCCACCCAGGCACCCCAAAATTTCTTATAAGGAAGAGAGTACAGAATGGAAGGGGGATAAAGAAAAAAAAAACAGTCATTAGGAAAGAAGATATATGCTTAGACTCAGGAAGGAAGAAAAGTGGAGGTAAAGGGAAATACTCTGGAATCCCTCCCTGTCACTGGTGCCTGTCAGATCCAGGGGAGGACCCCAGGCAGTAAGTCCCCCTTCTCCACTCTGGCTTGGCTGAAATAGGCTGGCAAATCTGGGGATCCCTTAGCGGAGGAAGGAAAAGGCAAACTGGGTTGAGAATCCCATTCCCCTAAGTGTCCAGTAGGACCCAGGTCCTGATACTGGGCATGAAAGAAGAGGAGGGGGTGCTGCTAATGTTTCCCTACCTTTGTGATCCTTGAGGCTGCGGGTCTCCAGTGCACCAGTAGACCCTGTTTCCGACTCAACGTCATCCACAGATGGCCTCTCAGAAATGTCCGAACGTGTTGTCTCATCTGCTTCCTGGACGCTGGTGGGGCTAGAGAGGGCATCAAGGGGTCCTGGGGACATGACTGGTGGGTCTGAGGGCGGTGAGGAGGGACCTCCACTGGTTCCTGCGTCATCCTGCATTGAGGCGTCCAGGGATGCCGCATAGCCCAGAGATAGTGCCAACTCGTCCTGAGCAATGGGCACCTGGCAGGAGGGACCTGTTTTAATGGGCGGGAGTGACCCATCAGGGCTTTCTCCCTATCCCAGCTTCTCTCCTCAGAGCCATGTTACCTTGGAAACGCCAGAGATGATAAGAGTGCTACGCTTGGTGGGTGTCTTTTTGGCTGCACGCCCGCTGGGCTCAGTGAGCTGGCGGATCGCTGTCTCTGCCACAGGGTCCAAGCCATTGGAAAGGTGGCTCTCCCCTGCTGGGGGGGTACAGAGGATGGATAACCTGACTCCTCTCTGGCTCCTGGGTCCCACGCAAAATGGTTTTTTGACGCTGGGGCCCCCGTGCCCACCGACACCCACACTTCCCGATCCCCCACTCACGGCTGCTGCTGTGGGAGGCGCTGCTGGGGCCGCTGCTCTCACTCAGCACAGTTGTCGTCTTCTCGGTCACCTCCACCTTGGACGGGGAGCGGGAGGGGGAGTCTGGTGGGTGGGGGAGGGTCAGTGAGCTGGGAGGTGCCTTAAAGTGGCCCCCACCCCCTACTGTCTTTATTGAGATGCAGGCTTTGGCTGACTCCAAGGGCAGGGGTGACTAAGGGACAGTTAATCACACGGGTGATTAGTAAGATGCCAGGGGAGGCAAAAAGACACCACAGGAACCAATGGGGGTGTAGGGTGTGGGGAGAGGCCATGAAGATGCTGAGAGTGCACAGTGATGGCATAAGGGTCCCCTGGGGGCGGGAGGAATCCCGTGGGACCCCCACAGATGGGAGGAATGTCATGGAGGGCCCCTGGGAGTAAGACAACTATCACAGAGGACAGTGGGTTTGTTGGTGGATCCCAAGGGTGCTAGAAGGTTGGGGGTAGAGGGAGGGACAACTAGGCAGTTGGGGCTAGGGAAAGGGCCAGCAGGAGACCTGTGAAAAGACAGCGGGGAACAGGGGGAGGTAGAAAGGCGAGAGTTCGGCAGACCCAGGATCCCCAGGATTGAAGCGGGAAACAAACGGTGGGGAAAAAGAGGGATGTAAGGGAGGTCTGAGAGACAAAGATGATGAGGAAGTTGTGGCTGGAAAACAGGAGGAGCTGGAATTAGGGCTTCCCTTGCCCTTCCCTGTCCCACACGGGTCTGCAGCCAGGGGCCCCTGGCTCGGACTGGGCTCCCTTCTCTTTACCTAATTTCCCTTCTACACGGGGCCGGGACTGGACGGTGGTGACTGTGGTCACAATGGTGCCATCAGGCATGATGGTCCGGTCTAGCTCGATCTTCTTGGTGGGTGTGATGCTGGGGCGTGGAGTGGAAGGAGTGGGAGTGCCCAGGTTCCGGGGGGAGCCCTCCTCATACTGAAGCTGCCGAGCGGGGGGAAGACCAAAGAGGCAGCGCCTCAAAGACTGCCCTTCCCCGGTGTCCTCCCATCTTCCCCCAAGGCTCAGCTTCTCACCTCTACTGCCATGGTGGCCGCCGGTCCCAGGGCCTTCCCCGGCCCAGGGGTGAGCGGGCATACCTGTCTTCGGGAGAGAGGTCTGGAAGGGGGGCCCACAGATAGTGTGATCTGGCCCAAGAGTTCAGCTAGGGAAAGCGACAGCATTGTGAGCTGGGCCCATAACCAGGCCCCACTCAGCACCCACCCAGAGGTGCTCCTTCCTGCCCCATACTCACTGTCTCCACAGCTGCTACTCCTCACCAATTTGAGGCTCAGCTCCCGGCTCTGGGGGCCCAGATCCCTGTGGCCAAGATGAGGTGGGGCAGGGAAGGGGGAAGATTAGCGAACCAAACCCACTCTCGAACTGATCACAGGCCAGAGGCATGGAAAGATGTATATAAATAAGATGGAACAAGGGCTCCGATCAGATTAACTCCTGCCCTCCAAATATTCTCTCTTCCTGAGGCACCTGGAAAGGCAGGTAACTGCTGATGTCGGGGTCATGAGCTGGAGGCCCACGTTGGGTGTAGAGATTACTTAAATAAATAAAGCTTTACAAAATTAAACAAACAAATATGTTCTCTTCCCAAGAGAATGGGACAGGGCTCTGCTCGGGGTGCTGGGCATGGATCCTCCCTAGTCTTGCCCTCCCCGTCTCTCTATGTCAAACCACCCCCTTCCCTTTGCTCAGGCTGTTTCCTCTGCCAAAAACATTTTTCTGTCACACTCTGTTGAAATCCTATTCTTCCTCTCAGGTGTGGTTTAAATGCCACCTCCTCCACGAAGCCTACTCTGACCTTTATTTCCATGTGGGAATTATTCTCCCCCACCTAAGCAAGCCCACGGCACTTTGTGTAAATCTTGACTGGAGCCCTTATCCCATCTACTTTATGTACCTCTGCCTCTGCCTGGAGCCTGCAATCAACTCGGGGTGGGGGTGTATCTTGGTTATGTTTGTATCCCCAGGACCTAGGCCAGGGCCTGGCATATAATCGGGGCTCACACAAGAGTTTACTGACAGCAGGGCTGATTCATGCCAGGGCTATGCTAGAAGGGTTTGATCCTCAGTCTGCCCATGAGAGCAGGGGTGGGGATGGAGGAGTCACTCCTTACAGGGCCAGGTCCTCAGTCCACTCCATCTCGGGACCAGCGCTCATGGGCTTGGTCCACTTCTGTTGCACCGGGTTGTCGAGCTCAGCTACACAGCACAGTTCCCCAGTGCCTGGGAGAAACCAGAAATTAGACGATGCTCAGATCAAAGATCTGAAGCCACCGAGGAATAAAGAAGCCACATCCTTGGTAGAAGGGCAGGGAGCTCCTGCACCCAGAGCCTTGGCAGTCCCCCAGCTGCTTCTGGCTCTCACCTTCCAACTCGCTTCCCAGGTGAGATGCTCGAAGCTGCCGTAGGAATAACCGGGTAGGTCGGGAGATGGCTGGCTGTGCCTGGGGCACCATGGGCGGCTTCTCACTGGGTGCCTAAGAGCAGAAGGAGGTAAAAAGAACAGGAATCCCAACATAGCACACTGGGACGGTCCACTTACAAACTATTTGCTTTGAGGGCCTACTTACCAGGCCTCCAGGCGCAGAGCAGGCCCTGAGGTTGACCATCATGGCCGGCTGGGTGCTGACAATGGCGTCTTCAATCAATTCTTCAATGGTGGAGAGCTCCACCTGCTCCTCACCTCTCTGCATGGCGAAGAGGAGAACAACGAGGTGGGGCCCCCAGCTCTGCATCACCTCCCTGCTCTGCCTCTTCCTCCCTGCCCTGCCCCCTTACCTCCCTGGCCTGCAGCTTGGGAAGCACCGTCAGGTTGAGGTCTGGGCGATCAGTAAAGGCCCAGGACACGAGCAGCCCCTCATCAGGGATTTCCTCCAGGCTGACTTCCAACTGGGGGGGAACGGACAAAGGGGCTGGGTTGATTTGCCTCATGCCTCCAACGACTCCCTACTCCCCAGGACCCTCCTTTCCCCAATTCCGTCCCAGAGAGGAACCCAACTGCAAGGCTGAGGCCTCGAACCGCCCCCTGCCCAACTCGGTTTCCCACATCCCCCTCCACCTGTGTTGGTGGCAGTGTCAGAGTGACGTGGTAGGTCTCCATGGAGACGGCAGCGGGGGACTGCTGGGTCACAGAAACTGGGAACATCATCTCCTCAGCAGAGAGCTGGCAATGCAGCACCTGAGACCAGTGAGGCACGGAGGCAAGGAGGGTCAGGCGCGGAGGATGGGGGCTCAACCCTGCTTTGCTCTGTCCTATAAAGATCCCTCCCCGCTTGCTTTTCCTTGGGACTACACTTCTTTGGGGTCACAAGCCCATAGAAGAAATAAACAAAAGCCAAAGACTCCTCTCTCCGGAAAAATGCAGATATACACACGTGCTACATTTCGCATGTAACTTGACTGTGACTCTCAGACCTCCTGAAGCCGGTCCTGGATCCCAGAGGCATTCAGAGACTCCAGGTCAAGAGCCCTCAGACTAAAAGGACTCTTGGGATCAGCCCCCCTCAGGCCCTGTAGAAGGCAGTGCCCATCAAACCCTTACCATGGTGCGGTCCGATTGGTCTACGCAGGTCACATGACTAATGCTGGCTCTGGGTGGGACTTGGGGCACCTCCTCAAAGGCGATTTGGATGGAACTCTGAGGGAGTAATGTGGACGCAGGATCAGGTCTCTAGAGCTGCCCCCCACAGGACTGGCCTGCTCAGTTGCTGGCTGGGCCCTGGCACTGCGGAGGCCTCAGCTGCAGGCTGGCTTCTGGCCCCTCCTTGGCTCAGGGCTTTAGGACAGGAAGTGTTCCCCTAGAACCACACCCCTCCGGGGCCTGCAGTTCCTAGGGAGAACCGTGGAGCTAGACCACATCAAAGATCAGATCACCTTGAGCGGAAGACCCTAGATTTCTCCCGGAATTACCAGGAGCCTTCCTCTTCTCCCCCTCACCTTCCTCTTCATCCCCCAACCTACTGCCAAAGAAAGGTGTGCATAGAAAAAGTAATAAAGGTGTTGGTTGGTACATACATATAACTGGGGAGAGAGCCTGAGCTAAGGGTAAAAGCAGTAGGGCCACTTATTCAAGACAAGAGCTGAAAAAATGAGGCTAAGCCTTCTTCCAGATAAATAGGATGTGGAGACTCAAGGGTATGACCCCATCCATATTGTTGGGGTTGAAGACTAGCTCAGCATGGCCTTGGGGAAGTTTACCAGAGGGACTGGAAGGAAAAGCAAGCTCAGAGGGCTCAAGGGTCCAGGGGCCTAGCTAATTCCGCAAGGCAGACAGCAGGGTGGTATTAGGTACCAGAAAGCTGCTTAGCTTAGGTCTTGAAAGAGCTTCCTAATTCTTACACAGCAGTGGAAACAGCCTACTGAACCCCCATCCAGAGAGCAGGATGGGAAGAAGAATTGAGGAGGGGGCACAAATTGAGCTGGCAGCCCTTCCTTGCATCTTGGGATGGGAGGAAACAAATTCACAGGGCTCATGCGCCTGGCAAAACAGGGAATACCAACTTCTCTGCTCCTGTCGCTGGCTTATTTAAAGGCCAGGCCCAGGGAGATGGGGAGATGGATGCTTGGAACCCCAATCTCCCCACCCCCTGCAAGGGAGGCCAATGTCCAGCTGAGTCAGCTGTCCTGAGGAGTCGCTCCTGACCTAAGGACAAGGTACAGGAAGAACAGGTGGAGGGAGGAGTTCAAGATGTAGGCTAATAGATGCCGTCTGGCTTTCTGCTGGCTAGCCGGACAGAGGAGAATGAGCAACTGCTTGTGTGGCCACTTCTGCTTCCAGGCATCTGGGGAGCTAGTAAAGCCCTAGTGGGAGCTGGAGCTGGAGCAGGAGAACCCTCTGGGCCGGGGGCTGATAGACGGTGAGGGCGAAGAGAGATTACTGGGCCAGGATGGGAGAGGGCCCCATGACAGGGAGGCCTCTACCTTCCACCCCACCTCAGTCTTATGACCACGCTTCCTGCCCTACTTCCTGGGAGACCAGATGCCCATGCTGCAATGGGAGGAAGTAGGCTGGGCTGGTTTGTGACTGACCCTCAAGGGGCAGCTCCAGGCTCATCTACTGAGAAAGGCATGGACCGTCAATCTGCTCTCCACCTTAACACCTTTTCCTAATAAAATGCTGCATGTCAGCAAAAAGAAGGGTGTGTTAGTCTGTATCAGTGAAATTACTAAGGGCTTGCGGGGGGGGTGTAATTCAGGCTCCTTGGGGGATCTATCTCTCTGATCAAACCAGGGATTTGGGGCATGAAATGTTAACTGGGTGTGGTGGCATGAGGACCAGGCAAATTCCTTCTGCAGGTGCACCTGTTTCCCTTCTATCCCCGTTCCTCCTACACGACCAGCACCCAGGCTACACGGAAGTGCCCTCAGGCCCAGGGATTAGCGTTGCTATGAGAACAGCAACTTGTGCTTGGGTTTGGAACCAGAGAGTACCTCCACCACAGAATAGAGGATTTGGGACATAGTTAGATTTCTACAACCTCCAGCCTCACCTGCACCCTTTTCTCTAATCCTGGAGGGAAAGAGAAGCCATAGGGTTCTCCAGTTAATCCCCACCCCCATCTGGCCCTCCAGGCATAAGCAGCCCCTCTGTCCCGCCCCTGGAAGGAAAGGCTGAGAGAGGGGACCACTTAGATCCTCCTGTCCAACTCACCCCGTCCCTGCAGGCCTGCTCGTTCAGCGCTCGCACCCAAGCCCGTTGCCAGTTCTCTCGGAAAGACTTGAAAGCGAAGAGCGATGCCAGGAGGCCCCGGACGCCTGGCTCCTCGGGGGCGCCGGCCCGAGTCGGCCGCAGCCGCAGCAGCGAGCGCCACACGCCCAGCTCCCGCAGGGAGCCCCCGGGCTCGGCAGCTAAGGCGGGTCCTGGCCCCCGGCCCCCGCGGGCCCGCGCCAGCCATAAGCCCCGGGCATACTGTAGCAGCCAGCCAAACACCGTGAGTAGCGAGGCGGCGAAGAGGATCAGCAGGGCCGCCCAGCCCACGTCCTGCTGCCCCCAGCCCGGATCCATGCTCCGCGCGGGCTCCGATCCGGGCCCCGGCTCGGGCTCAGCCGCTGCCCCGGGGGAGCATGGCCTGGGCTGGCCGCGGGGCGGGGGCGGGCTCCCCCGGGGCTGGGAGCGCGGGCTCGGGGGCTCTGTGGGGCTGGGTGTCCGGAACTAGCGGGTGCCACAGATCGATGAGAGGACTCCTGGGGAGTCTCGACGCCGGGGTCCCTCTCTGCGCGGTCCGATTCCCTCTTTGGTTGGTCCAGCAGTCTGACCTGGGTTAGTCTCCGGCCAGCGCCCGACTCCTCCCACGGCGCGGGCCCTCCCGGACCCGGGCGGGGACTCCTCTGCAGAGACGTGGGGGCTCGCGGACCGGCACCGGCTCCGGAAAGGCTGCGTGCGCAAAGCTGACACTGACAACACGGCCGGCGCCCCGCCCCCACCCGCCCTTAAAGGAGCCGCACCCGCGCTGGGCGGGGCTTGGCCAGCCCGGGGCTCAAGCTCTTAGAGGAGGTCAAGAGGACGACACAGAGGGCAGGAGGTTCCGGGGTTGGAAAATAGGCGGGATCTTTGACCACCACGCCCCATACTGAAATTGGGGTACGCCCCTTCCCCTGAGCTCACAGCAAGAGTAACTTCACTCACTTGAGATAGCGCCTCTGACTTCCCCTCCGCAGCTTAGTTTTCTATAGTATGGACGCGTGTGGGGTTAAGAAGGACCTGAACCTCATGGATAGCGTCGCCCCCTTCTCCCAGCATCCTCAGGCTCAGCACCTTCTTTGGTTCCCATTTCTTGGCCTAAGCTAGGCGTTGGGTAAGTAGATGCAGGGCATGCCTCCTAGATGGAAGTGCCTGGCAGAGGTCCCGGAGATACCGACCAGAAAGAACATGGACCTGGTAGTGTCTGAGAATAGAAATGGAATATTAAGCCCCCTCCACCACCACCACCTCCCTTCCACTAGGAGCTAGGATTCAGGAACACCCTATTAACCTCCTTGCTCGTGTGGTTTTGTTCTGGAGATATTTCCCAAGCCTGGGGCTGCTTCTGTTTTTAAAAATAATATATTTCCATAGTAACAGCTCCTGCCTATGGAGCACGTGTAGAAGAGGTGGTAATGAGAAGGGAGCTGGCAGTGTAGCAGTGGACTATCAATAGATTCAGCCAAAATATGTGACGCCATCCAAATATGTGATATCCCAACAAGCACACACAAAATGATGCTATTGGTACACTCTAGCCTTAGGATCCATCCTTTTTCCTAGATTTGAGGGAGTAGATTCCATCCCTATAGGACAGGAGCTTGTCATTTCCTTCTGAAAGGAGGGGAAGGAAACTCTTGCAACAGGATTCAAAGGAACCCCCATTCCCCAAGAGACCCTTCTTCTCCAGCTACATAAGGCAAAGTGTTCAGCACCCAGATAGGTAACAGGAAAGGTATTAATCTCTCTCCTCAATTCAGTCAGTAGTCCAAGGAATGAGTACCTGGGAATAAACAATGTCTTCTAAAGTGTGGGGCTGCAGAGCTAGGCAAAATCTGTCAGGTCAGCAACAGGGTGCCTGAAACAGAGGAGGCAGTGGGGTAGCCTGGGATGCTAGGAATTCACTGTAAGGAATGATGGGGAAATGGTTGGTGATGGACTAGCCTTGCTATAGCCCTGCCCGTCAATCATCACTGGACTCCAAAAATAATGGAAGATTCCTAGCATTTTTTAAAAGTTTATTATTATTATTATTATTATTTTAGTAATCTCTACACTCAACATGGGGCTCAAACTCATGACCCTAAGATCAAGAGTTTCATGCTGTTCCGACTGAGCCAACTAGGTGCTGCTAGAATGAGGGTTTCTAATCATAAGGGGAGGAAAAGACATGCAATGAAGGGAGGAAAGAACTCAGGGTCAGACCCCAGGAGGAAGCTGTCACTGGGCAAAGCAGCCAGAGCTAGGGAAGCAGGTTATATAAGAAGTTGCCTGGCTGTAAAGTTTCCCTATGCAGACGCTCCTCCCCAGGAACCCTGCTTGAGGAACCCTCCAACCTCCCAGGGACCTCAGTTCTCTGAGTTCTCCGGTTGACTTCCTCAACTCCTCCACTAAGCACTTGGTCCTGTGCTGCCAGACACTGCTTCACAATTCAGTCTCACATAACTCTCCCTAGTTAGTCCTACTACTCCTTCTTCCACTTGTTACTTAGCTCTCTAGCACTTATTTCATTCTGTCTTATAGTCTAGCTGGTTGTTTATGTTTGCTTTTCCCACTCACCAGGAAGCTGCTTAAGAGTGGGAACCCTATCAGGGTGCCTGGGTGGCTCAGTCAGTTAAACGTCTGACTTCTGCTCAGGTCATGATCTTGGGGTCCTAGGATCAAGCCCCATGTTGGGCTTCCTACTCAGCGGGCTCCCTCCCTGTCCTCCTCCCTCTTCCCTTCCTCCTGCTTGTGCTCTCTCTCTCTCAAATATATAAAATCTGTGGGCGCCTGGGTGGCTCAGTTGGTTGGGCGTCTGCCTTGGGATCAGATCCTGGTCCCAGGACCCTGGGATCCAGCCCCCCATCAGGCTCCCTGCTCACCAGGGAGTCTGCTTCTCCCTTTCCCTCTGCCTGCCACTCCCCCTGCTTGTGCTCACGTGTGCTCTCTCTATTAAAAAAATAAAATCTTTTAAAAATATATATAAAATCTTAAAAAAAAAAAAAGAGTGGCGATCCTGTTGGGGAGCCTGGGTGGCTCAGCCCAAGTCTTGGTTTTGGCTCAGGTCATGATCTCGGGGTTGTGGGATTGAGCCCCATGTCAGGCTCTATGCTCAGCATGGAGTCTGCTTGGGATTCTTTCCCTCTCCCTCTGGCCCTGCCCCCTAAAATAAAATAAATAAATAAAATCGTAAAAAAAAAAAATAAAAGTGGGGACCCTGTCACACTCACCTGTCTTTCCTCATATTCAACCAAGGGGCTTGAATATGCTAAAGAAGACTCTTTGAGGGGAAAAAGTGCATTTCTATCACTTTGTCCCACAGTACTTAACAGTAAACATAGTAGGGATTAGTAAATTCTTTGCTATTTTAAGAGGTATAACAAGATATTCTATTATACATGCCAACACTAAGAATTTCTATATTGTTTGCATCTTTTGAAGGCCCATGTTATCTCAATGGAATGGGAGGGAGATCTTGGGGCTTGCTTTCAGCTAACAACTTTTTTTTTTTTTTAAGATTTTATTTATTTGACAGAGAGAGAAAGACAGTGCGAGAGGGAACACAAGCAGAGGGAGTGGGAGAGGGAGAAGCAGGCCCACTGAGCAGGGAGCCTGGTGAGGGGCTCTATCCCAGGATCCCAGGACTCCAGGACCGCAGGACCATGACCTGGGCCAGAGGCGGATGCTTAATGAGTGAGCCATCCAGGTGCCCCTCAGCTCACAACTTTTGATACAGTGATAGGGGAGAGGCAGGAAGAAAAGGAAAAACTAACTTGGCTGCCTGGAAAGAGCCACAGATAGGGTCCTGCAAATGTCATTGCCCCAGACTATCCAAAGCTGTCTCATGGACTTTTTAGGCACCGTAAAACATTTTTGGGACAGTCTGACAGGCAACCCAACTTAACAATAGATTGACCTTGCTCAATAGATTGGCCTTGCTCCTCGCCCAGTAGGAGACATGCATCTCAGGTGTCTACTCAGCCCAGAAACCAGCAGAAGCCCCTGACACCTCACCTGATCTCCAAATTCTAGGACCAGCTTTCACATTCAGGCAAATGCTTTGAATTTTTACCAGGAAAGGCAAAAAATTTCAAGTGTGGCCAAGTCCTATGTCTGTTTCTCCTAATTAGTCTGATAATCAACGGGGCATTTACCATCATGGGAACAAAATATTGTAATGCCAGTACCCCAGTAACCATGTTCTGATGGTAACATGTATATTGGATGAGGAATCCCTAGTGTTTTGTCTTTGAACAAGTCCCCTCCCAGCGCTGTTCCAGTAGGGGTTGTATGGGGGCTGGAGAGTAGCTAATGATCTCTGGAGAAGAGTCAGAGGTTCCCAATGCCAGTTTGGGGAGGAAGATTTATTAGGATTGAACTCCTAATAAAGAAGGAAATAGATACAGTGTCCCTCCAACCTCCACGGAGTCTCAGCCCGCTCCTGATCAACAACATAACTGAATGCTACCTCCTCTGAGGCTCCCACAAGCTCCTCCTTTCCACCTGCTCCTGGAGTCTCACTTCCCCTACTTGGGAGGCCCTTCCACTCTTGCCACCTACTAAAATCTTTGGAGATACTACTCACCTCGCCTGGTCACAACTAATTGCTCTTTCCATGTGCTCCTATTGCCATTTGTCCCTTTTTAAGACCCAGACTCATTGTGTGGGATGATGCCTTGTATACAGATATCTCTGTGTCCTTAGCCCCTTGGGGATGCCCTGTGGAATAGAAAAGACTTGCCTCTGGGGAGTTTCCGGTCTGAGGCACAAATGCAGGTACGCATGCGCACACACATGTATACCTGTACACACACACACACACACACACACACACACACACAGAAAAACACCAGTGGGATAAAAGTACTGAAAATCTGGTGGAATACTATCAAGTATGTTACTGGGATTACTTTACATATATTAAGTGTATTTCATACATATGTGTTTTTTGTTGTTAATTAGAGCTGCCTTCAAGTAGAAGGGACATTTCACACCTAATTTTGAGACAGGAGAGACCATCTTTGGCCTAAAAAGAGTCCACCTGACCCTGACTCCTGGAGCACGTCACTTTCGATAGTGGACAAAGTGAGGGGATACTTGAGTTGTCTCTGTAGTCCCTGGTGGTGGTTTCCTCTCTGTGGAACGTAAATCATTTCCCACTGAGAGCGGCTGGTGAATGAAAGGGAATGAAGAAGCTGTTTATTTGCAAGGACACAGGTGCCAAGCCAAAGGCACGGTAACCTAGAGGAAGAAACCTAACTGGGAGTTCCTCAGGCCCACAGGAAGACACGTGTGGGGCTGAGTCTCCTGCTTCCTTAGCTCTTTACAACGCCACAGCCTCGCCTCCTTGGTTTGGGAGCTTGACACAATGCGGTGATCCGAGACCAAGGAAAGTCAAGTCCTAGGTTAAATCCAAGACCGGAGGGCGCTCCCAGCCCCTACCGTGGTGAAGTGCCCCGCTGGGTTGCCCGGCAACTACTGCTACTGCGGGGGCAGAAGGCGGTGGGAAGATGAAGGCAAAGTAGCTGAATCAAGGACAAGAAAAACAGGGAGTGGGAGGAGTGGGAGGGACTTTTCGAGTGCCTAGGCTTTAGAATTTACAGCAGCATCCGAACTGTAGCTGCGTTCCCGGGAACTAAGCTGCGTTTATCTAGACTTCCGACTACGATGGCAACAGGTTTTCCACCGGGAGCGGGAGCGGCTCCTCATCCTCGTCCCTCCCGCCTTCCCCGTTGCCTCCAGGAGCCATCTTCCCGGCTCTAGAGGCACCCCAGAGGAAACGCGGGGTACTGGCCCTTTAAACGTGACCTGTGTGGCCGGCGGACCTAAAACTGACGTGGAACCAAGAGTAAGCGCCGTCAGACACGTGGGACAAGGAGGTGTTCATCTTGGAACCGGGCAAGGAGTTTCTCCGCTTTGGCTATACATTTTTAATATGGCGTTAGGAAAGTATCCGCTTTTGTTCGCTCTGTCTTTAATTGTCTTCCCAATATCCCCGTGGTGAAAACTCTCAAATAAAGAACGCAGTTTAAGGGAACATTTGTGTCCCCCTCTCTACGTGCCCGTATTAAAAATGGCCGCCGCCGCCTTCCACGACGCTGGTTGCTCTGCGAACAAGATCCGGGAGGAAACAGTGGGTATGCAAGTGCAGTGGGGGCACAGCCGAGGTTGCGCTATAGAAGCTCGCGGGAGTCCTGAGGGCGGCTCAAGTCAGAGTTGTTGGGTTTCGCTCAGGCTGCTGTGGGAAGACCCAGCCTTTGGGGAGCGGCCACTCCTCCCTGCTGGGGGCTCAGGGCTTCCGCCCAGCTTGTCCATTAGCTGAGGAGGTGGCGGAGCGGGGCTCCTGGCTGGTCATCATGTGGGCCTTCCCGGAGTTGCCAATGCCGCTGCTAGTGAATTTGATCGGCTCGCTGCTGGGATTTGTGGCCACGGTCACCCTCATCCCCGCCTTCCGTGGCCACTTCATCGCCGCGCACCTTTGTGGCCAGGACCTCAACAAAACCGGCCGTCAGCAAATGTGAGCGGTGGCACCCGGGTCCCGTGCGGGAGGCAAGGGCAGAGGAAGGGGCCGGCAGGGCAAGGGCGGGAACTGGGGTCTGACCCCACGGAGACGGAGCGCTAAGTCCGCAGACAGCTCCGGACTCTGGGAGATGAAGGGCAGAACTGGCTAACATTGGGAAGGGATGTTGTGGTTGAGGGGACCCTCGGGTGTTATCAGGGACTCCAGCACTGGTGCCCTTCCCCAATCCCCTTTCCCCATTAGATTGCTGTAATGCCTGCCCTACTGAGTGACCACGCCCCCTTTCCTCTCCCTCCGCCCCCTCCCTTTGCTGCTGGGCCACAGCCCAGAGTCCCAGGGAGTGATCAGCGGTGCTGTTTTCCTTATCATCCTCTTCTGCTTCATCCCTTTCCCTTTCCTGAACTGCTTTATGGAGGAGCGGTGTAAAGCCTTCCCGCACCATGAAGTAAGTGGGTGAGTGGGAGCGGTTGCATGGGATCGGGGGGCTGGGAGCTACCTGAGAGAGTTGGGGTTATTTGGGTTTGGGTGAAGGGGCTGAGGAAGGAGCAAAAAGACAGGTATTTTTGAAAGGTGAAGTGGGCGTAGGCTTGAGCTGTGACCTGCCCGAGCCTCCCCCAGTTTGTGGCCCTGATAGGTGCGCTCCTTGCCATCTGCTGCATGATTTTCCTGGGCTTTGCGGATGATGTACTGAATCTTCGCTGGCGCCATAAGCTGCTGCTGCCTACAGCTGCCTCACTACCTCTTCTCATGGTCTATTTCACCAACTTTGGCAACACGACCATTGTGGTGCCTAAGCCTTTCCGGCCGATTCTTGGCCTGCATCTGGACTTGGGTGAGTAGCTCTGCCACTGGTGCCCCTGTGCCCCCTACTTTAGGGCACCCTTACCCTGGGAGATACCTAGCAGAGCATCATTCCTGGTGCTCCAGATTCTCCTCCAAGTGTCCCTGACTTGTCCCTGTGTCTTCTCAGATCCTTTTTGTTGGTCCTTCGTCCAATCCTCTGTCCCTACCACTTTTCTCAGCAGAATGTACTGAAGTCCTCATTTCTGTGAGTGGCATACTTCTGTCTTCTTCCCCCAGGGATCCTGTACTATGTCTACATGGGGCTGCTGGCAGTGTTCTGTACCAACGCCATCAATATCCTAGCAGGAATTAATGGCCTAGAGGCTGGCCAGTCACTAGTCATTTCTGCTTCCATCATCGTCTTCAATCTGGTGGAGCTGGAAGGTAGGTGGGATTGGGAGTAGGGAGAGAAGAGAAGTCTGAGTGTTAAGGAAGTTGCCTGATACCTGGCTTTGGGGAGTTCAGGGGGAAAAAAAAGGGCAATATTTTAAGATTTATTGAATGTAAGAAGGAAAAATTCACTTTTAGCTGGATTGGCACTAATTGGTAGCCATGGTCTTCTATTGAACATAAACAATTTCACAGAACTATAGAGTCAGACAGGGTCACTCTATGACCCTGATAGAGTAAAACAAACCCAGGTCCCTCCATAAACGTGTCTGAGTATAGACAGAACCACATTTTGTGCATCCCTCAAAAATGACTAAGGTCTCCCTCTTCTGGCTAACGTGAGCAATTGCTGCTTCCTTCTGGTAGTTCCTCCTACTTTTTAGACAAAACTAAGATGCTCAGTCATAGAATTACTTCGACTGACTGCACCCAGTCTAGGGCAAAACTCCACTTCCTTGCTTTCTCCCCACATTTACTTAAAACAATCCTGTAACACATCCTCCTAATACCCCCTTACTAAGGCATCCCATGGTTGCCTGTGGTGTGTGGTCTCCAGTGTCTCCCTTGCTACAAGTCAGTAAACCCAGCTTTGACTGCAGGTGTGTTCCTGGTGGTCTTTGGTGGGTGGATATCAGTGCCTACTAAAACTAACCACTTTTAAAGCATTATTTCATTTAAATTTTGAAACATGTGGCAGGGGTTCTCGTGAACCATATTTTAACAGTTGAGGAAACTGAGGGCTAGAGAATTGAAATGTGTCATGATCAAGGTCACACAGGAAGTAAAACTGGTATTCAAACCTAGGTCTGACTGATCTAAACCAAACTGAAGACAATAACTCATTTAGGAAGGGTTCGTGAACGAGGGGGAATATTAGGGATTGCGTGGGTGACAAAAAAGGCGTAGTGAGTTCTTGAATGTGACTTGGAAGAGGTGGAGAGCACAGCTTGGGACAGAACTCAGAGACAAAAATAGGACCCAGGTATGCAGGGGAGGTACCTACAACTTTTTCTTCTTTCTTTTTCCCCTGCTTCCAAAGGTGATTATCGGGATGACCATGTCTTTTCCCTCTACTTCATGATACCCTTTTTTTTCACCACCTTGGGGTTGCTCTACCATAACTGGTAAGTGGGCCTGTGGCTAGGGGGATAACCATGTGATCACAGAACAAGTATGGTCCTGGTCACGACCCAACTCCTGCTGCAGAGGCTAAACCTGCACACACCTATGTGGAGTGTTTTCTAAGTCTCTAGGTGGTAATATTCTTCAGTTGCTCTCTGCCTAGTCGCAGTTAGGGACAAGTGCTGTGGAGCCCCCAGGAACAGATGAATGCAGGGCCTTGGGTCCTGGACAGTTGCTGGAAGAGCTGGAGTCTCCTCTGGGCCAGAACTAGAGTCAGGGCTAGCCCAGGGCCCAGGGGGTGTAATGTGAGAGAAATGGATAGTGCCTCCTGCCACTGGCTCAGATCCTCTCCCCCACACAGGTACCCGTCACGGGTGTTTGTGGGAGATACCTTCTGTTACTTTGCTGGCATGACCTTTGCCGTGGTGGGCATCTTGGGACACTTCAGCAAGACCATGCTACTCTTCTTCATGCCCCAGGTGTTCAACTTCCTCTACTCACTGCCTCAGCTCCTGCATATCATACCCTGCCCTCGCCACCGTATTCCCAGGTAGCCACTTGGGGGCTTGAAAGGGACATCGTAGCTTTTTCACTTGGGATGCGTAAAGCCAGCCTTATACATCTGCTGTGCACAGGGAGTGGGCCCAAAGAAGGGCTCTTGCCAACGTGGTTAGCCCTTGTAAATTACAGAGCACATTCACCTACATAATCTAATCAGCTCTGATCACACAGTAGTAAGGAGAGCCAGAAATAGATCTTAGGTTGTTTGATTCCACGTTCAGTGCTCTTCCTGTTAATTGACCATAGTGAGGAGAGTTCTTTGAGTAGTGGCCCAGTCACATAAAGCTCTCTTCCCCCTGCAGACTCAATACCAAGACAGGCAAACTGGAGATGAGCTATTCCAAGTTCAAGACCAAGAGCCTCTCTTTCTTGGGCACCTTTATTCTAAAGGTAACAGGGCAATAAGGAGGTAAGGCTGAAGCCGTCATCCGGAATTCAGGGACTGGGGATCCTAGGCCTGCATCAGATCCAAGGGGAGTTTGGTAGCATGAAGCAGAGTTGAAGGTCTCTCCACCTCTGGCCCCTCCAGGTGGCAGAGAGCCTCCAGCTAGTGACGGTGCGCCAGAGTGAGCATGAGGATGGTGCCTTCACGGAGTGTAACAACATGACCCTCATCAACTTGCTCCTTAAGGTCGTCGGGCCCATGCATGAGAGAAACCTGACTCTGCTCCTGCTGCTACTACAGGTGCGGTCGGGGAAGGGCTTTACAGCTCCTTGTCTCCCTTTCCCCATGGTTCTGACTCTAGTGTGTCTCTCCTCACAGATCCTTGGCAGTGCTCTCACCTTCTCCATTCGGTACCAGCTTGTCCGGCTCTTCTACGATGTCTGAGTCCCCCGATCTTTGCCCTTTACTGCACAGTCTGCAGGGTTCCTGACTCAGGCCAACCTCTTTCCTGACCAGGAATGCCTCCTGGCCCGGGCCTCTCCCACCTCTTATTCTCCACTTTTGTACTTAGTGATTCCGTTCCGCTGTGATTATCGACATCCTGGGCCTGTCTTGCCCTCTACTGACTGTTGATTGGACTTCGCCTATGGCTTCGTTCAACTTGCCACTCTCCCTCTCCGTCCTGCCCCGTCCTGTCTCTGCAGCCTCCTGACGTGGGATACTGCCGCTTTTATGCAGTTATCCACAACTCGGACTCTCAAGGAATATGTTGGGCCTGGGGATGGAACGCTGGCTGGGGGTAGGGACACAGGCTCGAAAATCACTTGATATTTGACTATAAATTAAGTATTCTGATTAGTAAGTGCAGACTGGGGGGCCAGGTGCTCCCAGTGGTGACAATAAAGTGTTGTCTTTTTCTTGTTGTTGTTCCTGTAGGTTTATTTCCTATATGGGCATTTTAGGGTAGACTGGGAGGGTCTGTGGAGGCATCTCCTCTAAGAGGGTGCCTATCCCTCTGCTCCGTACAGCAGGCTCCTTCTAGCAAGAAGTGAACGGAAAGAACTGAGACCAGACAGAACATGTTGAATAAATATTGAGATCTTCATACTTCAGGTGGCAGGGAGGGCCATAAGATTGGAGTTACCTTCGTCCGGTGTGGGACAGAACTTTTTTGGGGTAACATGAGGAGGGGACCCCATCTCTTCCCTCTTTCACTTTTCCCTTTGCAGGATGGGAGGACGGAGAAAGGAGAAGCGAGGGCCCAGACCTGGAAGGGGAGGCAGTGACGTTGACCCCTTTCCTTTATAAATCCTAGGCCCACACAGATTTCCCAGAGGCTCTTGAGGTGGCTCAGACTCCACCCTCTTTGTCTTCCGGTTCTGGGCTCCTGCTGTAGCGTTTAAATCTGGCGCCCTTCACATGGATTGGCTACGTCCGGGAGTGGTTGGCTTTCTGCGTGCTACCTCTCCTCCTCGCCTTTTTCCCCGGGCAAAAGGTTTTCAAATTGGACCAATCGGCGGGCGCGCTCCCTCAGCCGTGGCGCGTCACTGAAGGGTTAACTGCAACCAACCGGAGGCGGATATTCGAGAAAAGAGCCAATCAGGAGGGGGCGGAGGTGTGCCCTGGGGGCTTATAAGGGCGGCCCCTGGGCGCGCGCGGCAGCAGTTGGACTGCGGCGGGCGGCTCTTCGTTGGTCCCCTTTGAGGCGTCCCTCTTCACTGCTCTTCTACCTCGCGCAGCATGTCGGGCCGCGGCAAGACCGGCGGCAAGGCCCGCGCCAAGGCCAAATCGCGCTCGTCGCGCGCGGGCCTCCAGTTTCCAGTGGGCCGCGTGCACCGGCTGCTGCGGAAGGGCCACTACGCCGAGCGGGTCGGCGCCGGCGCGCCGGTGTACCTGGCGGCGGTGCTCGAGTACCTCACCGCGGAGATCCTGGAGCTGGCGGGCAACGCGGCCCGCGACAACAAGAAGACGCGGATCATCCCCCGCCACCTGCAGCTGGCCATCCGCAACGACGAGGAGCTCAACAAGCTGCTGGGCGGCGTGACGATCGCCCAGGGAGGCGTCCTGCCCAACATCCAGGCCGTGCTGCTGCCCAAGAAGACCAGCGCCACCGTGGGGCCGAAGGCGCCCGCGGGCGGCAAGAAGGCCACCCAGGCCTCTCAGGAGTACTGAGGGGCGCCCGCGCCGCAGCCGGCCCATGCCACCACAAAGGCCCTTTTAAGGGCCACCACCGCCCTCACGGAAAGAGCTGAGCCACGTCGGGCTCGTGGCGGGCGGCCGCGGCGCTCGGCTCCCCCTCCCGCGTCCCCGTCGCCCGGCCCGCCCCTCCCCCGCGCGGGCTCGCCGGCCCTCGCCCGCT